>NC_000073.6:105601323-105973874 GCF_000001635.26 Mus musculus
TGAGCTATTACCTGCCATTACCAGTACCTTCTGTTCTCATCACTCCCAAAGCCTGCTTCATTTCCAAGATGTGCTGCCAGCTCTGTAAAGAGTTGTAGGTAGTACCCACTGTGTGTTAGCCCCAGTCTCCCAGACGTCTGATCCTTAGCGACCTTCTTAGGTGGTCTTATGGCCCTCACATCCCTCTACACGCCTGAGCAGAGGCTAGAGATAACCTTTTCCTTCATGAGGTGCTGAGATCAACCTCAGTCCATGCTCACACTGGGCAATGCTATTACTGAGCTGCTCCATTCAGTACTTTTTTTTTTTTTTTTAAGATTTTTTTATATATTGTATGTAAGTACACTGTAGCTGTCCTCAGACACTCCAGAAGAGGGAGTCAGTTCTCCTTATGGATGGTTGTGAACCACCATGTGGTTGCTGGGATTTGAACTCAGGACCTTCAGAAGAGTAGTCAGGTGCTCTTACATCTCACCAGCCCCACCAAGATCACTTTTACAGTTGGTTGGGTCTATTGCTATGTACTGCAATGCTGAATTCTGTAGCCGAAGGTCTACTCGCCTATGAGTGAATTCTCATGTATACCAGCTTTTATCGTGCAAACCTTGTTCCTTAAATTATTATTATTTAATTTTATTGGTTAAATAAAAACGGTACAGCCAATTACTGGAAGGATTAAAGGTAGGAGGATTTTGAGTTACCTAGTTGGGGATTGCAGGGTCGGGGGAGAAGAAGGAGGAGAGAGGAAGGAAGATGGCTCATAAGCACATGGCCAGGAAAAACAGCAAGTATTTGGGGTACACTAGAGGAGAAGTAGCCAGGCCAACAGTTAGAAAAGTATATACTAGGGTTTATCTCCAGTAATTGTCAAAGCCAAAGTAAATAACCACAGAGATTCTCATTCATTTGTAAGCTAGACAGGGATAAGTTACAATTGGTTCAAATACAATGTGCTGTTAGTGTCAGTCCATCCTCATGGGTCAGTGGGCAAAGCTAGATTCCCAAAGGACAAGGAACACTGAGGCTGGACACCCACACTTGCTCACCCCAAGGCATCACTGGCTGGATCTGCACTCATAGCTGATGCTAAGTAGAGTCTTTAGCCTCTAATACTCTAATATAGGGCCTTTCTGACATCCATTACTAACTTGTAAGCCAGTGTCCCTTTGCCTAGCAGACCTCAAAAGAGAAACAGCACATGGGCTTGAGAGATGTCTCAGTGGTTAAGAGCACACACTGCTCTTCCAAAGGTCCTGATTTCAACTCCCAATACTCACACTGTCTGACGCTGTCTTCTGGTGTGCAGATATACATGCAGACAAAGTACCACGTATACATAAATTTAAAAAGTGTAAAATAAATAAAATGGGGGCTGGAAAGATGGCTAAGAGGTTAAGAGCACTGACTGCTCTTTCAGAGGTCCTGAATTCAATTCCTAGTAACCACATGGTGGCTCACAACCATCTGTAAAGGGATGTGATGCCCTCATCTGGTGTGTCTGAAGACAGGTACAGTATACTTATAGACATTATACACACACACACACACACACACACACACACACACACACACACATATATATATATATATATATGTATATATATATATATATATATATATATATATATAATACACAAATACTAGATGCTTGTTTATAGCTTGGCCTCTTCCCACACAGCTCTGGTTCCCTTTGTACCATTCCTAGATCCATTGCTTATCTCAGAATAGTGTTTATGGCCCTAGTTTCATACTGTTGTTTCTTAACTCACTTGTCTACCATTCATTTGTCTGGTGACTTAAAGTCATTACCAGAACTTCCATGGACTTTCTCCACTCCCACCCCTGCCCCGACACAGTGTTTCACAAACAGGCAAACGAAGTCCAACTTCTAGGCAAAAAACTGTGAATTAGAGACTTGCGTCCTTCTGGGAACTCTGGGCTGTGAATTTGCTGGCAACGTTGGTGCTGGTCACAGGTCACCAGTCACAAGGTAACTCTTCTCAAGCACGCAGCACGGCACTGACCTTGACTGACCTTGATTTCAGGCCTCTGCTTGTCCTGCTCCTGTCTGGACCAAGAAACTTGTTCCAGTTATGCACAAGCGCCCCCTGGAGACGACAATGCACTCACACCACTCAATCACAGGTCAGAGGCAGGGAATATTTCCCTCCTGCAAACTGGCTTTTCAGAGTTCCCCTCTCACTCCTCCTAACCCCTACCTCTATGGGCTTAGGAACACACCCTCCCCTCTGCGCCTTTCCTGTCCTCTGTAAACCTCCTCTAGTCAGAGAGGGTATAGAGGCCTCAGTTCAGCTTGATTTCCAAAGAAATTCAAGCTCTGAAAAATACAATCCTTTCCTTTTTGGTGTAGTCTTTTCAATTCTCAACACCAGCAGCTTTCTGACTCCCCACCCCCACCCACCCCAAGGAAAGACTGAACACAGGTCAGCAAAGCCTTAATGGCTAGGACATCCTCTGGCATTGCAAGGCTCTGTATTTAACCTCAACATCGACCTCACTGTCCCTTGGGATAGCTCTGTCTAACCTGCCCTAAAACTAGTCTGATTTCATAAATTCCTCCTGGGAGTACTGAGTACTGGGTGTGCTGTGCTGGGCTTGGTGCTTTCTCTGCCTCCTTCAAAGCAGAGACGGGACTCTCCCTCTCCTGGGATTTGATGGCTTAGGAATAAAGCTTCAGGCTGCTAAAAAGAGCTCACCGGCCCCAACTGACCCCACCAACAAAACATCCTCTCTTTAAAGTTTATGTTCTAAATTGTATATGTTAATTTTTTATTTATTTATGTGTGTGTGTGTGTGTGTATCTGCTTGTTTGCATGCCGGTGCTTGAGGCGGTGTGTGTGTGTGTGTGTGTGTGTGTGTGTGCTAGAACTCTGGAATTGCAGTTACAGACCGGTTTAAGCCTGACGATACGGGTTCGGGAAACTACTCTCTGGTCTTTTGAAATATTTCTCCTGCTCCCAAACACCCTATTCTTATCTCCCTATGAGTAGAAAATAGTTTATTCACATTTACTAGGCACTGGTGTCTGCTGTTGTACTAAGCGTGCATTCAAATTTCATTTAATCAAATATATGTTATTTTGATCCTGTGGTTTGAATATATTTGTCCTCTCCAAATTCATGTACTGCAAGTTTATTTCCCAATAAGTCAGAGGTGGGAGGTGGGGCCTGTAGGGAAGTTCTTAGGACAAGGCAGCTATAAAAAGAGCATGGAGAGGGTTCTCTCTCTCTCTCTCTCTCTCTCTCTCTCTCTCTTCTTCCATGTCAAGAGCAGGCCATTTTCACCAGGCACCAAAAACACCAGCACCTTGATCTTGGACTCTCCATCCTCCAAACCTGTAAAAAAAAACCATTTCTTTTCTTTTAAAATCATCCACCTCTGGTGTTTTGTTTTAGCTGCACAAATAGATGATGTAGAACTGTTTGTCTTTTTTTTTTTTTTTAATAATTAAGGAAATCAACATTAGGCATCTTAGCCAAATCACATTGTTAGCAACTGATAGAGTCCTGGTTTAAACTATGGCTTCCTGACTCCGGGCTGTGGCCTAAGTTTATGAAGGGGCATACTGGAAAATATTTAACATCTGTTCTCTAGGGGGAGAAAGCCCTGATTTGTAACATTTGCTGGCTTCTGTTGTATAAATTCTATCACAGTTTGTAAAAGTAACTTTTATTGTCATCCTAGAGGCTTACTGCTGAATAACCGTACCCTTTCCGGTTCTTTCTGAACTCTGGTTGGCTGGTTCAACTCAGTTGTTCTGGCTCAAACTCCTCTCCACGCTGACTGATCCAAATTGGCTTCTCTCTGCTTCTAACTGAATTGCTCTGCTTGGCTTCAAACACTCTCTAGCAATCTGTTCTAGTCTTCTAAGTCCTTCTCATTCCCTGGCTCATTCTGTCTTCACCTGCAACCTGTCTCTATAAAACTGTGCTGGTGAAACTGCCTCTTCACACACCACAACCAGCTGTGTCTGTATTCCAGCCAGAGGGATTAAAGGTGTGCACTAAGGGCTTATCTGTAGCCTTTGGATGTGATCCCTTACCAGAACAGCCATGTTGCTGGAGAAATTCCTCTACAACAGCTGATCAAGCTACAAAATGTTTGAAACACAAAGTGAGGAAAAGACACCCTGTAATGGAGTTCTATGTGGCCTTCCTACCCAAGAGATGTACAAATTCGGGCACCCGTGACTTGAGCACACGTGATGGTAAAACAGGCTGTAGGGGTTGCTCCTGTGTATCATTCAACTTTAAATTTTTAAACTGATTTAATTTTAATGTCATCGTTTAACTTTTTTTGGGGGGGGAGTGAGACAGTATGTAGCCCATGCTGGTCTCAAACTCATGATTAGGAGCTTTAGTCTCCTAAGTACTGAGCACACTGGTTGGGTTTTTTGTTGTTGTTGTTGTTTTGGTTTTGATTGGGTAGTAGTTTTTGTTTTTCCAAAATGAGGTTTCTCTGTGAAGTCCTGGATATCTGTAGACCAGGCTGGTTTCAAACTCAGAGATCTACCTGCCTCTGCCTCCTGAGTGCTGGCATAAAAGGCGTGCGCCACCATCACCCACCATCACCATGCCCCATTTAAAATCATAGATCCCAGAGAAACGTAGGTGTTCATCAGCATGGAAAAGTTACATAAACTTTTGCTAATAATATTGTTTAAAAAAGTATATGTACCCTTAAAACAAAACAAAAAGCCTGGAGAAATAGCTGGGCATGGTGGCACACAACTGTAATTCCAGCACTCGAGAAGCAGTGGCAGGAGCATCTTAGGTAGTCATGGTACCTGGCTACAGTCTAATAATGGCTGGCTTTTAGCAATCAGGTCTCAAAGTCCCTGACAATCAGTTCTCATTTGGCAGAAATGGAGGAGCTACAGAATCTACTAGTCACTATATTATCTAATTTTGCAGAGAATTTTTTTTTTTTGTACTGGAGAATCAAACTTGGAGTCTGGCACATCCAGGCAAGCATTATACCCTTGAGCTCTACAAACTCAGGCCCAGGATGAGGATTTCATCTGTTTTTTTCCCCACCACTGTATCTTCAGCACATGGAACAACGCCTAAAATACTGTTACATAATTATTAAATCCTGTGAGTTCTGCTTTGTAATTATACACGAAGCCTGTATATTTCTGGCCCTTTAATAGTGTAAGCACCATGTTTTCTCATCTGCCCACTGAGATAGCTTTCCCACTTCTCCTGTTCCTCTGTAATCAGCCTACCCTATACATCTGTTCTTATTGCCATGGTGATCTCCAAAAGGATACCTGAGGTTACCTCTTCTTTCGTAAAAGACTTATATATAGCTTTGTCAAACACCCCCTCCCCCTGGCCTGGAACTTGTTATATGGACTAGACTCTCAAACTCAGAGATCCACCTGCCTCTGCCTCCCAGTGCAAGGACTAAAGACATGTGCAACCACACCTGGCTCCTTTCCTGTTCTTAAAAACAAGGATCCTAATAATAGAAGCTTTTCTTCTACAGCATACTTCATACATCAGCATTTTTGTTGTTTTAAGACAGGGTCTAGAGGGCTGGAAAGATGGCTCAGCGGTTAAGAGCACTGACTGCTCTTCCAGAGATCCTGAGTTCAATTCCCAGCAATCACATGGGGTTCACAGCCATCTGTAATGAGATTCAATGCCCTCTTCTGGTGTGTCTGAAGACAACTACAGTGTACTCACAAAAATAAATAAATAAATCTTAAAAAAAAAAAAAAGACAGGGTCTAGATGTATGGCCTGTTACTCATGGTGTACTGGCTAATTTTGTGTGTCAACTTGATACAAGCTGGAGTTATCACAGAGAAAGGAGCCTCCTTTGAGGAAATGCCTCCATGAGATCCAGCTGTAAGGCATTTTCTCATTAGTGATCAAGGGTTGGGGGAGGGCCTAGTCCTTTGTGGATGGTGCCATCCCTGGGCTGGTAGTCTTGGGTTCTATAAGAGAGCAAGCTGAGCAGGCAGAAGCATGCCAGTAAGAAATATCCTTCCATGGCCTCTGCATCAGCTCCTGCCTCCAGGTTCCTGCCCTATGTGAGTTCCAGTCCTGACTTCCTTTGGTGATGAACAGCAATGTGGAAGTGTAAGCTGAATAAACTGTTTCCTCCCCAACTTGCTTCTTCGTGGTCATGATGTTTTGTGCAGGAATAGAAACCCTAAGACACATGGTGTAGCCTAGACTGTCCTGAAACATACAGCAATCTGCCCACCTCAGCCTCACACATGCTGAGACCTCAGGCTTATAAAGACAAGACTATACATTGTTATTGTCTTTTTGGGACAGAGTCTACGTCCTGCAACTCCCTAAGTAGACCAGGCTGGCCTAGAACTCAGAAATCCTTCTGCCTCTTGCCTCCTGAGTGCTGAAATTAAAGCATATTGCACCATGTGCAGCTATTTCTCCAGGGTTGTTTGTTTTGTTTTTTGTTGTTGTTTTTTAGAGGTGTAAATAGGGTATTTAAAAATACAAATCAGCAAGAAAGCTTATGGTACTATTCCATGCTGATGGACACATGGGTTTTTCTGGAATTTGTTTTGTATTGAAAAGCTATGCTAAGCATTTGGAGCATCCACTCTCTTCTATTTGTCCAATTTTCCACAGGCTACATCCCTAGAGTTTAGAGCTGTCAATCCCTTTCTTGTCTCCCCCCACTTCACTCTCTAGTTACCCGTTCATCTCACCCAGCCCTACTGCTTACGTTATTCAGTGGTTTGCTGTTACACTTGGACCCAAATTTGGCCTTAATTAAATCCAGCTCAGCTCTCGTTCTTCAACCTGCTTTCCCTTTCTTCAACCACCTTTCTGAAGCCACTCTGGCCTCCTGAAGATTCCAAACCCATGAAGCTCTCCTCTTTGGCTGTCTCTGACTCTTACTTACAATAGCTACTCCCTTGGCCACTCTACTTCTTCAGCAGGCTGATTAAGGGGCTTTCCCGGTTTCCCCTTCTTAACACTATTTCTGTCCCTGTACTCTATTTTTCTCCTTCATACTTGAACTCAAATTGTCATTTTACATTTAGTTCTTTGTCACAGCATATCTCTTTTCCCACTATTGTAACCTCCATAAGCACAGGACCATTTCTGCCTTGTTTTCTTAGGGCCCACTGTAGTAAGTGTTTAGTAACATATATGGTCATAGAGCAGTGGTCTCAACTTGTGAGTCCCAACCCCTTAGGGAGGTCGCATATCAGATATTCACATTATGATTCATAACAGTAGGAAAATTACAGCTATGAAGTAGTGATGAAATAATTTTTTGGTTGGGGGGGTCACCACAAATGGGGAACTAACGCTATCAAAGGGTTGCAGCATTGGGAAGGTTGAGAACCACTGCCATGAAAGATCACTGAACAAACAGGATTTGAGTTCATGCAGGACTACAAAAATAACTTCCTGATCTGTCCTGATGAAGGTTTTGTAGTGATGCCCCATGTGTGTGAAGATGACTTGAGTCATACCAGTTGAATCACGACATGAGCTCCACAATCCCAGAATTATTTATACCTACTTGAACCTCAGATCAGAACTAGACAGAAAATACCCAGGATGGATGGATCTAGGGGGAACGAAGTGGCTTCTCTTTGAGACACCTCTTGCATGGTTTAGGAAGCCTGCCTAATCTAGAGACCAGCTGGAGGGTGGGTTCTGCTCTCTGGCTGGCACAGGAAGTATTTAGGCCACCTTTACTAGCACTTTACTCCCCCCTTTGCTTTTAGACATTCAAAGAGAGACCCAGGAATAGGAACTTGGAGCTTCCATTCTGTATTGCAGCTGGTGCTTGGCTCGGAATGGAAGGGAGGAAGAGACTCTGCAGACACTGAGCCCACTGCCTCTTTAGGTCAGTACATGGACTGAGACAGCACTGCTCCTCTTAGAGCCGGGTGCATAGCCTGGAGAGAACTCTGCCCTATAGCTTCAGGAAGTGTATTCCTCCACCTGCCTATGAAGTCTCAACCGTCAGGGATGGAGAGGACCAGAGTTGTTAAGTATAACCAAGGCTTCCATGTGGAACAAGTAATACATCCTTGACCTCTGCAAAGACTTTGTGATGTTCATAGTGCCTCCAAACCAATACTCAGGAATTTTATTGGACAATACCTTTTCTCTTTCATAACCTCTCATGACCAGCCTCCTCAGATCCACTATTGCTTAAATCTTGTGTACCTCCTCTGCCAATTATGCTAGGTGCAAGGAGGTCAGAATGAAAGACACTAATTTACTGTTAGAGAATGACAGCTATAGATTCAACTCTGCTCTTCAGTCAACATGTGACCTACTTCTCTGAGCTGAAGTCTCTAGTAGAGAAATTGTAGTCCCTACCTCCCAGTTCACTGAGTACTGTTTTAATGATCTCTGGGATTAGCAGTCCTACTTTGAGACTAGAGCTCTGGAATGCAATGTGAAAACCTCCATTCCACTGTGGGAAAAGGGCAGCAATAGAAAGGGCTAGGGGCCCATGTCTTTGGAATGACCTCTACCAGTGACCATGGAGCCCCTTACATCCAACCTCCACTTGGACAAGCCTCACGGAATGCTTTCATATCTAAAATGGTTCTCCTTGTAGCTGTGGCTATGCACTGGGTAAGAGTCATCTTTTCCCAGTCCGTAGCCCCATGAAGGGAGGGTGGGGGGACCTGTCGATTTCTACAGCATACGCAAGAGATACAAGGCCTGGGAATGAGGAACTGGCAAGTGGCTGGAGTCCCAGAGATTCACTCTTTTTTGTTCTCATATCCTGAAGTGGTTTTTGTTTGTTTGTTTTTGTTGTTGTTTTTACGCAAACCTGGAACTGGACTCAGTGGGTTATAAAAGAAAAGACCATGTGGGCAAGAGGCCATGTTGAGGGGCTGCAGGGGGAGGAAGAGGTGGATATGACCAAGATACATGTTATACATGTGTAACATTGTCAAAGAATAAGGAAAAATATTCTTTAGGGGCTGGAGAGATGGCTCAGCAGTTAAGAGCCCCTTTGCTCTTGAAGAGGACCTGGACCTGGTTCCCAGCACCCACGTGATGGCTCTCAACCATCTCTAACTCCAGATCCAGGGGCTCTAACACTCTTCACAGGCACTGCATGCACGTAGTGAACAGATAGATATGCAAACACAACATCCATATTAATAAAATTAAAATAAATATTTAAAATGAGACAAAAACATTAAAGATATTCTTTAAAAATGTCACTACTTGTTGCTGATACTGTGTCATTTGTCTGTCTTCTTGACTACTTTTTAGTCCATAGTAGATAGCAATACTCCAACCCTTCAGAGACCCACCCCACAAGAACCTAGCAAAAACACCTTGGCGAACACATTTATTTAATATAGGGGTGGGGTATTGCTGTCTCTGTCAGTGTGTATAGGGTGGTAGGGAGACAACCAGAGGGACTTCTGAAGTAAGAGGCTGTTCTGGCCCCAGGCTGGGAATCAGAGAGCAGACTGAGGGTGTAAGGGGGGTGTGTAAAGGGGTTAGGGTGAAGCTCTGCACACATCCTTGGGACCAGTCCAGGCCCACCCAGTCACCAAAGCAAGAACCGAATAAATAAAGTGCAACCGTGGGGTTGGGGAGGAAGGGAAGGGCACTGGGCACACCCGTGCCCATAGCCCACATTCAGTGCTGCCGGGTCTGGCCCACCTCTTAGCCAGACCCTCTTGTCCAATCACCCCTATGTCCGTCCCTCCATGAGCCAAGCAGGGCCCTTGTGCAGCTACTGGAGGTATCGATAGGCCTTAAAGCAGTGGTTGCCAGCATCAGCCACTACCACGTGGCCATCCGAGGTCAATGCCAAGCCCTGTGGGCCATATAGTGGCTCTGCAGACGTGTTGATATAGGACAGGAAGGAACCAGAGCTGTCGAATACCTGGGGAAGACGTGGAGAATGGAAACAGAGGTAAAGTCAGGCAGAGAAGAGTCTGTGTGGGGAAAGACAGAGGCACAGAGAAAGCCTCACTCTCAAGCTATCCCTGGGCCTAACTCACCTGTATGCGGCTGTTGCCCCAGTCGGCCACGATGATGTTCCCATTGGAATCCACAGCTACTCCCGTGGGGGCATTGAACTGTCCGTTGCCCTCGCCATGCGAGCCAAATTTGAAGAGGAACTCTCCGTCAGCACTGTACACCTGGTGGGGGAAGGGGCTAGGGACTGGGGACCTGACCTCGGGCAGAGGGCAAGGCCTCGGAGGGTGGGGCAAAGCTCCAGGGAGAATTCTCAGATCTTTAGCTTAGCCCAGAAATTCTTCCCAGGGATCACACACTGTATCCCACTGCCAGATGAAGCTTCCCTGGGGGAGTGAATGGTACTTCCCGTTTCTCTGTTCTGACACTGCTACCACCATGCTGGGACAGACCATCTCCATTTCACCTTCTCAGCTTGACACAAACAAACGGACACATCCCTGGTTCTGTCTCAAGTCTGCCTTTCAAATACATACTGCAATACCTGTCTCAAGTCTGCCTTTCATATACTTACTGCAATACCTGTCTCAAGGTCTGAGTGCTCACTTCTCATCTTGACCACTGTCTCTAGCACTGCCCCAGTCAGAGTGACCTTTCTAAGACACACAGGGGTTCACCACAGCCCTGCCTGCAATTCCTTAAGCACTCCCCACAGCTCTTAAAAAGGGGGCCAGCCCTTCACAGAAGTGTCCCTAATCTGAAGTACCCACAGTTGCCAAAGCACCATGAATGATGCCAACTTCCACGTAGGTCTGCTCCTCTGTGTGTGTGTGTGTTATTTAAAATATAGGGTAGTACATATCTCAGAAAGTTCTTGAATTCTTCATGGAGACAAAAGTGACCTTGAACTGCTGTTCTTCCCTCCACCTCCAAGCACTGGGATTACTGGTGTGTATCACCACACTTAGCCTCTTCTGTGTCCTCTGACTCAAACTCTCTCCTTCTCTATTTTTTGGTTAATTCTACTGGTACTTTAGGTCTCCCCTTGTATCAATGCCTTCTGCTCAACTCTCCCACAGTTCCCTGTACCTACCCAGAATCTATCACTTCAGATGGTAATTTCCTGCTTTTTTCCTCTACCCTGAGCTACTCAAACCTAGAAGACAGGGAATGTGTTTGTTTTGCTTACATGGAGTCCCCAGCTTCTAGCATAGTGCCTAGGACAAAGTAGCCAAGCCATAACTGTTTATTGGTTCAGTGAAGGAGTTCAAGGGGGCTTAAAAGAGGAGGGGAGGGAGAAAGGAGTTTTTTGAAGAGGAGGGGTGACTGGGACAGTGGTTATGGAGGGGGAGGACACTGACCTTCACTGAATGGTTATGGAAATCCGTTACTACAATCTCATTCTTGTTGTTCACAGCCACAAAGTGGGGCCCTGAGAACAGAAAGGGGGGGGGAGTTAAAGCATTAAAAGTCAGGTGAGGGGTAGGATCTCTGGGAGGGGTGAGATACCCTGTCTCTGGGAGGATGGAACTAGGTAGTAGGAAAGGGGAATCAGGGTCAAGATATAGAAGGGGCCTTTACAGCCAGAGGACCCTGGGAAATTCTATGGAATCGCAGCATCTCAGTCTAATCTTGGGGTTGCTTTCTTATACCTGCAAAGTGGCGGTCAGTGGCCCCACGGCCTCCAAAACGCCCAACAAGCTTGCCATTGGGCTGGAAGGTGAAGACACAGCAAGATTTGTTATCCACCACAATGATATGTCCATTTCGGTCCACAGCCACTCCCTTGGGTCCCATGAGGCGGCCAGCTCCAATCTTGGTCTGTAGGGAAGGCATACCATAAGGGACTTTATCCTGACTAGTATAGTAGAAAGAAAAGTCTTGGCCTGGGATCAAAGCAGAATCTTGAGCTGGTGATAGACCACTTCAGGGCCTGACCCAGTAGCATGGCCATCTGAGCAGGTCACCAGGGGTTTGTAGTACAGCAACAGCAAGCTTCTCACCTTGAACTTGCCTTCAGGAGAGAAGATGCTGACCCAACGGTTGTCATAGTCTGCCACAATAATGTCTCCATTGGTGTCCACTGCCACACCTGTAGGACGCTGTAGTTGCCCAGGTGAGCGCCCACGGACCCCAAATCGGAACTTGAACTGGCCCTCATTGGAGAAAACCTGGAGTAGAGGAGCAAGGGAGGGTGCAGGGAGGAGGGGAACACTGTGGGTATAGAGGAAAGGGTCCTAGCAAGATCCCATTCATTCAACAAGTATGTGCTGACACCAGGCCAGGGGTACAGAGGGATCACGAGAGGGCTACCTTAAGGACATGCAGGACAGGTGTGACTGACGGGAGTATGAAAACACAAAAGGGACCAAGGGTTTGGTGGGAAAAGGCACCAAGAGAAGGAGACATGTGAGCCAACAGCCAATAAAGATATCAACTGAGGTACCAACCAGAAGAATCCATGACAGGCCCAGAGGCTCACTAGCACCAGCCCTGTTTGAGGACCTCACTGGTGTGGCTGGAGTAGTTGACAGGAATTCCATGTGCCCTGCCTATAACTAAGAGCCACTGACAATTTATGGCCAGAGAAGCAATAAGATCAGATCTGCTTTTACAGAAATAGTCTGACAGGAAGGAGTCAGGACTGGAAGCTAGCCAACCAGTTAGAAGCTAAAGCAAGAATCTAGATGACAAATGATGAAGATTTGGACCAAGGAAACAATCTAGAGGGAAGCAGATAGATTCAAGAGAAATACAGAAGAGAGACACAACAGAACTTCATAGCCAGCTGGAAAGGGGTAGGCAAGGAGCATTGACAAGGTTTGTTCTACTCCGTTTATAGGCTGACAAGGCAGCCTTTCTTCTGGACAGAAGAAATCCATTTTTAAGGTTTTTTAAAATTTTATGTGTAAGGGTGTTTTGCCTTCTGGAATCTCTATAAACCACCAGTGCAGGTATCCGTAGAGGCCAAAAGAGGGCACTGGATCCCTTGAAATTGTAGTAATAGAGACTTGTGAGCTCCCATTATGGTTGCTGGGAATTGAACCCTGGTCCTCTGGAAGTGCAGCCAGTACACTTAAACACTCAGCCAACTCTCCAGTCCCCTAGAATGAATCCTTCAATCTCCCCTTCTCCTACTCCTCCATCTTAGCCTCATAAGATGCTAAGATCTTTTCATCCTAAAGTGTCTCTTTTAATCTCTTCCTCTTAGATCACAGCTTCTAATTTAACAGCTCCATTACTCATTGCAGAATTCTCATACACTCTACTTTGTTATAGCCTCTGGGGACACAAGATGGATGGACCAGAGCCAAGAAGCTACCACAGAGAGCTCAAGTTTCTGAACCTTGGACTTGATGTTCAGTTCAGCCCTGCTCTCTCCTTCATGGGCTGGGCACCCAGGGATAGGTCTCCCAGACCTGTCTGACCACAACACATCACTTCTCCTGACACAAGCCTTGTAGCAAGTCTTCGCCTGGTCAGCCAGCACAGCACCTGAAGTCTGCACTGGGCCTCTGCAAAGTCAGAATTGCCAGCAGGAGAAAAGAAATACCAGAGGGTAAAGACAGGAAGTGATGGGACTAAAAGGAACAGGAAGTTCAGCAGTGAGGTGGTCCATGACCCTCCTGCTGCTGGCAGCTTCAATTCAGACTAACAGTGGGGTCTGGGAAGCCTCACTCTTCCCATCCTTTCTCACACCCCCTATTAGAACTGGCCAACTCATATCATCTATAGAATTCCAATTTTCCAGGTCACTTCTTTAGAGATTCCCCTTTGTTCAGATCAATACATACATGTAAAGTTAGGGCCCTACAGTATGCATTTTATAGCTTTCTTTGTGACAGCTATCACTTTGTAGCTGTATCTGTGACCTGCCCCTTCTAAGGATGCAAGCTGTGTTTGGAGCTGGCGCTGCATCTGTTTTGTCTGCAGCTGCATTTTCAGTGGTGTGTAGCTTCTGTCATCTACTACGCATTCAACCAACAAAAGAACTCCCAATTCAATCTCAGGCCTGAACTCGATGGACAGATCCATTTGGAAGCCACCCAGCAGCCTCAAAATGCAATAGGGGTAAAAGCGAACTCTTCAACTTCAAAGGGGCCTGCTTCTTAAGGGGAACACCCCACATGTGGCCCACTAAGCCCCTCCACTCTCCATCCCATCCCTCTTTACCATGACATCTGGTACTCAGTAAAAGCTGCCACACTGTTTCGCAGCACTAGATTTTGCTACATTAAGTAGATCGCTGACTTCAAAGATCTCAAAGGAAATGACAACAAAAAGATACAAGATACAAGAAGACAAAACCAACAAACCAAGCCAGAGAAGGAAAAGTGTGAAAACCACCACAGGGAAGGGCTGGGAGAGGTCAGAGGATCACAGCAGAAAGGATGTCCCCAGAAAGAGCTCACCAACGTTTTTGGACTATGACAATGATTCAATGCCAAGTATTTACACATCAAGTTATTCATTCAAAATCAGTCTTTTCTTGCTGTTGTGTGTGCCTGCTCTATCAGCAGTGTTCCACCCTGCTTGACTGAACAAGCTCACAAGGAACCCCAGCCTCAGGAGCAAACCAGGAGGGGGAGGTGGTGTCATATCTTATCAGGCCTGAGTAGCCCAGAGTAAGAGAGGCAAGTGCTCAGCACTGGAATCCAAGAAGCTTCCAGCAGCTATGATGTCAGGGTGGACTTGGGAATGGAGCGTTGAGCAAGGACTGTTAGAGAATAGCAGGTGTTTGGAAGAGAGGACTATGCCAGGCCTCTCTCACAGCCCTCCACTAGATGGTCAAGCAGTACCAGTGTTTCTGCATGTGTGGTAAGTGCCCAAGTGTTTGTACAACATGACAGATGTCCACAAATCTCAACCTTTGGGCTAGGAAGCATTTCTAGCTTCAAGGGAAGGGGGGTGGGTGGGTATTAAAGGTTATCCTGAGTACAATCCCAGCATTACCCCAGAGCTCCCAAGTTTCCCTTCATCCCTTCCTGGGTTTCTCTGTTTCTCTACCCTAAGAAAAACAGAGAGCCAACAGGCCTAATAATCTGGCTGCAAGAGTTTCTGCTAGGTGAAGTGGGGCCAAGAAGTTGCAAAGAGTGACAAGAAAGGCAATTCAGGCAGGGTCAAAAACTGTAAAGCTGTTTTAAAATCAGGATCTTCAGAGCTAAGGTTCAGCTGCTCAATAATACATTTCTAAGAACTGAGGTATACAGTACAAATCTCACAGGGTAAAATCAAAATTCTATAATCATTTCCAAAACAATTTACAATCTGACCTCAGCCACCTCAGGTTCCGAACAGCAAGCCTCTTGGGATGGGATGGGAACTTCCCGCTCCAGCACTTTCCCACCTCCTTGACTCTGTTTACAGTTCATAACCAGACAATGATATATTTAACAACAGCAAGGTGTTGGGTGTAGTACATTTAATACTCTCAACAATCCTGAGAAATGTGTTTCCTAATTTTGCACATTAGTTAACTACAGTGCCAAGAGGTCACATGACTTGCTAGTACAGGGCGAGCCAGGATTCAAGCCGAGGTATCTGGTTTCAGGGCCTAGGCACTCAATCACTATGCTATCTACCACACTCATGCCAACTGTGCTAGGATCCGTGCTGTCTGCAAGGGATGTAAAGGAGGGAAGCCATGTTTCCTGGTTGTAGCAAGGAACTTGCGGTACATCAGAGACCATGAACACTGAGTATGACTGGCGAATAAGTAAGCTATGAGAGATAAAAGGCAACGAAAGACAGGTCTGAAACCACTGGAGGTTGTATGCTACCCTCTTGCTCATGAAAGACACGCTAGCCAACCAGATGGCTGCACTCTCCAGGAAGATAACATTTACTCTGGAGCCAGGCTGGTATGTTGAAAGATAGCTGGGAAGGGCAGATCTGCAACCTGAACACTAAGACAAAGTAGACCAGCAAGCAGTAAGCTCAAGAGCAGGCAGAGAGGAAGAAAGGAGCCACTGATCTAGGAACTTACACGGTCTTAGCATGGCTGGAAAGGAAAGGCCACAGGAACCCTGGCCCAGATTAAGGACACTATTTTGACCTGGGCAGGCTAGAGGCACTTTGATTCACGGCTCTTTAAAGACAGTATTGACTGTGGGTTTCATCTTCCAGGAGGTAACCTTGAAGGCCGTAGAGTGTGAGTCCTTTCTGGTATTAAAGGAGCTAGGTAAAGAGGCTTACCTGAATACATTGGTTGTTGCTGTCTGCTACCACGATGCGGCCACTGCTAGCAGCGGACACACCTTGTAAATTGGTGAATTCACCCTTCTCCCTTCCACGACTACCTGTGAGTAAGAGATGAGAAGGGAAACATGAATGAACGCTGAGATTAGTTTGAGCCTCGCTTCCCTACTCCCCAAACCCCTGTCTGAGCCAACTCCTTCCCCCACTACCTTTCCCTGGGCCCCTACCAGCCCCTCCATTCACCCTTCATTTAACTCTGCCCTTAGCCTTCATTTGGCTCTGTGCTTGGCCCTCCTACCAACACGAAAGACGAGTTCGTCTTCAATTGGATTGTCCTTCCGTTTGCCACCAGTGCTGTACATGGAGCTCGGCCTACGAACTGCCTTCTGGCGCACATGACTGCCAGGACCACCGGGAGACTTGACCCGGCGCTTCACATCATCTGGGGAAGGTGGCAGGTCCCCAGGTCGAAGGGCACGCACACGAAAAGGGCTGCCACGCACCGGCTGTCCATAGAGCAGCACTGAGAGGAGCAGGTCACCTTCTGTGCGTGCAGTGTACACCAGCTCGTATGTGCCATTTTTGTGGTCCACCACCGGTACTGCAAGGCGCACACCATCGGGGCCAGTGATCTCTGCACACAGCTCTGCGCTGCCTGTGCGCACCAGCCGCCCATCTTTGTCTTTGGTGGTGACAGTGAGAGAAGCAGGCTGGCCAACTAGTGCCTGGCGCAGGCCCTCGCCCGTGGCCACTGTCTCATGGGCTGTAGCACTGGTGGTGAGCAGTGCCCCCAGGTTGAGCACCGATCTCCGCAACCCGTCCACTTCAAGGACCAGTTCCAGCTGGGCATTCTCATGTGGCCTTTCTGGGAAGGCCTGAGCTGCCAGAGCAGCCAGCCTCTCTCGCATATGCTTTCTTACTAGCAAAACCTCAGGGGCAGAGCCCAGTCTCAGTGCCTGCTCTGCAAAGCTGCAGCTACTGCCAATGTGCTCCTGGCCCTGGCGCAGTGTGTCTAACTGTGTCTGCAACACCTGTTGGAGAAGAAGAGAAGCAGTGAGCATGCAGACTGGCAAGGAGGAAGGCGCCGGGATTAATGATGACCTTGTAGTATCATGGCAGGAAAGACGGACACAGAGACACACGTGTGGATGGGGTGCTGTGGTGGTGGGGCAGACAACCACAGCAATGACAGACCATAGTTAGCAAAGGTGACCTGACATACCTTCTGTTTGGCCCCACAAATGCTCTCCAAGTCGCTGACCAGAGCCTGCTTGCGCTGCTGCAGAGCTTGCTCCAGGTCCTCAAAGGCAGCACTTATCTGAGCCAGGGCCTCTGCCTTGCGCTCTTGCAGCTGCTGGCTGATACCCCCAACCAAGGCGATAGCTGCAGACAGCTGTGGCAATCTGAGGAGGTGAAACATCTCATACCAGGATGGCTGAAGGGTATCCTGGCCAAATCAGGCCTTTTCAAAGACGGCCTCACTACCGCCCTCTGGGAGATCCCCTACTTGACCTTCTGCGGCCTTCCATTTCTGCCTTTCCCAGACCCTTTCTTTCCCCTCCCTGAGGCCCCTGCCCTGCCCCTGCTGAGGCACCAGTCCCCAGAAGATGCCTACCGGCCACGCACAGCCTCAAGCTGGCGCTGCAGAGCTGCCTTGTGCTGCTCCACCACATCCCGCAACAGCACTGTGCCGTGTTCACGGTGCTCCCCTGCGCGGCACTCACCACACATGGCAGTCTCACAGGCCTCACAGTAAAACTCCATTGTCTGGTGGTACAAGGGCTCCTGTGAGGCGACAGCCACACTACACTTCTTTGCCCCTCCCCTCTGGCCCTCTTCACCCCTGCAGAGCCCCTTACCCACCACCACCCTACCCTCATCACCTCTCCTTCTCCTCCCACCCCAAGTCCTGGCCTCACTGGGCCTCGCTTGGGCCCACCTTGCCTTCATGGTTGGGGCAGGAGAGAGGGCGGCCAGCCACTGCGCTGAGGGGGTGGGGGTCTTCAGGGTCATGAGCCCCCTCAGGTGCCTGCTGCATGGCCTCCATGAGGCTGCTGATGAAGAAGTTGTTTTGTAGGGCTGAGACGCCCTGTTCTGGGAGGATGGATGTCTGCCGGCACACTGGACAGGACAGTGTCAGGCTCTGAGGAGGGATGTAGTTCTGGAGGCATCTGACCAAGGAAAAGGGAGAGTCAAGGGGGGAGTGGCAAAACGTCCCTCATAGATGCTTAACCCCTTTTACATAGCTGTGCAATTAAGATTTCATTTTGAAGCATCTTTGTGTGGTGCACACAGGCCTCATCCACCAGCAGGTGCTAAAAGGCCTCTGAGGACTGAGCAGAAATGCATCCCTGGTCTCTCTAAGAACAGACACATCTACATTCCTCTGCTTGAACAAACAAAGACTCGCCTTTCACAGGTGTTTACCAAACCTCAAGAAAATATGTAACAATCCCTCATCCTGCTAGCCCTGGCCCCTTTAACTCATTAAACATTTACTGACTGCTTATTCTTGCCAAATTTGTGCCAAGCTCTAAGGATAAAAAATAAAACACGGTGCAAGCTTTTAAAATAGTTCCAGTCTTCAGAGGGATTAACAAAGACACAGAATTAAAGACACTGGCCCTAGAGCTGGCGTGCCTCAGTTCAATTTCCAGGCCAGGGACCTAATCCACTTATGGCCGCTGACAAGGTACTGTCATGAACCAAGGAGTCTGCCCTTACAAGATGGTGACAGCACAGAATTCAGTCACACGGGATTAAATGTAAAGTCTGGCCCACACAAGCACAATGCACAAAGAACAGAGGAGATGGGGACATGCACATGGCTCAGGTGGGTGGAGAAGAGGCTAGGAGACGCTTCAGAGGTCCAGGAAACCTGTGTGGAGAAGTAACTGTTGGGCCAAGCAGAGAAAGGCAGAAGGAGGGGAAGCAGGGTACAGAAAGCACTTTAGCAGGATAGGGACAGCAGTGATGATGAAAAAAGAGGAGGCACCCAGCAATAGGTCCCAGCAGCAAAGGGTAGCCAAAGGAGGGCAAATCTGAGGGGACATGACAACAGATAAGGCAGTGGCACCATCAGAGTTGCTGTTTACCAAGGACACATGCGTTGGATGCTATGCTTTGTATTTCATGTGTCAGGGCACAGCAAGGGTGAGTGGTCAGAGGAATCAAGCTACTGAGCACTGGAGCCTATATTTAAATGTAAAGCAAGTGTGTGCTAACTCACATACTCAGGATATTCCAGACAGGACAGGAGATAGACCTGGATTCGGGTATGGGTGGGAACATGGGTGTATATTGAAGAAACACGGCCAGGTATGGCAGCACACGCCTATCATCCCAGCACTCTGGAGATGGAGTAAGAGGACTGCCTCAATTACACAATCAGCTCAGGCGATGCAATGAGACCCAGTTGGGGTTGGTGGTGGAAGACTAGATATAGGGAGTAAGAGGAAAGAAGGAGAAGAAGGGACACAGACAATGACAAGTAGATACAGAGAGTGAGGGAGACCAGTCTTAACTGGCTCCCAGCCTCCTAGCTTAGGTATCTCACTGATGGTGGCACACATCAAAACGAAAACACACAGAAGAACTGCACTGTTGAGAAAGGGGGATTGAGAGACAGAGATGGGGGGACATCAACATCAGCGAAGACAGAGGAGGACAGCAGAAAAGATGCAGACACTGGTAAGAGAGGGACAAAGGAGTCAGTAAAGATGAATGTGAAGAGCAGAGGGCATGGGCGGAGAGGCTGGAGGAGTGACTGTCCAGTCAGATGTGGGTCTGGAGGAGGGAATGACTCACAGGGTGGGAAGTGGCTCCAGAGTGGAAAGTGCCCACTGCATTTGGCAAACATTAGCAGCCTTTTCTCTGGGAAGGTGACAGCAGTGGCTGCTGGGGAAAAGTCTGAACGAGACAAGTTGAAGGGGTGGGGGCTGGGCAGTTGAGTGGGAAGGCATTGAAGGACTGGACGGTGTAGCAAGGAGACAAGAAGACAGTTCTTCTCTGCTAATAAGGGGTACTTTATTTACTTTTGCAGTTTATCCAATCTACTACTGAGCCACATCCCCAGCCCACTATAAACGGGGATTTTGAGATTCTCTTTAAGCTAAAGTTAACAGTAGAGAGGGAGTGATGGGAGAGACTAGGAAACCAGTAAGACAATGTCTTGGGGATGGAAGGAGTCTTGGTTGGGCTAAAGGGGAGGCACGGGCCCCACCTTTGGTGGGGGAAGGAACACAGGAAGGGTGGTTTTTAGTGGAGCACAGGGACAGAGTCAGAATAAGGGTGCCTAACATCTCAGGGGGCTCAACCACAGAGTAAAGACTGGAGGAGTAAGGGGTGATGGTGGTGGCTGGGATGAGTCACCCAGGGAGGGAAGCACGATGATTACAGAAGCAGACAGCAGACTGAAGGCGGCCGTGCTTGGAGATGGTGAATCTACAGAGAAAGATACCCACGGTGCAAACTGTCCTCTATCCCAGACTCTCCTCTTGCTCTTGCCTATGCCTTCTGTTCTGAATTAAAATGTAACAAACATAACATGCCGGGTATGATCTTAAGTGCTTTACAAATAATAACTGGTTTCTCTGTGACCTACTTCTCCCTGAAGTCCCTCCCAGTAGAGAGTGGTTTTTGTTTCATGCTCCACATTCCTTAGGGCCAGAAGGTGGGGTTGACTCCTCCTTCGTCCCCACTGGAACATTCTATGTGTCTCCTTTGAAGCTGCTCTCTTCTGCCTATCCCCACCCCCCACCCTTGTTGCTGTCTCCACTGACCTAGGAGTTTTTTCTTGATTTGTTGAAGTACTTTTCCCGACTCAACTCTTCTACCTCCCCCCCTCAAGTTCTGCATTGTTCTCAGTGGCTCTCCATCACGGTCTCTTCCTTACTTCCTCACCACCAAACTTCTTCTTCACCTCACCTCATCAGTCCACTCGCACTCTCCCACTACCGCCCACATCTCAGCAGCGGCCACCTCTGGACTCTGAAATCCACCCCTAACAACACTTATCATTCTAGTTCTATTCCTTCCATGATCTTGAAGCTGATGGATAACTTCTGTTGGTCAACATCCCTGGACTGCCACAATTTCCAACTGGTCTTGTTTCTTCTCTTGCTCCTTTAAAATTCACTCTCTATACAACTAATGAGATTTTTTTAAAAATCCAGTTCAGCCCGACATGATGCCACACACATGTAATCACAGCACCTGGGAAGCTGAGGCAAGGGGGTCACTTGTTCAGCACCAGCCTGGGCTACACAGAGATTCCCCAATTCTACCACCTCCTAGCTCCTGCCTCACTCACCAGCACACACTGCCTTTTCTGGTCTCTCCTTTGCTGTTACTTTTTTACTGTTTACTTCTTTTCCTTGTTACTATTTTGTACTTTTTTCCCCCTTGAGTCAAAGTATCACTACATAGCTCCTCTGGCCTCTAAACAAGAACTAAAGGTTCATTCCACCACACCTAGATTTGTTTATTTCCTAAGGCAAAAATTTTTCTATTGCCAGCACCCTTCTCTTCTCGCATATCCCTGTTATATGTTGGGTATCCCTTGGCTATATTCCTTTGTAATTGAATGACTCAACCTTAGTTTTCTCCTCTCTAAAATGGGAATGATGCATCTTTCTGGAGCTAGGAAGATATCTCAGCCAGTAAGAGGACTTGCTATGTAAATATGAAGGCTTGTGTTTGAATCTCCAGTACCCGCATAAAAAGCCAGGCATAGCTACACATGCCTATAACCCTGGCAGCGGGGTGGGGTGAGGGTGGGTGGGGGTTGGAGACAGCAGATCCCAGGAACCCACTGGCAAACCAACTTAACCAAACAATGAGCTTCAACAAAAGACCCTATTATAAGGCAATACAGCAGACAGTAATAATGGAAGATACCTGACACCTTCCTTTGGTCTTTACATGATGTATATGAACTCACACACCTAGAAAATGCACCTACTTATACACCATACACAGCCAGAGGGCGGCGGGGGGCGGGGGGGGGGGTAATGCATCTTAAGTAAAATAATACATGTAAACCAAGTAGAAAATCCATGGCCAACTATTAGCAGTCACTAATTTCACCTAAGAGTGCTTAGTGAACTAGGCATACAAGTACGCAGGCATCCAGTTACAGCTGTGACATAGCACTGAGCCTCTGTAACACAGGCTTAGCGAGGGACAAAGGTGAGAGAGAAGTGGGCCAGGGATAGTGAGATGATCAGCTGTAGGGCTGACGATGGACAGAAAAGAAAAAGAAGCCAGGGGGAGGTGGCAACGTGGGAAGAAAGGGAGCAGCCAAGGAGCCTAGGCTTTAGAGCGAGTCAAAGGTGTCACCTGCAGTAGCAGGGTGGAAGGAGCCAGAAGAGGAGGGGCTGGAGTTCACAATTGTGGAAGTACTACTTTCTAGAGTCAGACAGACAGAAGTGGGTTGAGGTCCACAGGCCGATGGAAGAATCTGAATGAGCAAGAAGCCAAGATCTTTGCCCACGAGTAAACAGGAAGAAAATATTAAACCTGGAATCTCAAAGGGCAGGGCTCTCAGGGAAGCAGGAGATAGATGGAAGGTTTGGAGAGACTCTGGTGAGAAGACCTGGGGACTATGATATCTAAGACACAGCCATGAGAATGGAGGTCAGAGAGAAAATGCTGCCAAAACACAACGGGAGCATGCAGAAAACCATGCAGCGGCTTTGAGTGGTTCTCAGGTAAGATGGCTTTCCTAATGGGCTTACAGAGCCCACCTCCCAGTGGAGACCACTGCAATCATTCACTATGCTCCAGCTCCACAGGGTTTCTCACAGGACCCTAGACATTAGAAATCCAAGACATTCCTAGGCCACATGGCCTTGCTGACTTTTCCACTCTGCCTAGCCTGCTCTTAAATTCCCTTTACCTAACTCATGGTATGGACAGGATTCAACAAACTTCAACGGATCACTAAGCTCACAAGGTTGAATACCATATCTGCAGAATTTACTGTGAGTGCAATTCATGGGTCTACAATGAAGCTCTATAAATGTCTGATTGCTACCTCCCTCACCTTACTACAAACCCTTAAATCATAAAGATCATGTCTGTAGGACTGGATATGGTGGCGTAGCGCATACCTTCAATCCCAGTACTTGGGAGGCAAAGAGGAACAGATCTCTGTATGTTCAAGGACAGCCAGCTCTACGTAGTGAATTCCAGGCTAGACAAGGCTATACAGTGAGATCTTGTCTCAATAAAACCATAAAATAATTACTTTTTTTCCCATCTGCTTCTTGGTGCATACTCAATCACTTGGATAGGGTGTGAGACATAGCAGTTACTCAATAAAGCAATATTAGGAGAACGAAGGCGGGCTGGAGAAATGGCTTGGTGGTTAAGAGCACCGACTGCTCTTCCAAAGGTCCTGAGTTCAATTCCCAGCAACCACATGGTGGCTCACAATCATTTGTAATGCCATCCAATTTCCTCTTCTGGTGTGTCTGAAGACAGTGACAGTCTACTCATATAAATAGAAAAAATAAATAAATAAATAAAATAATTCTTTAAAAAAAAAAGAAGAAGAACGAAGGCAGGATGCATAGAAGCCTAGAGGCTGGGCAGCACTGCCTTTCATTTAGTGTCTCAGAACAGTCAGAGAAGAACAAACCTAATCTCAAATATCCATCCCTCCATCAGTCACAAACTACGCTAGCCCCACTGCTGCTTGGGAGCCTCAGTGCAGATTTCCCCTCTGGCTGCCTTGAGATCTGGGAAAGCTGAGAAAGCCGGATTCTAGGCAACTCTCTGGCTCAGAGTTCAGAGTCCTGATTCTCTCACAGCTTACTGCAACCCAACCCTTGTCTCCTGCAGGATAAGGTTCATTTGTCTCTCTCTCCCATGTATTCACATTCCCCTTGTTTATAACATGGGTTTTCCTTGGGGGCAGGGGGCTGCAGGGTCCTTGTCCCCTCCAGTAGCTCTCCTCACCTTTCACAGAAGGTATGTAGACAAGGCAGAACTTTGGGGCACCGGTACCGATCCAGACAGATACTGCATACCAGAAACTGCTTGTCCATTGGCTGCACCTCCGGGCCAGGGCTGTCCTCCCTCTTTGCCATGGTGACCACAGATGGTTCCTGCCACTCACACCAGCCTGTGTACAGAGAAATAGTCAGCAACAGGAAAGCCAGCAGCCCCTCTCCCCCTCTCCCTCCCAGATCTCCTGCAGAGAAATGTGCCGCTTTCTTCCCTGCAGGAACGGGACAAGGTGGTGGCTGAAGTGCGTGGGCTGAGTGACTCCTGAGCATGGCACTATTTTAGAGCACAGATTTGGGGTTACACTGCATTTTAAAGGCCCTCTCTGGGCAGCTTGGTGACCCTGGATCATTCTAATCTACAAGCCTCAGCTTCTAATTCTTACTGATGCAAATACTACTTCCCATCTCACACGGTTGTTTTAAGAGCCTGAGAGAGGTCATGTCAAGTGCACAGGACAGGGATAACTTTGCACTGACACGCCCAACTCTTATTCTGATCAGCACCTCCATCCCACCTCTAAGAGCCATTCAGGTAGCCCATCCCCCTACTACTTAGCACAACTGCTCAGGGGTGCACTCTTCGCCACACTGATCAGTATTAAAGTTAAGGATGACTCGAAAGCTCTCCTTTCTCCCAAATCCCAAACTGTTGCTCCCATCTCAGGCTGCCCCGAGCTCTCTTTTTTTCTTTATTATTATTGTTATTATTATTATTAGGTATTTTCTTCATTTACATTTCCAATGCTATTCCAAAAGTCCCCCATAACCCCTTGCACTCCCCTCCCCACCCACTCCCAATTCTTGGCCCTGGCGTCCCCCTGCACTGAGGCATATAAAGTTTGCAAGACCAATGGGCCTCTCTTTCCACTGATGGCCGACTAGGTCATCTTCTGATATATATGCAGCTAGAGACATGAGCTCGGGGGGTGGGGGGGTGAGGTACTGGTTAGTTCATATTGTTGTTCCACCTATAGGGTTGCAGATCCCTTTAGCTCCTTGGGTACTTTCTCTAGCTCCTCCATTGGGGGCCCTGTGATCCATCCAATAGGTGACTGTGAGCTTCCACTTCTGTGTTTGCCAGGTCCCAGCATAGTCTCACAAGAGACAGCTATATCAGGGTCCTTTCAGTAAAATATTGCTAGTTTATACAATGGTGTCAGTGTTTGGAGGCTGATTATGGGATGGATCCCCTGCCCCGAGCTCTCTACTAGGATGGAGTAACTGGTATTCTGCTCCTAAGCCTGTGCCTTCCCATCCACCACCCCTTCTAATCAGAGGGAATTTTCTGAACACAGTTTTAACCCTACCATTATTCCTCTTAACTTCCTTTGATGGTTCTGCATTGTCCAGAGGAGAAAATCCTTAAAGTAGCCCTAGAGGCTGAGTACCAATACTTTGTCCACACCTCCCACTCAATCTCTGGTCTGTGTGATCTGTCATAATGGTTTCACTTCCTAGAAAACTCCATGTTCTCTTTGTTTCTGTAGTTAGACATTCTGTTCCCCTCTGCCATCGATATTCCCTTACCTAACTTTCATGTAAACACCACTTCCTTTAGGAAGGCCAAATTTCCCAAAGTCTGTGTTAAGTGCTACCCCTGTTCCTTATATTTCCTCCATCCTAAACCTTACCCTATACTATAATTTTGTTACATCTCTGCTCCCTTCCTATGCAGTGTTCTTGAAAGTAGGCATAATATTTTACTTTTCCATTTCTAGGACTTAGCAAGGAATATGTTACAAAGAACATCTTTCCCGAATTGGATAACTAATTCAAAATATTCCAGTGTGCATAGGCACAGGAACTGTCTGAGCAAAAGTGAGGAAGTGACAGTGGACAGCTGGGTGTAGTGGTGCACATCTTTAATCTCAGCACGTGGTAGGCAGAGATAGGTAGGTCTCTGTAAGCTTGAGGCCAGAGTGAGTTCTATAGGTGCCCATAGGTGGCAAGGAGTACTATGAAGAAAAATGGTGTGAAGAGAAATTAACTTCTTCACTGAGTGATGACAAAGGCTCTTCAAGCAGAGGATGTAAGTTGGGGTGCTGATAGGAAAGGTGGGGAAGATTGCAGGGCTGAAGCAAAAGGCCACGGACATTCTTGGGAGAAGGCTCATACTTACACGGACCATGTGCTGAAGGCAAAGTGAATGCCAGCAGCAGTAAGTGAGGGGACACAGAGATTGTGAAGAACTCGTAGGCATGGTAAGAATATTACTTTATCCTAAGATAGGCAAAGGGATGAGGCAACTTACAAAGGGAGGAGAACAAGCCGGAACACACTCTTTTGGTATGTCAATTATGGAGGAATAGAGTGGGGAACAGAGTGAGGGAGGTCATCAAGAAACTGCCCCAACTATTTTGGTGACAGTGTTACAGAGCCAGAGGCAGAATGATAGACTAATGCAAGTAATGTCCGTGAGGCTGAATCAGGACCGTGTCATAGACTGGATGTCAGAGCTGAGGGGGACATTGATAACAACTCCCCAGTTTCTCAACTGAACAAACAGAGGGCCATGGATAGGCAGAAAGAGCTAAGGTGTGTGGTGTGTGTGTGTGTGTGTGTGTGTGTGTGTGTGTGTGTGTGTGTAGGGGGTGGGGGGCTGTCTGAGGGAATGCTGTTCCGGGCAAGGTGAGTTTGAAGTACAGACATAATGTCCAGGTAGAGCTGTTAAGTGAGAAACAGAATACAGGTGCTCGAGAGAAGTCTAGGCTTGTTATTGATTTGGAATCACTGTCATTAATAGGTCCTTAAAGCAATAAGAATGGATGAGACTGCATCTTGGGACAGAAGTGGAGAGTGATAGAGGGTGGGGTGAAATAGGTTAAAGACTAGAAGTGTTCACTATGTGTGGTTTTGGCGGAGTAGTTCAGCTCACAGTGATGAGCAGGTGAAGTTAACAAAGCAGGTGTAGACAATCTGTGACAGAAAGTTATCCATGAAGAGGCTGAAAAACAGGCAGTGACTAGGACCAGATCATCACTGCTGTGCCCAGCTTCATGCACCATGGGTTTCTTTAAGACAATGAATGAATGACAGCCCATAGGCCTCTTCAGATTTGGGAAGGTATGGGAGGAAAGCTAAAGCGCATTTGTCCAGCATGTATGTGCTGGTGGGTGTGAGAAGGTCTCACTTAAGAGCATCTCTCCTGATGTTGGTACTGGCATTTTGGGGGACTTAATACCAGGGCATCATTAGAGGGAGGGAGGGAGGACAGCATGGTGGCTGGCAGGGCAGGGAGGTTGGAGACAAGCTGAAGCTTCAGTCTGTAAATGGCAAGGCTGGGAGATAGAGTACCAGCTGGGGCAGCTGGACGTTAGGCTCCACCCCTCTTTAAACCCAGGGGATCTCCCAGCCTGTCACACAGAAGCAGGAATTGGGCTCTGTCCAAGGACCAACAGCTCCTCCCTCCCTTCCCCTTCCTGCTTCTGCTTCCCACTCTGATACACAGGACATCACATCTGCTGTGGCCATGCCCCAGCCTGATTCTAGGATTCGACAGATTGATTCCTTAGGCTCCTTCCACTCGTGGGTCACCTCTCTATTCTAGAGATAACACCTCCAATAGGCCAGGACTCAACGGGGCTGTTTATCACAGCAGACATTTGGAGGATTCTGGACATAGAACTAGGATGCAACCTCCTTCCTTGGGCATCTTTGTCCCTTTCCCACCCATCTCTTTCATGGTTCAGTTCTAAAGGCACTTCAGTCCTCATCCAGCATGCACTGGACACCTCTGCTGGGACACAAAGATAAATGAACACAGCTGAGCCTTCATGGATTCCAAAATCGAATAAACAGACTTCTGCAATGCAGTGTGGTGACAAGCATAAGGAAACAGACTGTTCTAGGAGTACAAAGAAAGTTCACAACCCGGACCTGGGGCAGGAATGGAGATTGAGGATGGGTAAGTTACAGAATACATGCTGCCTTCTGCCTCTGGAAGCTGCATCACTGGCTGTGGCAGGAAAGGGCTAACAAATGAGATGCAGAGCTAAGCAGGGCTCCACCACACAATGGTTTGTTGCCCTTATTAAGGACTTTACCCCCTTCCCTGTTAGGGGATTAAGGCTTTATCCAAAGTGCAAAGGAAAAGTTTGGTGGTAGTTGGTGGGTGGGGGTTAAGCCCAGAATGACAAAAATAGATTTTTGATTGTGTGTGGAAATACACAGGTCAAGAGTGGAAGTTTAAGAAACCAGCCTGAGGAGAGTGATTGGTTGCTAGGGTAGACCAAAATAATTTTCATAGGCAGAACCTGGTAACTGGTTGGTTTCATATGAAGAGACAGGGTAGGAGAAGGGATTAGAAAGAGTTACTAGTTTCTAGCTTAGAAACTGGAAGAGTTTAGATAACAAGTCCATTGTGGACCGCAATGACTCCACGGTGCCCACAGCACACAGCAGAAGTGAAACAGCCCAGCTGTTGGTTAGAAAGGCAACCCCCAAGTATTGGAAAGAGAAGACATGGATCTAGATGCCTTCGGTAGAGAAATATTTCTGAAGCCACAGTGAAGTGGATGACACCAGGGTAGAGCCTGCAACTCAGCCCCAGGGAGCAGCAACATTTAAGATAAAGGCACAGAACGCCAAGTCTGCAGAGAAGGTTGAGAAGGTATCAGAGACAGGAATGGCAGGAATGGCAGAGAGGAAGCAAAGATATCTAGAGGCCAAGGGAGAAGAGAGCTTTACTATCAAGGCAGTGATTGTCACTGTGAAATAGAAGAGAATCTGCGATTTAAAGACCACAGAGAAACCGCTCTAGCCTCAAGAAGTGTAGTTTCTGGGATCTGGAGAAGTCGGACTCAGAGTTAAGTGGATTTTGAACAGATTAAGACAGCTAGTGCTGAATGAATGAGATGCTGGACATGGGGGCGGGGGGGGGGGGGAGAGATGCTGGACATGGGGGCGGGGGGGGGGAGATGCTGGACATGGGGGGGATGAGGAGGGGAGGGATCTGCTTCAAAGCTCTTCAGTTTTTCCAGATTCTCAAGCATCCAAGCCCCCCACCCCCCATGTTCTCCTCCAGTCACACATTTTCACTGTGCAAGATTTACACAGCTGTGATCTGGAGGTGGCCACAGGTATTTTGTTGAGGTGTGTATGGGTGTAGGGAGTCAGCAAGGCTCACCTACTAAAAAGATACACTCCTACTCACCAGCCTCCAGGTATATTTGATCATTTGAGGCTCAGAAAAATAACAAATGTCTGTAGGTTGTAGCCTTTGGGCTTTCTCCAAAGGAGAAGAAACAATGGATGGGGGAAAGCCCTAGGTCCTGAGCAACCCTTCCCTTCCCAGAGGAGGGAAGTGATGAAATTCATATTACTAATCCTCCCCACTAATGCCTGACAGAGTAGGTACAAGAAATGTCCCTGGACACACTCTACAGCAAGCCCTTCATCTAGGAACCAGACACACAAAGTTGGATCAAGTGGCTCCCTACTTTGTTACCTGTGGGACACTGACACGCACATACATAATGACAAGGTGATAAGGACCATGAGACTGACATGTTCAAAATGCTATAGCAGGATGATTCTAACTTGGTGGAGAATGAAAACAAGGAAGAGATGTTTGAACTGGATCCTGAGTTTGATAGGTACCTTGGGAAAACTTCATGAAAGAACAGAAATATGAAACATTTGCAAACAGACTGAGTTCCATGGTTTCACGATCTAAGTCCCTCACTCGTGCCCCCGCCCCCACACTG
The DNA here is from genome assembly GCF_000001635.26 of Mus musculus. Lineage (NCBI taxonomy): Eukaryota > Metazoa > Chordata > Mammalia > Rodentia > Muridae > Mus > Mus musculus. The sequence continues at coordinate 105,631,161 of NC_000073.6, forward strand.
CCCATTTCTTACATGTTTAGTTCATAGGGTTTTGTTTCAGGGTCTCTTCTCTGTTTACATACTCTGCCTGGGTAATCTCATTATTTGCCACAGTCTTAATTCTTACTCCATTCTAACAAGCTCCAAAGCCTTATGCTGAAAGGCTCCTTTGAACTCAAGACATATACATCTAATTGCCCTTCAAGACATCTTAGCCTGGATGATGAACAGGAATAGTTCCAAACTAAACTCCCTTCCTCCTGACCTTCTCCTCCTGCTCTGCCTCTCCTCTCTATAAAAGATGCAGCCATCCCCGGGCCTCATCAGCCAGAACCCAAGTCATCTCAACTTGGACTTTTCTCTCACCTCCGCATACAAGGTTGATGTAACCTTGATGCAAACAATTTGCTCAAGTTTAAAAAGTCAAGAGATGTATCCATTAGGGCTGGGGTCTCCATGACTCTACACTTGTGCATGCATTCACACACACACATATTGACAATAATAATCAAAGAAAACGAGGCCATCAACTTAAAGGTGAGCATGGGAAGGGTTAGTAGGAGCATAACTGGGAGAGGCTGGAGGGAGGGAAGGGGGGAGGCAAAGTGATGTAATTCCATTTTAATTCAAAACGTATTTCTTTAAGCCATGAAATTTAGGATCTAGTCCTGTCACTAACTCTACCACACAAGATAATATCTAAGCAACTTTTTACCCCATACCCATATTTGTAAAATGGGAGGAAGAGGATGGTCTTGTTTTCAAAAATCAAGGCTCCTTCAGACTGCAATGTGCCATGACTAGATCCTAATACAAACTACTTTGATGATTTGACTGCTAACTTCCATCACATGGTTAGGCATGTTAGAGAGTGCTCACAGGCGACCCCTCCTCTTGCTTTCCAAAATAAATGTTTTCTGAGATTGTCACCTTGGCATTCACTCTCAGGACTCTCCTCTATAGCAATCACATATCTTCTGAACAAAGGCGATACTATCCCACCTATGGTTCTTTTTTTTCTCAAGTTCCATGAGCAGAAATGCCACTGTCCCCTAAGCAGTTGAGCTGGTAACTACCATATAGAAAGTACTCAATAGATGCTGGTGACAGAAGAGTTATGTTTAAACTCTGCAGGTTCCTCTCAGCAAAGAGAAGCAAAATCAAAAGCAGAGACAAGACAAAGGAACAAAATTCCAAGGAGAGAGACCTCTATAACACAAGGTAGCTTCCCACAGTCTAAGCAGTTAAGAGGTAATATCACTGGAGGCATCCAAGCCGAGAGAGGCAGGGCACCTGTCAGGCCTGCCGCTCACATTCCCATTCTGCAGCAAACCAGACCCCTGCCTAGGAGATAGGCACTGATACGCTGCACAGTATGTCTGGAGACCTGGATAATCACTGCATCCACCCTGGAATCTCAGATCTTCCCTCTGGAGCAAGTCCTGGGTTTTAGCGGTCCGCATAGGACTCCCACACCAGGAACATGCACAGGGCCTGCCTTTTTTTTTTTTTTTTTTTTTTTTTTTGAAGTCAGAATGACCTCCCTGGGGTGCAGCCTGCCCTTCCAACCTGCAACCATCTGTCCCTGCAGATTTGTGGCCCAGGTTCTGAAACCAAGTGCAGGGGGAAGGAGGTGGAAACCAGGGAGGGGACAGGAGTCCTCCAGTCAGGGCCCAGGCTAAGGGAGAACTAGAGGGGTCCTTTCCTACAAGACACAGCCTCTGCAGGAAGCTTCCTGTCCAGCAAGCAGTGCCCGCAGTGGAGGAAGGATGTCCTCCATCCTGGCTGGTGGGCTTCTTGGTGCCTAAGGAGGACGGAGAAGGGAGCAGGGGTGGAGGAGTCTGCACTCAGGAGAAAGGAACCCTTTGGACGAGCGGGGCCACAAGATTCCAGAGTGCCAATCAGCAACCCCACCCACCCACCCCCAACACCATCGGCCGCAGCTTTCGGTACCCTCCGCCAACACAGAGACTCCCAAAACCCGCGCTCCTAAAATGAACCATCACCCATCCACCCGCGCCTCCCCCCACCACACAGCCCGCAAACACGGACCTCACGTGAGCAGCCACAGCCCAAAGAATCCCCCGCTGCTCTCACAGACACGGACACGCCTCACGTGGACAGAGACAGGAACAGCTTTTGAAAAGCATCCGCGCCCCCACCCAAAGACGCTCGGACCCACACACCGCCGCTAGCACCAGGACCCGCACCCCGATACACAGGTGGACCAGACGCACCCTTGGGGCCCGCGCGGCGCACTCACGGCGTGGGAGCAGGATGGGAGGGCAAGGCCCGGACTGCAGCCACTCGGAGCGGCCCGCAGCGCTGCCCCCGCTGCCAGCGCCCGTCCGCCCGGCCCTGCCCGCGGCGCCGCCCCACGTCCCGCGCCTCCGTCTGTCCCCGCGCCGGCGCCGCTGCCGCTGGACCCGTCGCACAGGCCGGAGGGAGGGGCCGGGGCGGGGCTGCGGACCGGTCGGGGGAGGGGGCGACTCCGGAGCCGAAGGCCCGCCCCAACCACGCCCCCACCTCTCAGACCACGCCCGCCAGCCCCTCCGCCCTTGCGGCTCTTGGCTCTCCCTCTGCGGTGCGGTTTGGAGCTGGCAAGCGGATCCCGGATCCTAGATCCTAGATCCGGGATCCTCGCCTGCTGCCTCTGGCTCACGAGGCCTAAGGGCGAGGGTGAGTAGCTGAGGTCTGATAGTGGCACTTGATGCCTTCAAGTAAAAGCAGCTAGAACCAGCTTTAGTACTCCGAGAGTCCGTTCCTGCTGCTTCTGGTCGCTCCTTCCTGGGCTTTCCCGGAGGCTCCTGTGAAATCTGCTAGTTTGGTTTCCACTGAGCAAGAGGGAGGGGGACCACCTGTACCTCAACCCAGAACTCTAGGAGAAGGGGTTTGCAGGCCAAGTGGGAGACTTCTTTTCGGTTTTAGGTTCCTCAGGTGCCGCCTGAGGAAATTTGGTTTAGACCATCCAGCGCGACTCCTTCCTTACACCAAAGACCCAGAGCAATTCTCAGAATCATTGCATTATGGAAAAACAGCCTAGGTACAATACAATAAAAACTGTACATTAACAGGGACTGAGTGTTTATTACGTGCCAGACAGAGCTAATCACTTTACATACATTATCTCATTTAATACGCATAACCGTAATCGGTAGCTGCTTTTATTAGCAGCTTTACAACGGAAGGAGCGGAGCGAGCTTATGTTCCCCAGGCATTAATCCTAATCAGCTAGAAAATGGTGGAGCCATGTTTGGGCTCTGCTTTCAGGTTCTGTCTCCAACCATTTGAAGATTCAATGCCCTTACAACAAAAATCCTCAGTGGCCCATAAAGTAGGGGGCTAATAAGAGAACCAGCACCTCTAATAATCAAGGCAGACAGCTGACTACATAAAGGCTAATTAAAGCCCCAGAAGCCTGGCTGGGGATTGCAGTTATCACTGACAAAGAGTCAAGTCAGAGTGGTGTGCACCCTGTGCTGTGGGAACCTGCTGACTGGGTTGGTCCCCTTTCTCCACCCTCTAGAGGGGACAGAATGCTGAAGAAGTCTGCAGTTGTCTTTGGACCTGTAGTTGACCGCACTCAAGCCCTGTCTAAAGTGCTGCTGGGAGTTTTCTTGTGATTTCTTATACAATTAAGGTTTGACTTCAACAAGAGCAGTGCAGGTTGCAGCAGGTGCGGTGAGAATGCCTTTATCTCTGCGGTAGCTACTCACTGGATGTGAAGGAGCTCAGGCAGGGTTCATGCTTAGAGTGACAAGCAAGGGTCACTAGGCTACCCAATAGTCCAGGAAGTATGTTCTCTACACTTCGCTTCTCCCGTGCTGCCAGACCTCTAAGAGGTTTCTTAGTTCCATTTCTCCAAAGATCAAGTCTGCCTCTTGTCTCTCACCCACTTAATTTTTCATTCTGGACTGAATTCTTATTCAGACTTTATGAGCATTGGCCTTTCTTCCTCAGCTGTTCGCTACTTACTTTTCAGATCTCAGCTTTTAAACTGGCATCGCCATCCCTACCTCAGTCTAAGCTAGATGCCCCTTATCTGGTGCTCCCACTGCATCTTGTATCCTAGCATTTCTCATTGTATTGTAGTTGCCTGGTTACTTGTCTCTATCCCCCACTAGGCCTTAAGCACTGTGAGCAGGGACTGCGTTTTATTCACTGATGTTTCCCCAGGGCCTAACGCAGTGCCTGGCAAATAAAAGCACTCAGTAAACATCGGCTGTATGATTGAATGCATGATGGTTAGCCGGCCCAACCCCCTCTGGACCCTATGCTCTTCAGACACATAGATTGCCTTGGTGCTAACGGGAAGAGAAAAATAAAGCGTTGGCTCTGAAAGTGAGGGGCATCAGGCCTTCGGCAGCTTCTCAAACTTAGCTGCAGCTCTTCTGAATTCATAGGAACTGAATGCAAGATTACTGGGCATTTCTTACCAATCCACCCTCCTCTAGTCCCCCACAAATTGACCTCACTGGGCCTGCTTTTATGAAAGGTTTATTCCTAGTGCTAGAACCCAGTCTTCTGGGGTTCTAAGCACAGTTCAACTGGGTGGGTGGATGAGGGGAGGGCCCATTCAGATGCAGGGCCACAAATGCAGCTCCCCATTATCCCCACCCCTTTGGTCCCAGTCCCCTTCTCTGCAATGGACACACATTGAGGAGGGAACAAAGGGTACTGGAGGCAACACTATTGGCCCAGAGGAGCCCAAGAAGAGCTGCCATTGGCTGACAGAACCTTTTGAGGTCCTGTCTTTGGTCAGGGGCACATCCCAAGAGCTGGGGATAGGCCTGAGGAGTGATGCCATTGGCCAGGGAGTGTTTTGTCATAGCCTTTGGCTGTGGAGTGAAAGGAAAAGATCTGGGAATGAAGCCCAGTGGCCAGGAAGATAAAGGGCAGGACAGCAGCTTCTGGGCCTACGGGCCTACGGGCCTCTTCAGACCACAGCAGTGGGCAAAACTGGTGTCAGACCCCAGTCAGAAAAAACGAGCCCAAGCCAGCAAGTAAGTGGCAAAGGACATCCCATGTCCAATCTCCTCCACCCTGGGGCTGCCCCGCCCAGTGTCCTTCTTGATAGCCAAGTTGGGCTGGGAGCTGCTCACTGCTCCTCTAACCAGGAAGGCTTCTCGGCTCCTGGAGGCCGCAGCTTGATGTTGAACTGCTGAAGAGTCTGCTCCAGCTGTTTCTGGTTCCCAGCGAAGTAGGCAGACACGGCATTGTGGAAGAGCAGCAGCTGCTTGTGCATCACCTTGATCTGGGGGCCCAGCAGGGTCAGCTAAGGCTAGACTCAGGCACCCTCAGGGAGGGGCTACAAGCCTAAGCCCAGACACAGTCCAGAGCAAATAGACTCTGCTGACAGTGTTTTGGGGTAGGGAGTTTTCAAGAAGTCAAAAGAGAAGGGGCAATATGAAGAAAGAAACCTGACTTAATCTGCTGGGTTTAGGGTTCTGGAACCCCAGCCAAGGGGCAATGTTTTTTTCAGTTATGCTACTGGGACTAGAAGCCAGTGATGAGGAGGGTGAACTGAAAGTGCTCAGGTTTCAAGGGGCTAGGGGAACAACCCACTCCCTAGCCAGGGGCAGCTCCGCACCCAACAATCAGAAGGGTCTGAAGGGATAGGTACTGTGTCTTAGGACTTAGGTGACTTAGGACCAAGGGAGTAGGGCAGCACCTTGTTTTCTTCCAGGAACTTCAGCTTGATGGCCACATCTCCCCGCAGCTTCTCATATTTGTCCCGATGGGTCTGGAAAGTGGCCTGGGCACTCTCAAGTCGACCACGAGTCCCTGCATCCCGGGGCCCTAGGCTCAGCTCTTCTAAGTCTGTCCGGTAGGCATCATATTCCAGCCTGGGAAGGGGGTGATAAAGGCTGGTCTCCACCTCTTCATCCACACTCATATTTCCTTTCCTTTCTGAATCTGTATGCCCCTAATGTTTGCATTTTCACCCATGCCAGCCAACTTCCCAAACCGTGGGCCCACACCTGGCAGCCTCATACTGTTTGACAGTCATGAGTGTGTCTTCCATGGTCTTGGTGACCAGTGTGTTGATGCTAGAGACAAAGAAGTTCACAGCCCCTAGCAGCGTCTCCCCATTCTTGCACAGCAGCTTTTGTGTCTCTGCATTATAGCCAAATTCCTCCTAAGGGCAGAAGGGAGGCACAGGCATTGAGTAACACTCCTTACCTGACTGCAGCTGTAGAGCCCTTCATATCCCTCCATCCCAAAGAAGAAACAGCCATCAAAACTACAACAACCAGACTGCCTCTAGCAAGGCTCTCTTAGCCACAAAGTTAGTAGGGTCCCTTGGCGATGCCTGAGGTAAGAGTGTGGGGAGTACGAGTTCTTAGGTGAGTTTACAAGACAGAACACGGAGAGCTAGTGCAGCAGGCAGGGAGGGAATCTGATTAGGCCAAGCACCAAAGGCATTCTTGATGATGTGGAGACAGGTTACTTATGAGGTACTGGTGAGCCCTCTCCCACAACCCTTCCAACTTCTGGGCCTCTGTACAAACCCTTAGGCTGCCTCCATAGGTGAGTGATGCTGGGGGCAGGACTGGGCGCACCCCAGAGGGGTTCTCCCTGGGGGCTGCAGGAGGGAGGGAGGGAGGGAGGCTGAGGAAAGCCTGCCTGGAAGGACCAGGGCCCAGTACCCCCACCCTCTTTGTTTTGGCTGAGGCACCTGAAGCTCTGGGGACTTCTGGCTGAGGTCAGCAAAGGCATCACCTAGTGCATGCTGGGTCTGCAACAGGCTGTAGAGGTGGGCTGTCAGTGCCCGGCCCAGCTGCAGGACACTTTCATACTTGCGCTTCGTCTCACGCAGCAACTCAATCTGCAGCTCTAGCTCCAGATCCACAGTCCGGGAGCCTCGGCCAAATCTCTCTGATAACAGCTGCTTTGTGCACTGATTGGAAGGGGGGGGGGGTGAGGTCAGAAATCTAAACTCCACCCCAACAATGAACTACTCCAGCACCCCCGTTCTCTTAGTCATAGCAAAGACTACACAGTAAGACCTGGGGAAAGGGAAAAGGTCCCCACGGAGAATTTCTGAGGAGAAGCACTTGAATCTTACCTTATATGTGTTGATGCCCCATTTCTTGACGATGTCAAACTTTTCTCCAGCGATGCCCCGGGCCACCTCGTCACCAGGGCCAGAGGGTGACGTGCTGTGAGATGGATGTCGGCCAGACCCTAAAGGACCAAGTTCTCTGACACCAGTTTCTCTTAGATAAAACCATACACTTCTGTGGCTCACTCCTCCCCCCCACCCCCCCAAACACACGAAATGACCTCTCTGAAGAAGGACTATCTAGACAGACAACTGCATTCTTCTGGTCACTAGGGGGAACAAGGACTCATGTCCTGACAACCAAATCAATTCAATGTATGTATCTGGCATTCTTGGAGTAGGGTAGGAGTGTTGTTGGTGTACGAGATAAGCGGGAATAGAAGCAAACATGACATGTGCGATTGGCAGGATCAAAGATGGTGAACACAGAAAAACAGAGAAGTTGGCTTATATTTCTAGGTAGAATTCTAGCCAGTAAAAGAGTCTAAAATGAAACTCTGAGAAGCCTCACAAAGCTCCAAACTGGCCTTAAGCTCCTGAGTGCTCATAACCTTAAGGTCTTAACTTGGCTCAGATGGTGGCGGCAAGGAGGAGAAGACGAGTGAGATTATCTTCGAGACTGACTGGCCAGTGGGAGGCAGATGGGCAACTCTGGGAGCTGGCCTGGGACTGGACTGTCTATGAACTTCACACCAGCAGTTCGCAAGCTCTCCAGTCCAGGAGTCAAGCTTTCCTGTATGTGTCTATGTGCCTGCAAACTGTCTCAACACCCCACCCCTCAAGCCTATCTCTATCATTCATACCTGTGGGGATGAGTCCGTCACCAGAGCCCCCATAGCCACCAGACACAATGCTAGTTTCATTGAGGTTGGGTCCTGACACCATCACCTGCTGGAGGTCCTATAGGTCAGAGAAGAGGGGGGCACCTCAGGAACACAGGGATGGATGAAACATTTTGGGGACGGAGACAGTGCATAGTAAAGTCTGTACAGAACCATAAAGAAGATTTGAAAAGTATGAAGGAGTTTAGTTAACTGAAGGCTACCGGGACAGGGGAAATTAAAGGTTTATAAGTCAGGAATGTATAACAAAACAATGAGAAGAATCAAACAGAAGCACCTGCTCCAGCCCATCGTCTTCAGGAAGCTGCCCAGCTTCGCCATTTCCGTGGATGGGAATCTCCATTGTGGCTGCCTTCCCTAGAATCCCGTCCGTCATGGCTAGGGAAGGGACTGGAGTCAAGGTCTCCACCCCAGCACGCTGTAAAGCCCAACACAGACAATTCTGGAAACTGGCCAGCACTCCAGAACAAGGAGGCCTTCCCTGTGTTCTCAGAGGTTTCAGGGGTTGTCTTTGGGCTTGGGTGTCCTGGGATCAGCCACCACGGCTTTCCTTGAGTTTGTGTGTTTCTTCTCTTCTGAGGACATTATCTCTACAGATGCATGCATACCAAAGCCTCGGGTGTCTTCTCATAACCCCCCTACCTCGCCTTCAGTAACCATTCATGCATTCAGTCATTCAACAACTATCTAGTGAGTGTCTATTATGAGTGAGATACTGAGGCAATGGGATTATAGCAGTGAGGACCAGAGGGGAGGTCTATGCTCTCTGGGAACTTAACCCTGCAGAGGCAATGTTTACCAGAACCCTTTCCTAGGCTCAGACTCTCACTTGCCACTCAGGCATGCTCTACAATCCTGGTCTTTCACATTCTTTGGTGTTCCTTCCCCTCTTCCTTCAGCCGGTCTGGGCTCTTCCTTTCTCCATCTCATGCACCTGACTCCCTTAGGCCCTCCCCAGCAGGCCTTGGTTGAAGCAGTTAGTGAATGTTCCTGGTGTCAGGTGAAAGGCTCTCTTTCCCAGGACACGGGCAATCCCTTCCAAAGTCAGCTGAAGCCTCCCAGATGTGAGGGGCTCCCCCCACCCCCATACACCTGGGCATCAGGTGTGTCCTCATCCTTGCCAAGGGCTCAGGGCATTTTGCCCTCAGTACAGGTTCGTGCGTTCAACTTCCCTTCGTCCAAGTATGTCCTTCTCACCTGGGCCGGGCCGCTCTTCCCCTCAGGGCGCGAGGCCCGGACCGCGCGGGGACCTCGGGTTCCAGTTCTCGTCGCGATCCTAGCAGCAGGTCAGAGATTTGGCGGAAGTGACATGCTCTCTGGGCAGAAGAAGCCGGCCACGTCGCAGAGAAAAAGGGCGGAAGTGACGTTTGCAGTTGTGGGCAGGACGAGCCTGGAGCTACGCCTTCAAGCTCTTGGGGAGTAGTGAGAGTTTACTTCCGGGGCGACTCTGAGAGCTCTAACCTCCCCCCTCCGCCCCCCCAACCCCGCGCCACCCTGCCACCCCGCCACGGGCGGAAGTGACTAGGGCTGTGCGCCCTTGGCGTGATGGAGCAGCAGCAGCAGCAACTGAGAAACGTGAGTGAGAGCGCAGTTGCTCTCTGGGTTAGACGTGCAGTTTGTTTCCAGGGGTACACGCAAGAACCCGAGGGGGAGACGGGCTGTGCATCCCGGGGAGCCTTAGCGGTGGTGAAGTCGTGGTTCCCTTTTCTCTCAGTTGCGAGACTTCCTGTTGGTCTACAATCGGATGACAGAACTGTGTTTCCAGCGCTGTGTGCCCAGCCTGCACCACCGAGCTCTGGACGCTGAGGAGGTGGAGACAGTGTGGGGGTCCCAGAGTTGACAACGTGACGTGACACCCTCCCCCAGCCCCCCATCTTCTCCCTCTTTCTTGACCTCACTCCTAGGCTGGGGACCGGGAAGGAAGGAGGCGGGCTTGACTGGACCCCTTTTAGTTTCTACTTCCCTCCGTCTTCCTTCCAGGAGGCCTGCCTGCACAGCTGTGCTGGGAAACTCATCCATTCTAACCACCGCCTCATGGCCGCTTACGTGCACCTCATGCCCGCCCTGGTCCAGCGCCGCATCGCGGACTACGAGGCTGCCTCGGCCGCGCCAGGTATTCCTGCAGAACAGACCAGAGACTCGCCATCAGGCAGCTAGCCGTCCCTGGCCCCTGGAGAGAAGGTGCTTGGATGGGCTCCTCTATGGACCTTGGGCTTATCTAAATGTGTACAGAGAGATTGAGCTTGAAAGCTGGGTGCTGTTGCTCCTTTTCTTGGAGCCAATAAACCCGTTTTTACAGTCTGGTTATTTGTCTATGGGTACCAGCCTTTATTCTGTCATCTAGTGCATGTGTACTGCCTTTAGCCCTGGAGGTTGATGTAGTGCCTTCTTATGTGTAGAAGGACAAATTCAGCATTCCCAGCACCCCAGCAAAAGCAGGGATTATGGGTAGAGCTTTAAGGTTAGTAATAGCAATGGGAAATTGGTTCCAAAAGGAGAGCTCTCAGTGGCTGTCCTTGGGACTAACTCAAGGACCTGAATATACATTGACTCATAACTAGTTTTTATTTTCAGCTGTCAAAAAGAATTGCTGTGAACCTAGGGGAAGAAGGTAAAACCAAACAACAAAAGCAGGAAGAAAACTCTACCCCCTTAGGCTTTAGCCACTGCTTCCTAGGAGGTCAGTGACAACAGAACAAAGACAAGCCTCTAAGAATTCAGGAATGTTGACCATTTCCCCAATTTACTCTCTTAGTACTTCCTGCCTTTGTGAAATTAGCAATAAAGACTTTAAACAAAGAAGTGCTTTCTTGTCTTCAGAGTCAGTCAGGAAGGCAGCATTGGTCAAACCTCAGGAAGAGAACTCGAGGGAGAGGGAGATGGTGTTAGGGAGGGATGGTTAAATGCCATCTGTGCCCCTCCTCTTCGGGTTTGACTGCTTGTCTAATCTAGTTTCAGCTCTCTACCCTGTGCCTTACACTAGTCTCACTGTAACTGCTCTGATGCCAGCTTCTCTATTCTTGTTTCATTACTCCCCACCCCCTCTTGTGGGATTCACATGTGTATTCAGGAGGAGTCCTTTCCTGGCAGCTGCCGGTTCTGTGACTTCATTCCTAGTGTGGAGATGGGGAAGGAAGGAGGATGTGGCATGTACCACCTTGTGGGGCTTCAAGGATGACAGCCTGCAGGGCAAGCGACAGCATGGGGTCTGCATTTATTACTGTTTTACAGGAGATGGAGCACAAGTACTTGTGCTTGCCAGGCAAGAACTTTTTTTTTTTTTTTTTTTTTAATGTCAGGCTATAAACCATTCTTAGTGCTCAATGGCTTCTGGACACTGAGCATAGAAAGAGCCACTTGCTCTTTGCCCCAATGTCACAGGCAGGGCTGAGCAGCTAGGCCAGGTCTGTGGTGCTGATCTAGGACAGCATCTTCAGGGCAGCAGGCAGGAACTTGTAACAACTAAGCTCCCCACTTCCTCTTCACTGCTTCCCGTAATTCCATCCCATCCCTTCCCTTCCAGTATTGCATCAGGTGACCAGCTTTCTTTTTTCTTTTTTCTTTTTTTTAAACAGAGGAATTAAATTCCTCGTCAAAACCAACTATTCACAGAGCAGATTTGCAGAGCAGATTTGCTGTCCTACCCCCCACCTATAGGTCAGAAATAGGCATCTATTTATTTATTTATTTATTTATTTATTTATTTAGAGATGTGGTCTCATGTACCCAAGGCTGACCTGGAAATTGTAACTAAAGATGACCTTGAACTCCTGGTCCTTCTGCCTCTACCTCCCAAGTGTTGGCCAGCCAAAAAGTTGAAAATCTTAGTTGATTCCATATTGAGAGGCAGATCTTGCTCCAAGGCTTGTTATACATGCCTGTAATCCTTAACAGGGCAAGAATTGTAAGTTTGGAAGCAGTCTGCACTGTTAGATCAAGACTCTACCAATAAAGTGCAGCTGGAACATTAAGCCTGATATTCTTTGCACTACAGCAGGCTGTTTCTCTAAATCGTGTCTGTTGAGTTATTTTGTATAAATTTATCATACTTACTCCTTTTAATTGTGAAACTAGGAGGTATTATTTTTCACTAGACAGGTAAAGAAGCAAGAAAGCAGACCTTAGGAGAGCCCTGTCTTACACAGTTCTTGGAAAGCAGATTTTGGTGTGTCACTTTCCTTTCTTTTCCTTTCCTTTCCCTTTTCTCTTTTCTTTTCTTTTCTTTTCTTTTCTTTTCTTTTCTTTTTTTCATTTTCCTTTTAGGTGGTTTTGCCGTGGACCCATTGGCCTTCAGCTTGTGATCCTCCTGTCTCAGCCTCCTAGATCCTGGAATTACAGACACAGGCTACAACCTGTTGCTAGATAATTCTTTAGGCATATAAAACTTGCTGACCAGGAGCTTCCTTAAAGAATGACCTGACTACAAGATTAATCTTATTCCTTGACAAGTACACATGTGAGTAGAGCAGCTTGTGAACTTGTTAGTTCCCAAAACCAGGAAGGTGGAGACCCAGGATATTGTGTGGCTGCCGAGAAAGCGCTACGTCAGCACCTGTATGTATCCTTTCAATAAACATGTGCTGTGAGTTGTCTGTGTTTCCTTTCTTCCTATGTCACACATAATTAGTAATTGCTGAAAAAAGACTAGGAAACAGATATGCCCGAAGCCTACTCTCTGAATGACCTGAACTTTTTTTGCTCTGTCTTGTTTTGTTTTTGAGATGGTCTTACTATGCAGTATCACACCTTGGATTCAAATTAGCTGGCCTTTACTTCCAAGTGCTGGGGTCACACCTATGCCCTCCACACTAAGTGTAGAGAGCTCTTACACCTAGCACTATTTGTAGCTTGTTTGCCTTCAATGCAAAAGCAAATGTGCCTCAATCCGGCCTGCCAGTCCTTTTCTCCTTTCAGTCTCCTCTCCAGTTTCTTCAACATTTAAGAGAAACCCCTTCGTACTGCCCACTTTCTATACTTGCTGATTGTTTTCAGGTCTTGCCATTGGCATGGTAAGGGCAGGGCAGAGTTCTCAAACGCAGTGTGCAGGAATTATTTGTTTTGCTTTTTTGTTTTTGAGACAGAGTTTCTCTGTAGCTTTAGCTGTCCTGAAACTCTGTAGACTAGGCTGGCCTCAAACTCACAGAGATCCATCTGCCTCTGCCTCCTGAGTGCTGGGATTAAAGGTGTGTGTTATCACCATCTGGCAGGGATAGTTTTGTTGGTTTGGTTTGGTTTTTGAGGGGAGAGGGTTTCAGGAGGTCTAACTCAGGTTTTTGTACATGTTAAAAAAGTGCTCTACCTTTGATCTATATACCCAGACTAGGAGTAAATTTCGACATAGTCTTACCACATCACAACCACTGGAGGGCAGAGGTGGTGGTCCTGCCATTCTGACTTCAGAACTTCACTGTCTGTTCCTCTGCCCAATCTGTTTGCTTTAAAGCTGTTCATCCATTCAACCTGCTCACTGTTTTACTCTTCTCATGGACTTTCCCCTCTCCCCTTAAATAGCTCTTGTACTTCTATTCACCACTTCTGCTTTGATGTTTATACAGACAATCCATTCAGTAGTTAAGATCACTTCATTCCATTTAGTTGTGTCTTGGCTATTGTCATCATTCTAAGCCACCCAGTCTTCAGAATACTGCTACTAAATCAAACAACATAACACTATTTCTTTAATTTTATTCACTGACCATATTCTTTCTGCTTGGTTTAGAAGTCACTGTCCCTATAATCATTTGATTTTATTGTAGCTTTCCCATTCTTTCTTTTCTCACTAGCACTTCTCTTTACATTCCTAGCCAGCTTAAATGCCAGTGATATTCCTGCTAGAGCTGACTTTTTTGTAGGTGTCCTTCCCTCTTATGACACATTTGTGTCTGCATTTCAACAACTACATGCTACTTAAGGAGATCATTGTAGAGCATATTTATGCCAGTTTGAATTCATGGTTAAGTTCAAATGGAATCTTGGCTCTCAGACTCTCATTGAGTATGTGTGTGTGTGTGTGTGTCTTTTGTTTGAGCAGTGTATCACTCTGTAGCCCTGTCTGGCCTGGAAATTCAGAGATCCTCTTCCTTCTACTTCTCAAGTGCTGAAATTAAAGGCACCCACTACCACACCCAGTGATTTTTCTGTTCTTTACTACTCCCCTAAGTAACTATTTTAAGTCAGTATCTGTAGCCCTCTTTGTCCCTTATTGTTTCCTTTCTGTAGGCCATTTTATTCCTCCATGGGGAAAAGTAAAAGCTGTCTGTAGGTAATCTCTAGTATCCTACTACTGACTAACCCATCCACATTATTCCCTTTCCCTTCTGAATAGTGAGAAACTCTCTGGACCAGTGCCAGTGCCCATTCTTGGAGTCCTAGTCGTTCGTACTTGAGTGCTTCCAATTTCCCCTTGTTTATTGTTGTAAATTTCTAAATATGCTAAGGACTCCACTGTTAAACAGTTATATGGAGTTTCCAGTTACCATCCTATTTTTACCACTTTACAGAGGTATCTCAGACACAGTTGTATCCACCTTGCAAGCCATTATCCATTCCCATTCCCCAGACTAGCACAGTTAGAGTTCTGTAGCCCTTACTCTATTCAAAAAGTGCTTACTATGATCACCTGGTAACCTTATATCTCTAAATCCATTGAAATTTCCTGGGCCTCTACATACTTCATCTCTCAATGGCATCTGATAATATTTATAGTTAGTGCCTCATTGACATCCTCTCAGCGTCTTGATTCCATAATTAGGTTTTACTCCTATCCTTTTAATTATGGTGTCCTAACCTTTGTATTAGGCTCACCCTCTTCATAGCCTTCACTAAGTCATGTTCTTTTTCTCTTGAATATTTCTAGAATGATTTCATTCCTCAATTTTGCATTTTAGGTACTCATGGCCCTATGTGTTGCGCTGACTTGAATCATGCTTTACTTTCTCCTACTCCAGCCACACTGGCCTTTGGTTCCTTCATACACTGTCCTAAGGGCCTTTGTATTTGTTTATTTCTGGTATATAATGCAGGAGACATCCTGTTTTACCTACTGAACTTCCTATCCAATTGCTATTTCCTTAAGGACATTTTCCCAAAATTCTCATATAGTTCTTGTATGTTGGGTGTGTGACACTTCTTAATGGTATGTACTTCGCAAGGACAGAATCCATGTCTTTATAACTCAAATCGCATCCTCATCAAAGCAACTAGTACATAGTTTTTTAGCTTCCTTCTTATTTTATTATTAACAATGAAAAAAATCAAGAGAAAGTTTGTTTTGTTAGATGATATAGAAATTCTGCAAATGTAACCTTTTGTCAGTAATTTAGAGTTTGACATCTTATTGTTTGTTTTTGAGACAAGCGCTCTCTATATTGCCTAGGTTGGTCTTGGACTCTAGAGATGCAAACTCATCCAAGGTAGAAAATTGACCAAAAGTAAGGATACCACTATAGTCTAACTTGTTGAACTAGTGAATTTATTGAGACTACTTATAGGAGTGTATATAAGGGGTTATTTACAGCACCAGAAATGACTCTAAGAGAGCACATCACCATGGATGACAGGTCACAAAAGCTAGAACTTCAGACTCGCTGCATAATTGGAAGACAGCTTGACAGATTGGAGAGTGTCTGTTCCAAGGTAGCTTCTCTTTTCCGAGAGTGTCTCTCAGCAGTCCTTACTGCATATGTGTGCCTGGTGAGGGAGGGCCTGATGCTTCTGGTCAGATTCAGGAACATTTAAGTTTTGAATTGTTTACTTCCTGAATTTTAAAGAGCTTCCCTGCGGGATTCGGTATCTCAACTCACTTTAGAGCATCCTACATCTTTATCTTAAAGAGCTTCCCTCCAAGATATAATGTTTGGCTAGAGGAAATTATTATTATGACACCATCCTAGCCTCTGGAGTGCTAGGACTATAGGAACAAGCTCCCATGCCAACTGGACATGCCTTTTTAATCCCCAAACTCACTGGATGGTATCTTCTAACACTGTATGATCAATCATCACCCAAAGGCCCATTTATAGCAAGCAGTTTACTCGTTCAATTTGTAGGTCCTATAATTGTGTGTAAATATTTCCTTTTTAAAATTCTTTTCAGTAGTTCCTTTTAACCTTTTCATGCACATTGTTTTGCTTGCATGTATGTCTGTGTCAGGATGTCACATTCTCTGGAACTGCAATCCAGTTGTGAACTGCCAGGTAGGTGCTGGGAATTGAACCCGAGTCCTCTGGAAAGAGCAGTCAGTGCTCTTAACCGCTAAGCCATCTCTCCAGTCCCATTTCTTCTTACCATCTATAATGGGATTTAATGCCCTCTTCTGGTGTGTCTGAAGATAGCAACTGTGTACTCATATACATTAAATGAATACATCTTTTTTAAAAGAATGCTGGGCTGAAGAGATGGCTCACAGGTTAAGAGCACTGACTGCTCTTTAGAAAGTCCTGAGTTCAAATCCTGGCAACCACATGGTGGCTCACACCATCTGTAATGAGATCTGGCACCCTCTTCTGGAATTTCTGAAGACAGCTACAGTGTGCCTACATATAGTAAATAAATACAAATCTTCAAAAAATAAAAAATATATTAAAAAAAGAATGCTAAAATAGAAGAAATGTATGTTGCCATGGAAAATTCATTGAGTCCAAATTTACTTGTTTATGAGAACAAGATTCTACCTTAAGTAATTTATTTTGCATTTGTGTGTGAGTGTGTGTGTAAGCACACATGTGGTGTCCTTAGAAGCCAGATCCCCTGGTGCTGAAGTTATGTGAAGATGTAAACTAGTGTGGGTGGTAGGACTCCAATTCTGATCCTCTGAAAGAAAGGCAAGTGTCGCTCACTGCCGAGCCATCTCGCTAATCTCCTGAAGAAGTGACTTAAACAGTTTTAGTTATATTTATATTAATTTTGTGTGCATATATATATATATATATATATATATATATATATATATATATATATATATATATATATATATATACACATACACACACACATACATACATACATGGACACAGGTCAAAATTCTGCTTCAAGATGCAGCACTAACTTCCACATGTGTGAAACAAATTCAACCCCCTTCTCCCTTACACATACACACAGAGACACACACATCTCTCTGGAGAACCCCGCCTTTTTTTTTTTTTTTTTTTTTTTTTTCAGGAGATGAGTTTGTGGTCAGCCTGGTTGGTCTACAGAGTGTTGAGTTCTAGGACAGCCAGAGCTATTACACAGAGAAACTCAGTCTCAAAGAAACAGGTGCCAATGTTATTATTTGAGAATAAAGAATGCCCATTTATTTTTGCCTGTCTGGAAAACTGTTGTGTCAAAGCCTAAACTTCTTGACCTTCTGCAACCTGTGGATTTCCCCACAAAAAGAGTTGGTTGGTTACCTATGTTCTTACTCATTCCACACTGAACCCTGTTATGTCTCACTCATGTCAATTATATCAAGAGTCTATTTTTGTGAGACTAAATATTTTATACACATAACATCATTTAATCTCATAATTGTCCTAGAAGTAGCCACTATTTTCATTTTCAAAACTATAAGCCAAGTGGCAAAATCAAGATTTTAATTTAGGCAATCTGATCCCAGAACCAGTCTTACCAATTAATATTGTTATCCATTGATACATTTTCCCCATATTTTACAATCATCTATTCATAGTACTTAGCACCAAGGACTGGAGATAGAGTAAGAGGCAATAAGAACAATTAGAATCTCTGCCACTATGGAGTTTGTATGTTTTTGTTTTTGTTGTTGCTGTTATGATTCTGTTTATTATTTTCTTTTTTATTAGATATTTTCATTATTTACATTTCAAATGTTATCCCCTTTCCTGGTTTCTCCTCCAAAAACTCCCTATCCCCTTCCCCCTCTCCCTGCTCACCAATCAATCTACCCACTCCCATCTCCTGGCACTGGCGGACCAAGGGCCTCTCCTCCCATTGATGACCGACAAGGCCATCTGCTACATATGTGGCTGGAGCCATGGTCCCTCCATGTGCACTCTTTGGTTGGTGGTCAGTCCCTGGGAGCTCTGTGGGTAATGGTTGGTTCATATTGTTGTTCCTCCTATGGGGCTGCAAACCTCTTCAGCTTCTTGGGTCCTTTCTCTAGTTCCTCCATTGGGGACCCTGTGCTTAGTCCAGTGGTTGACTGAGAACATCCACCTCTGTATTTGTCAGGCACTGGTAGAGCCTCTCAGGAGACAGCTATATTAGGTTCCTGTCAGCAAGCACTTGTTGGCATCCACAATAATGTCTGGGTTTGATGACTATATGGGATGGATCCCCTGTTGGGTCATTCTCTGCTCCACAGTTTGTCTCTGTAACTCCAGGAGCTTACATTTTTTATCAGGGTAAATGGATAAGCAAATATGAGATAGCAATCAAAGTATGGGGTAAAATTAGTTTGGGGAAAAGAGGGTCTGGACCTGGGAGAGTGCTGACTTCTGGGAAATTAAAGGATTCACTATAAGGGGATGCATGCCTGAGCAGAAACTTGAAATAAAAATTTGAGAACAATGTGGAGAAAAGTGCTCACTCTTGTATACAATCCTTCCACCAGTGAGATGAACCATCAAGGTTATACCTTCTAATCTTTCCCAAACAGCCCCAGCAAGGGACCAAACATTCAGATATATGAACCTATGGGGTCATTCTCATTCAAACCACCACAACCTTTGCAAAAAAAAGATTAGATGTGAAAGTTTTATTTTTGCCTAGGTCAGGGCAAGTGAAGGAGTGACACAGGCAACTTCCAGGTTGTGCCCTTCATAAAGAGGTGTGATTTCTTCTCTTCTTCATCTCACTAGTTGTAATGGGCCTAGGCAGAGGAGGTGATGAACTAACTCTCTTGGATCCTGAAAGCAAAGACTATTTGCTTAGCCTTAGAGAAAGCAGAACACTCTAACCATGGTCCTGGGAATACTCAAGCTTGAATGTGACTCAAGTGAGAGCAAACACTAAACTTCTAGTTGGACACATACATATAATTCTTTCCTTCAGGAGGTTGAGGCAGGGGAGTCATGACTTCAAGGACAGCTTTCATTTCTAGACTGGAGACTAAACCCAGGGCTTTGAGCATATGAGGCAAGTGTTGGACCACTGAGCTATGCCTCTCACCTGTGAGATCTGTATCTCAGACTTAAAACTTGAAATATATGAAATCAAACACCCTACTCCCCCCTCCCCCAAGTCTACTCTTTTTACTGTCTGGCCTATCAAAATTTCCACTGATTAGAATAAAATCTATAACAGAGGTAGGTTGCTTTCTTCCTTTCTCTCTTTCTTTCTTTCTTTCTTTCTTTCTTTCTTTCTTTCTTTCTTTCTTTCTTTCTTTCTTTCTTTCATAACTAAACCACTCACTACTAGATGTGTAGCTTGTTGAGAGAGATACAAGATGTTTGTCTTACTCGGGTTTCTTGTTGGGACTTGAGGTGGGACAGTTGGATATGCTGTCAAGGGAGGGGAGGGAAAAATCAGTGAGCGAGTGAGTCCCTAGGATTACACTTGCTTCCTACGACCACGCCCCTAATGCTGTTAGTGCCCCCAAATCAATCTTGTCATTCAGTCTCCCGCTCAGCCAGATTCTTTTTGGGCCTTTGGGGTGTCAGGTTAAAAGCAGTATGCTAGTGTGGCCTGGGTCCCGGTCCCGCCCCCAGGCCCCTCCCACATGCCTGTTGAACTCTCCTTCTAGCTCCGATTTGAGGCTCGGGCCTCCAGGATTCTGTAACGGTTCTAACAGCTGGGAGCAGGTGGTGCAGCTGAGTCCTCTGCTCTGGCTCTGGGATCTGCTACCCTTGCCCTCAGTGGCTCAGCTCTTCCAGTGCCTAGGGAGGCCCCTCCCACTGGCGCACCGGGAGCTGTCTTCTGCCACGTCTTTCCGCTAGGTGTCCTAAACTGCTTCCCTACCCAGTAGCCGGCTTTGCACTCTGGACCTTCTCAGTCTGTGGTAAAGGCTTCAGGGGACGGGAGCTTTGCTGCCTTTGAGTGACAACCCTTTTGTGTTTCCTTTTCAAGGTGGTTGCCAGCCTCCACTCTGAAGTTTTCCTCATGTGAACACAGTTTTTCCAAAGATTTTGCAAGCGTGTATCGGTCTCTGTGTTAAGTGACTGGAACTGAGTCTAAGTTCATTCACGACAGGGAGCGCTCCGCAATGAAACCTCATTCACAGACCAGTCCCCCTTCCCTTCCCATGCCTTCTACATCCTGCAGGCCAGGTGAGACGAGGCCTTGGAGGGTGGGAAGGAGCTCCTGGGCAGGGAGGGCTCCCTCTTGGACTTGTGCTAGTCCTTGACAGTGAGTGGCTCAGTAAGGGCCCTCTACTGGTCTTCCTATGCTCTGCAACTCTATATCCACCTTGCTGTCCTAACCCTACTGGCACAGCCCAGAGCCAGAACTTCTACATGTCCCTCCCTCCCTCCCCCCCCCCCCCCGCTGGGTCCCACAGGTCAGACCCAGAAGCCAAAAGCCTGGAATTGGCATTTGGACCCCGAGCTGTGGGCAAGATCTGTTCGACAGCAATTGAATACCTGCCTCCACTTTATTCTGGAAGAGAAGAAAAACCCATGGTTTTATACCCTTCAGTCTGGGCTCGTTGGATGTAGCTGCAGCGGACAAGAACACTCTTGGGACTGTCAAATGAAACAGGAGGATCTCAAGGCAGTGGTTGAATCAGAGCAGCGGACACTGCTGAAGCTGCTGCTGTCTGAGCTTCAGTCTCTGTTCTCAGCTGTGATGCAGGATGGCAGTTGTGAAGCTTGGCGCTATCTGCATGCAGTACTGGGCCTGTTGCCTCCATACCGTGAGATGCTAGCTGGTCAACTCGAGTTGCTGCCCTTCCTGGAGCAGCTGTACTGCTGGGCACCCAAGGTCCAAGCCCGGCTAGAGCTGGACCTGCTAGATGCCATAGACAAGGCCTTTCCCCCAGACAGTTCTTTGTTACATAGTTCTTCCCATGTTGACTGTGGTCTATGGATGAAGAGGTTTCATCGAGGGCCTCCATGCTCAGCATGCCCTTTTGTGAAGGCCCAGTGGGACCGGCAACAAAAAAAGGAATTGGCCACGTGGCTCCGACCATTGACACTGCCTGAGCTACAGCACTGTCTGGGCATTGTTGGTGCTGAGGTGGCCCTAGAAGAGACCCCATGGCTGGACAGCCTTAGTCTTTTGCCCTTGGCACTGGCTACAGACATCCCTGTACAGTATGAAAGCAGTGATACTGAGCAGGCAGAAGGCGAACCTGCTGGGAGAAAGTGAGTGGCATGGTTTGGGGCTTTAAGTAGAAGAGATAAAATGAATTAGTTTAGGTGCCTGCAGGGCTACTGGCTTCTTGAGCCAGCTCCTCATGGCTCTTCAGGATTAGCCCACCTCTAAAGTGAGCTGGACTAGGCTGCACCTTTTTCACTTGCAAAAACAAAGCTAATGTCTCAATGCTAATCTATAGGGAAACACTGAAATCAATAGCAGCCATTAGGAAGCCAAAACTTGACCTTGTAGTTTCCAGTCTTCTCAGACGGTGCCAGAAGCTTCTTTGGGGTTCATATTCTTGGTCATTTATATTTGCCAAAACATACTTTGGGGCATATATTGTGCTGGTCCTAGGAACTCTATATGGGGTCTTTGGTTACTCTAGGGAGTGCTTGCCTGGGTGGTCTTCCTCCACAGGTCTATGTGAACTATTCCAGGTCTAAAGCAAAGCACTGCCTCTATGTCAACTTCATGATCTGACAGTAAGGGTGGCCCCTTGAGTAATGATCTATTCCTTCCAGTCCCCCAATCTGGCTTCCAAAATCCTAGGATTTCAGAATGCCTAGAAGATCCCTTCTAGGAGTTCTTTTAGTATAGGAACTTCTTCCTAGCTCTGGCCTGCTTTTCCCTTTTTATGTCACTTGTCTATGATATATTCACTCTCTAGGCAGAAAAAAGCTAACTTTGCATGTAATCAAACATGACTTACTTGCTCATTTTTTGCTCTTAAATTTACGGTGGGCTCAATTTGTGACTTTTTCGTGACCTCTCAGATCCCTAATGGTGGGCAAGTGGGCAGGCTCCTGGAACTATGAAGGAAGGTGTCAAATGTCAACAATTTGGCTTCAATCTTCTCAGCCAAGCTTCCCTCCTGCCCCTAGCATGGGCCCAAGTCTAACTAACTCTTGGAAGACCTTAACAGAAATGGCTCTGGGCTGATATATCAGGAAGGAATCAAGTACTCATACCTGTATGAACTTGGCAGTCATCCTCTGAGGTCTAGGTAATACAGTTTACTCTTCTCCAGGACTGTCTTCCTAGGTTTTGGTTCATTTAATAACTTAATTGCTACTTGGATGTATCCAGATGCTGGGAATGTAAAAAAATTAGCCAAATAGATTTAGTTCTTTCCTATGAAATCAGTCTTACAGTTTTGTAAGGGAGATATTAGAACAAGTAAGGTATAATTAACAAATTGTAGTAAGTAGTATAAAACAAAAGGCTGTTGGCTATTGCCTGTGTACTCTTAGTGGGATGGGATTGGGAAGGGAAGGGGCTGGAACAGTAGGAGTAGAAAATTTGGATAGACATTAGATTAGTAAAGTGGGTTAGGAGGTGAAAGTGTGTCAGTGGGGCAGCAGTTAGTTGTATTACATGCTAGTGTGCATTTGGAAATGAATGGAAGACAGTGGAAGCACCATTTCATTCTTCATCAATACCTGCTTGAAAGAGAGAAAGACACTAGAATCAGAGTTTGAAGTAATTCTGGCATCTGGATGAGACTCTTGTTAAAGAAGAGGGATATTTTCAGCCTTTAAGACACAGAACCTGAGATGTAGGTACTCTGTGTTAAAGTATCTTTTATTCTCCTGTTGTAATTGTTGTCTGGAAGGCTCACTGCCTCTGTCTGCTAATTACACCTAGTCTTGGGAGCTTCTAAGTCTCCATACAATCTTATCTAGGCCTAAAATGTTTTCAGCCTCCGAGACTTGGTGCTGAATAAACTCACTCTTTCTAGTTCTTAATGAGCTCTGACTGGCTGGTTCAATTCAAGTGTACTAGCTCCAACTCTTCTCCAAGCTGACTGATTCATTCTTTCCTCTCTGGGCTTCTCCTAAATTGCTCTGCTTGGCCTCAAACGAGCGTTGGCAATGTGTTCTAATTGTCCAGCTGCTTCTCATTCTCTGGCTCGTTCTGTCTTCACCTGTGTCGTGATTGTTATCCCTCTGCAACCTGCCTCTGTTCCACTGTCCTGACAAAACTGCCTCCTTCCTCTTCCTCTGCACTCTGAAGCAGCTTCCCTTTCCTCTCTCTTCTCATGAGAATTGGGCATATTTTATTCTGTCAAATCTTTCTCTGATCTGTCACTTTGCTGCTCAATTAGACATCACTCTAAGACATGTGTACTTTACCTTCATTGTTTGGAATTAAAGGTATATGTATACTAAGGGCGTATCTCTGTTCCAGCCAGAATGATTAAAGATATGTGCAAAGGGTTAAGCCACACCACAACTAAGAACAGGTTTTTCTACACAATCTTGGGGTTCATGGTGTCATCAAAGGGTTGAGCCACACCACAACTAGAAACCGTTTGGTTTTTTTTTTCAGTAAATGGCACAATCTTGGGGTTCAGTGTAATCAAATATCCTATAACACATCTGTATTTGTAGACTAAAGGAATCACCAGGTTATAGTAAGAGGAAAATATATGGAGCACAATAAGGAATATAGCATACACATGAGAAAGTGGCCTTGCAGAAAATAAAGGGCACAGTCTCCTCTAGACTGGGAAGACAGTGTGGGAAAAGGCAACTGAAACTAAGGAGTTAGTTCAGAGCTGAGAGGCTCAGTTTGTTCAGGCAAAGGAGGAAGGATGGGATGAGACTGGGGATAGGCAGGGCTGAGCATGCAGCTAGGGGTAGCAGCTTAGGGAGTTGGGAACAATAGTTGTTTGTACCGTGATATCAAACAGAATGAGCCCAGAATTGAGACTGGAGACTCGGGATCGTTCAGGAACCAATAGCTCTAGTTTTGTGACTATGTGACCTCACTACTAAGAAAATACATTTTTCCTTTTTGTCATGCTAGGAATCAATCCTGAGCCCCCATGCATGCTAAGCAACTGCTATACTACTGAGCCAAATTTTTAGTCCTATTTGTACTTTGTATTTTGAGATAGGGTTTTACTAAGTTGGTTGTGCTAGCCTAGAACTTAATGTTATCTTATGATCATGGATATAGCAGTTAATAGGACTTGGTCAAGTATCAAAACCTATAAGCTGGTACAATAATGCCTTCCTATTACTTTATACAATGTTATATAACATTGACTGCAGTAATCACAACCAGTCTAGTAGAACCATTTATCAGAAAGAAGAGTTTCTCATACCCAGGCTATAGCTGATGAACATGCATGATGGACTATAATTGCTCAGTATGTGACATCTTTGAGTATAGATTAGACTATCTAGGCTTTGATAGTGTGTCCCCTCAGGTGCTTGATCTAGTGCCTGCTTTCCATGGTTAGTGATGGTAAGGCTCTCCTCTAGGAACTGATCTCTTTGCTCTGCCTTTTCTCCCTGATTTGTCTTGTCATGCAGACTTCAGGTTGCCTCTGAAGCTCCTGAGGAGAAGGCCCTCAAGAAGAAAAGCTCTAGGACTCCCGTCTTGAGAAGTCAGGTGAAATCCCTTCTGGAGAGAGACTGGACCCAGAAGAAGATCCACTTCCTTTATCTCAATGTGGTTTCTGATCGTCACTTTAAGTAAGGGCCTGGATCCAGGGCATTTCTACAGTCCCCTCCAATACCTGGCCATGCTACCTTCTAGCTTTTTGTCTCCAAACCTATCCCCCTCTTCTGCTTGCTGTCCACACACCTCTCCTGCCTCATGGTTTCCAGCTGTCTTCCCTTCTCAGCCTCCTCTTTACCCTCCAGATCCTCTCTGCTTTTACAAGCTTTTGTTTGAATTGTGCCTTTCTTACTTTTGCTCCTTATTCTTTTGTAGACAGAAGAAAGCATTTATTTATAGCCTCGGAAGCACATTTAATGCTGACCTTATCCAACTCCAATGTAAGAATCACATGCTGAAATCTCAATGTTAGGGAAACTTGGTCTTCCAAAAGCATCCTGATTTTAGACTAAACTAAAATGTTCTTTTCCTGGACTTCCACCTCTTGGTATTTTGTTTTTGTTTTTTGTTTGTTTGTTTGTTTGTTTGTTGCGGAGACTCTAAAAACAAGCCTCTGGGTTCCATATCAGTTGCATTCATTCACTTTCTCCCATTGGATCCAAATCTTTTTTTCTTGGGTGGAACTTGGGGACTCACAAATGCTAGGTGAGTGTTCTACCACTGAGCGACACCCCACCCTGCCCTAATTCCTCTTTCCACCCTTCCCTCACAACCTCCTACCAGGCTCTGATAGTTACGACTAAAACACTTCCATCCCCACCCCACACACAGTTCAACATCTCCAAAATGTCCATGTGTCTTAAAAAAATCAAAGTATCACAATGGAAGGATTTTTAATTTTACTTTTCATAAAATAATATTGTAGCTTACATGAGATGATGTCTTAATTTTTGTGAGATGTTCTGTATCTGAAGATAAGGCCTTGGTTCAGGCTAACAAGCTAGATGCCACCTTTCTCTTTCTTTTCACCTATCTTTTGCTTAAATTGATGTCCATTCAATCATTCTAGTTTGAATACTATTCTGCTGTTTCTCCCCATTTCTACTTTTTTTTCTGCCTCTCTATCTCCTTTTTCTCTTCCCCTGTCCTCCCCTGATTTCCTCCAGGTATGTGCACAAATTCTTTGGTTCTCACTGATCAGACTTGGATTTTGTTGTTGTCTTTTAATTATAAACAGCCCTTACAAGCTGGTGGCAGTGCCACCAGACAAGGTGAATCCTGAGCACTACATCTTCTCTCCCTTTGGGATCCTGCATATACATCCTGTGGAGGGCAGTGAGGCAATGACACTGGGCACTTGGCACCGAGACTGTGCTCTCTGGCGTGAGCTCCAGCGCATCCCATTCTTTAAGAATTGCCTCTTGCGAAAGGCGTTGACCTGGTAGGTGGTGGCAGGGAGGTCTTGGATGGAGCAATGGATGAAGGAAATATGAAAACACATCATCACTCACCTTTAACTTGTAGTTGGAAGAAAAATGTGAGGTTGTGTGGGCTGCATCGGATCCAGACTTTCTTGAAGACTCATCTGCTCTCGGCTATTCCTCATTTTGGAGCTGGGATGCTCCATATTAACAGGTGAGGTATTACAACACAACAGCCATGGACTTTTAAATGTTAAATACTGGGTAAGGTGGTGCATGCTTGTAGTCCCACTTCTCAGAAGGCTGAGGCAGTAAGATCAAGAAGTTGGCCTATGCAACTAAACAGAGCCTATCATGTCTTTGGTTGTTTGGTTTGTTTTTTGTTTTTTGATGTACATATGTGTGTGTTGCAGTGCTAGGGATTGAATCTAGTGCCTTCAACATAGTAGGTAAGTGCTCCACCACTGAACTACATCTCCTATCTTCAAAATGTTGTGTCCATAACCACAAAAACTTATTTGGACAAAAAGCATACCATGCCCATTCATAAAATTCTAAGATACAAAAAAAAAAAAAAACCCTACAAAGAAAAACTCCCTAATTTTGTCATCCACAAATGATCTCTAAGAACATCTTATTTTTCTAATTAGTCCTATTACATATATAAAATATGATCGTATGTTACATGTTTATATAACCAATATTCTGAATGTATCTCCATGTAATTACATGTTCTTTTATACCAACTTGTCCTAAATACAACACAATTAATTACCAAGCCTGTGGGTCAAACTGTATTTGAATCTAAAAACTCTATTTTTTTTTCTGGAGCTGAGGACCAAACCCAGGGCCTTGAACTTGCTAGGCAAGCGCTCTACCACTGAGCTAAATCCCCAACCCTTAAAAATTCTTTAATCTCTCTTCATTTCTCCCTCAAACATACCCACACTCTTTTGAAAGTTGGTTATTATTTTATCACTTCTTTGCCTTTCCTTCATGATGGTTCAGGTATATTCTATGATAGGAATTGCAAGCTCAAATGCCCAGCGAGCCTAAAGTGGAGATACTAGTAGAATATAGTGATCAGATGCAAGATCTTAGAGATTGTGGCACTGAAGCCTGAGGATTGAATCTGTAAAAGACAGTCACTTCTCAGTTCCAACTAAGTGATACTATAGAATATAGGTCTAATATGATCAGCTAACCTTAGTGCTTAGAATTTCCCGGAAATCTACATTTCATGGTAAAATTTAAACTTTCAAAAATTAAATAATAGTATTTTGGTTGTGTGTGCGTGTAAGTCAGAGAGCGACTTGGGAGAGTCGGTTCTTTCCTTCCACTGTGTGGGACTTGGGAGGTCATCAGGCTTAGTGGCAAATGCTTTTACCTACCAAACTATCTTACCAGTTCTAAAAAATTTTAACTTTTTAAAATTTGAATATTATTTGGGGTCAAATTTTAATTTAAAAAAATGTGAGGTTCAACTCCTAGCCATATACACTGTAAACTTTTCAGTCTGAATTTGGTACATTGGTCACCAGTTTGCAGCCTCTTTAGGCTGTTACCATTCTCTGAACTTGCCTAGTCATCAAAATGGTTCTTGTCTTGTTTTTGTTTTCTGTTTTGTTTTTCTGGTTGTTTTATTTTGTTTTTGAGACAGGGTCTCATATACCCCAGGCTGGCCTGTAATTTGCTCCCCAAGTGTGATGGTTTATATATGCTCAACCCAGGGTGTGACAAGATTAGAAGGTGTTGCCCTGTTGCAGTAGGTGTGTCACTATGGGTGTGAGCTTTAAGACCCTCATCCCTAGCTGCCTGAAAGTCAGTATTCTTCTAGCAGCCCTCAGATGAAGATATAGAACTCTCAGCTCTGCTGCACCATGCCTGCCTGGATGCTGCCATGCTCCTGCCTTGATGATAATAGACTGAATCTCTGAACCTGTATGCCAGCCCCAATTAAATGTTGTCCTTTATAAGATTTTCACTGGTCATGGTGTCATTTACAGCAGTAAAACCCTAAGACAGAAGTTGGTACCAGGGACTAGGGTATTGCTGTTGTAGACCTGACCATGCTTTTGTTTGGAAGAATGTGTATTTTGGGACTTTGGATTTGGAAAGCAGTGGAATGCTTTAAATGGGGCTTAATGGGCTGTCCTAGTAGGAATATGGAAGACTTTGTCACTGAGAGTAATTTAAACTGTGCAGACCTGGCCCAAGAGGTTTA
This sequence comes from Mus musculus, assembly GCF_000001635.26. NCBI lineage: Eukaryota > Metazoa > Chordata > Mammalia > Rodentia > Muridae > Mus > Mus musculus. Next base: position 105,659,295 of record NC_000073.6, read on the forward strand.
AGTGGAGAATTTCAGTATGTGGCCTAGAGACTGTTTTTGTGCGATTTTGGTGAAGAATGTGGCTGCTTTTTGCCCTTGTATGAAAAGTCTAGCCCAGGCTAAGGTAAAGTGATTTATATTAATTACATTGACAAAGGAAGTCTCAAAAAAGCCCAGCAGAGACTCTGTTCTCTGGTTAAATCTCACGAAGAACATTTTGAACAAGCAGAGTAAGCTTAGAAAGGAAAAATATAAAATATATGATATTAAAGGGGGTGAAATTTAGTTGAATCCTGTGTTCAAGGACGTTAAATTGAGTTAAGGAAGTAGTGACTTTGAGGTAAGATCCCACCCAGCTGCATTTAGGTCCAGGCATTGTAGTACAAACCTTTAATCCCAGTAGATAAAGCCAAACAAATCTCTGAGTTCAAGGCCAGCCTGAACAGAGCAAGTTCTATGTGAAGAAAAGCTTATGTCCAGGTGTGGTAGTACACAATTTTAATCCCAGCATTGATAAAGTAATAGATCAAGGGGTGTAGGGGAGGGCTGGAGAGATGGCTCAGTGGTTCAAAGCACTGACTGCTCTTCCAGAGATTCTGAGTTAAATTTCCAGCAACCACATGGTGGCCTACAACCATCTGTAATGGGATCTGATGCCCTCTTCTGGTGTGTCTGAAGAGAGCTACAGTGTACTCACATACATAAAGTAAATAAATAAATCTTTAAAAGAATAGAACGGGGGGGGGGGCATGTTCCAGCTTCAGCAAGCAGCAGAAGTCAGCAGCTTTTTGGACATTTGGCTCTGGCTTTAGAGTCAAGAATAGAAGGAACTACTGGGACAATTGATGCTGGTTAGCTAGAGCTAGGAAATTACTGGTGATTAAGAAGAGACTAGCATCACCGAAGTCAAATCTTCTGGAAATTTTTTTCTGAGAGCACAAAGACCTATGTTCCAGAAATAGCCAAGGTTGTACCTCATGCTGCAGCTGTACTTGGTATTATGTAAGAGTCACTCCAACTCCAGAATCAGTCCCTCAACACCTAGAGGGAGCTCCACTCCCAGGCACTCTGACATACCCAGGATCCCAGGATGCCAGGAGCTTGCTCACAACAGGATATCAGGATCCCAGAGTTAGCTTGAATCCTAGGAACTCTGATACACCCAGGATCAAAGGATCACAGGATCACACAGACAGCTGGCCTCTGAGGAGTTCTAACACAACCAGGATCACAGGAAGGACAGGTTCCAGTCAGATAATAGCGAGAGCAGGTAGCACTAGAGATAATCAAATGATGGGAGGCAAGTATAAGAAAGAACATAAGCAACAGAAACCAAGGTTACTTGGCATCATCAGAACCCAATTCTCCCACCATAGCAAGTCCTGGATACACCATTACATCAGAAAAGCAAGATTCAGATCTAAAAGTCACTTCTCATGAAGGTGTTAGAGAATTTTAAGAAGGACATAAATAACTCCCTTAAAGAAATACAGGAGAAAGAGGAAACACAAAAATCCCTTAAAGAATTATAGGAAAACACAAACAGGTGAATGAAATGAACAAAACCATCCAGGATATAAAAATGGAAATAAAAATAATAAAGAAATCATAACGGGAGACAACCCTGGAGTTAGAAAACCTAGGGAAAAAAATCAGGAGTCAAGATGCAAGCATCATCAACAGAATACAAGACATAGAAGAGAGAATCTCAGGTGCAGAAGATTCCATAGAAAACATAGACACAACAGTCAAAGAAAATGCAAAAGGCAAAAAGCTCCTAACCCAAAACACAATGAAAAACCAAACCTAAGGATAATAGGTATAGAAGAGAGCAAAGATTCCCAACTTAAAGGACCAGTAAATATCAACAAAATTTTAGAAAAATTCCCTAGCCTAAAGAAAGAGATGTCCATGGACATACAAGAAACCTACAGAACTCCTAATAGATTGGAACAGAAAAGAAATTCCTCCCATCACATAATAGTCAAAACACCAAATTCACAAGACAGTATTAAAAGCAGTAAAGGAAAAAGGTCAACAAACATATAAAGGCAGACCTATCAGAATTACACCAGACTTCTCACCAGAGACTATGAAAGCTAGAAGATCCTGGGCAGCTGTCATACAGACCCTAAGAGAGCACAAATGCCAGCCCAGGCTACTATACCCAGCAAAACTCTCAATTACCATAGATGGAGAAACGAAGATATTCCATGACAAAACCAAATTTACACAATGTCTTTCCATAAACCCAGATCAACAAAGAATAATAGATGGAAAACACTAACACAAGGAGCGAAGCTATACTCCAGAAAAAGCAAGAAAGTAATCTTTCAACAAACCCCAAAGAAGATAGCACACAAATATAATTCCACCTCTTAACAAAAATAACAAGAAGTAGCAATGACTTTTCCTTAACATCTCTTAACATCAGTGGACTCAATTCCCCAATAAAAAGACATAGACTAACAGACTGGATACATATATAGGACCCAGCATTGTACTGCATACAGGAAACACGCCTCCGTGACAAAGACAGACACTACCTTAGAGTAAAAGGTTGGAAAACAAGTTTTCAAGTAAATGGTCCCAAGAAACAAGCTGGAGTAGCCATTCTAATATTGAATAAAATTGACATTCAACCAAAAGTTATAAAAAAGGATAAGGAATGACTCTTCATACTAGTCAAAGGAAAAAGGTACCAAGATGAACTCTCAATTCTGAACATCTATGCTCCAAATGCAATGGCACCCATATTCATAAAAGAAACTTTACTAAAGCTCAAAGCACATCACACCCCACTCAATAATAGTGGAAGACTTCAACACCCCACTCTCAGCAATGGACAGATCATAGAAACATAAACTAAACAGAGAAACAGTGAAACTAACACAAGTTATGAACCAAATAGATCTAACAGATATTTACAGAACATTTCATCCTAAAGCAAAAGAATATACCTTCTTCACAGCACCAAACGTACATTCTCCAAAATTGATGATATAATTGGTCACAGAACAGGCCTCAACAGATACAAGACGATTGAAATAATCCCATGCGGCCTATCAGATCACCACAGACTTAAGGCTGGTCTTAAATTCCAACAAAAACAATGGAAAACACACATACACATGGAAGCCGAACAACACTCTACTCAATGATAATGGTCAAGGAAGAACCAAAGAAAGAAATTAAAGACTTTTTGGAATTTAATGAACATGAAGACACATCATATCAAAACTTATGGAACACTATGAAAGCAGTGGTAAGAGGAAAACTCATAGCTCTAAGTGACTCCAAAAAGAAACTGGAGAGAGCTTACACTAGCAGCTTGACAGCACACCTGAAAGCTCAAGAATAAAAAGAAGCAAATACACTCAAGAGAAGTAGACAGCAGGAAATAATCAAACTCAGGGCTACAATACAAAGAATCAACAAAACCAGGAGATGGTTCTTTGAAAAAAAAAATCAACAAGATAGATAAACCCTTAGCCAGACTAACTAGAGGGCACAGGGACAGTATCCAAATTAATAAAATCAGGAATGAAAAGGTAGACATAACAACAGAAACCATGGAAATTAAAAAAATCATCAGATCCTATTACAAAAGCTTACACTCAACAAAATTGGAAAATCTGGATAAAATAGACAATTTTCTAGACATATAACAACCAGGTGCCAAGGTTAAAACAGGATCAGATAAAATGTCTAAACAGTCCTATAACAGATAAAGAAATTGAAGCAGTCATTAATAGTCTCCCAACTAAAAAAAGCCCAGGACCAGATGGGTTTTGTGGAGAATTCTATCAGACCTTTAAAGAAGACCTAATACCAATACTCTTCAAACTATTCTACAAAATAGAAACAGAAGGAACACTACCCAATTTGTCCTATGAAGCCACAATTATGCTTATACAAACCACACAAAGACCAAACAAAGAGAACTTCAGACCAATCTCCCTTATGAACATTGATGCAAAAATACTCAATAAAATTCTTGACAAACAGATCCAAGAACACATCAAAATGATCATTTAGCACAATCAAGTAGGCTTCATCCCAGGGATGCAGGCATGGCTCAATATACAGAAATCTATCAACATAGTCCACTACATAAACAAATGCAAGAAAAAAAAACACACATGGTCATCTCATTACGTGCTGAAAAAGAATCTGACAAAATTCAGCATTCCTCCATGTTAAAAGTCTTGGAAAGATCAGAAATTCAAGGCCCATAACTAAACATAGCAAAAGCAATATACAGCAAACCAGTAGCCAACATCAAAGTAAATGATGAGAAACTTGAAGCAATCCCACTAAAATCAGGGACTACACAAGGTTGCCCACTCTCTTCCTATCTATTCAATATAGTACTTAAAGTTCTAGCTAGAGGAATTAGACAACAAAAGGTCAAAGGAATACAAATTGGAAAGGAAGAAGTCAAAATATCACTATTTGCAGATGATGTGATAGTATATTTACGTGACCCCAAAAATTCCACCAGAGAACTCCTACAGCTGATAAACAGCTTCAGCAAAGTGGCTGGATATAAAATTAACTCAAACAAATCAGTAGCCTTCCTCTACTCAAAGGATAAACAGGCCAAGAAAGAAATTAGGGAAACAACACCCTTCACAATAGTCTCAAATAATATTATATACCTTGGTGTGACTCTAATTAAGCAAGTGAAAGATCTGTATGAGAAGAACTTCAAGTCTCTGAAGAAAGAAATCGAAGATGGAAAGATCTCCCATGCTCATGGATTGGTAGGATTAATATAGTAAAAATTGGCCATCTTTCTGAAAGCAATCTACAGATTCAATGCAATTCCCATCAAAATTACAAATCAATTCTTCATAGAGTTCTTTTTTTTTTTTTGCTTCTTTTTTTTCTTCATAGAGTTCTAAAGTTAGAATTTGCAATTCATTTGGAATAACAAAAAACCCAGGATAGTGAAAACTATTCTCAACAATAAAAGAACTTCTAGGGGAATCACCATGCCTGACCTCAAGCTGTACTACAGAGCAATAGTGATAAAAATTGTATGGCATTGGTACAGAGACAGATAGTAAGATCAGTGGAATAGAATTGAAGACCCAGAAATGAACCCACACAATATGGTCACTTGATCTTTGACAATGGAGCTAAAACCACCCAGTGGAAAGAAGACAGCATTTTCAACAAATGGTTCTGGCTCAACTGGTGGTCAGCATGTACAAAAAAAGAAAAATTACCCATTCTTATCTCCTTGTACAAAGCACAAGTCCAAGTGGATCAAGGACCTCCATCTAAAACCAGATACACTGAAACTTATATAGGAGAAAGTGAGGAAGATCTTTGAACACATGGGCACAGGGGAAAAATTTCTGAACAGAACACCGATGACTTATGCTCTAATATTAAGTATCAACAAATGGGACCTCATAAAGTTGCAAAGCTTATGTAAGACAAAGGCCACTGTCAATAGGACAAAAGGTCAACCAACAGATAGGGAAAAGATCTTTACCAATCCTACATCCGATAGAGGGTTAATATCCAATATATACAAAGAACTCAAGAAGTTATACTCCTAAGAATCAAATAACCCTATTAAAAATTGGGTACTGTCTTAGTCAGGTTTTCTATTCCTGCAAAAACATCATGACCAAGAAGTAGTTGGGGAGAAAAGGGTTTATTCAGCTTACAGTTTCCACATTGCTTTTGATCACCAAAGGATGCCAGTATTGGAACTCAAGAATGTCAGGAAGCAGGAGCTGATGCAGAGTCCATGGAAGGATGTTACTTACTGGCTTGCTTCCCCTGGCTTGCTCAGCTTGCTTTAGTTTAGAACCCAAGACTACTAACCCAGAGATGGTACCACCCACAAGGGGCTCTACCCCCTTGATCACTAATTGAGAAAATGCCCCACAGCTGGATCTCATGGAGGCACTTCCCCAACTGAAGCTCCTTTCTCTGTGATAACTCCAGCCTGTGTCAAGTTGACACACAAAACCAGCTAGTACAGGAACTGAGCTTAACAAAGAATTTTCAACTGAGGAATATTGAATGGCCGAAAAAGACCTAAAGAAACGTTCAACATTCTTAGTCATCAGGGAAATGCAAATCAAAACAACCCTGAGATTCCACCTCACACCAGTCAGAATGGCTAAGACCAAAAACTCAGGTGACAGCAGATGCTGGCAAGGACCTGGAGAAAGAGGAACACTCTTCCAATGTTGGTGGGATTGCAAGCTGGTACAACCACTCTGGGAATCAGTTTGGTGGTTCCTCAGAAAATTGGACATACTACTACCTGAGGACCCAGCTATACCACTCCTGTCCATATACCCAGAAGATGCTCTAACATGTAATAAGGACACATGCTCCACTGTGTTCATAGCAGCCTTATTTATAATAGCCAGAAGCTGGAAAGAACCCAGATGTCCTTCAACAGAGGAATAGATACAGAAAATGTGGTACATTTACACAATGGAGTACTACTCAGCTATTTTAAAAGATGAATTCATGAAATTCTTAGGCAAATGGATAGAAATAGAAAATATCATCCTGAGTGAGGTAACCCTCAGAACACACATGGTATGCACTCACTGATAAGTAGATATTAGCCCAAAAGCTCCGAATAGCCAAGATAGAATTCACAGACCACATGAAGCTCAAGAAGCAGGAAGACCAAAGTGTGGATACTTCAGGCCTTCTTAGAAGGGGAACAAAATACTCACAGGAGCAAATATGGAGATAAAGTGTAGAGCAGAGACTAAAGGACAGGCTATCCAGAGACTACCCCACCTGGGGGTTCATCCCATATACAGTTACCAAAGCCAGACACTATTGTGGATGCCAAGAAGTGCATGCTGAAAGGAGCCTGATATGGCTGTCTCCTGAGAGGCTTTGCCAGAGTCTTACAAATACAGAGGCAGATGTTCACAGCCAACCATTTTTCTGAGTGCGGGGTCCCTAATAGAGGAGTTAGAGAAAGGACTGAAGGAGTTGAAGGGGTTTGCAACCCCATAGGAAGAACAACAATACCAGACCCTCCCCGAGAGCTCCAAGGGACTAAGCCATCAACAAAGGAGTACGAATGGCTCCAGCTGTATATGTAGCAGAGTATGGCCTTGTCAGGCATCCATGGAAGGAGAGTTCCTTAATCCTAAGAAGGCTCAATAGATGCCCCAGTATAGGGGAATCAAGGGTGGGGAGGTGGGAGTGGGTGGGAGGATAGGATAGGGTTTTTTCAGGAAGGGGGGACACTGGGAAAGGGGATAACACTTGAAATGTAAATAAAATATGTAAGCATCACCAAGGTGGTACTGGTGTTGAAAGCATGAAAGGGTTAAGAAGAGCAGCTGAGGCTTGGCACTGTGAGAGACCAGGGAAGGCCATTGGTGAAGGTATAGCCTCAGGTGCAGTTGATGGCCCAGGACTGAAGGGGTCATGCGAAGGAATTGAGGGTTGGCACCATGAAGAGAGCCTTTGAGAGGCTATTGGTGAAGCCTAGTTGCAGCAGAAGACTCCGGCATATTGGAGATGCCAGTACCATGGGATGATCACCAAGAACAGCAGTATCAGTGGAGTGGATCAACCTGAGCTTAGAGTGCTACAGGGGGCAGAGCTGGAAAAGTCACATCAGTCCTTTGGTGGAACCCAGAAGATCATGTGTGGATCCAAGACATTAAAACAAGAAGCTGTAACATTGAAATTGCCTTGGAGACCCCAAGATGTTTGAGATGCCAGAGTCATGGGTTATCTGCTGAGGAAAGCTTCTAACGGAGTGGAACCAGCCCAGGAGAAAGAAGTTTGTTGCAGTCAACAAAGATGAAAAAGGAGTTGGAGATCTAGACTGTTTTGTCATCAGACATGGAGATGCAGAGTTTGGAGTTTGTCTAGCTGGTTTCCTGTCTTGCTTTGGGACTTACAGTTAAATGATTGAATGAATCTCAGAAGAGACTTTGAACTTTGGACTTTTAACATTGTTGAGACTGCTATAGACTATGGGGACTTTGGAAGTTGGACTAAATGTATTTTGCATTATGCTATATTTAGGTATGCCCCCCCCCCCCCGCAGACTCATGTGTTCGAACAAGCCTATGGGGGCCAGGGAGTGGAATGTGATGGTTTATATATGCTTGGCCCAGGGAGTGGCACTATTAAAAGGTGTGTCACCCTGTTGGAATAGGTGTGTCACTGTGTCACTGTGAGTGTGGGCTTTAAGACCCTCATCCTAGCTGCCTGAAAGTCAGTATTCTTCTAGCAGCCTTCAGATGAAGATATAGAACTCTCAGCTCTGCCTGTACCATGCCTGCCTGGATGCTGCCATGCTCCTGCCTTGATGATAATAGACTGAATCTCTGAACCTGTATGCCAGCCCCAATTAAATGTTGTCCTTTATAAGATTTGCGCTGGTCATGGTGTCTGTTCACAGCAGTAAAACCCTAACTAGGACACCAGGCAAAGGCTAGCTTTGAACTTCTTACCTCAAGCTCCTAACATTTAGGATTGTCAACATGCCTGTTGATAGTGTAAATCTTGGATGGATTGATATGTTTGAATCTAGAGCCTGGATACTAGAAAGAGAATTTACTCTTTGAGCCTCAAGTTAATGGCCTGCAAACTCCTGCAAGGATTTCAGCCACACAGTGCTAATAATGAGAACTAAATGAGATTATAGAAATAACATATCATATACAATGCCTTTTAGGGGGTCTGGAATAGATACCATATATCCACCCCCATCTTAAACATCCTGTATATTTATTGGGATATGTTCATATTTTTCAAGGAATCTCAAGAGCTGGGAGACAGGGAGGGCAGAGAACAGGAACAGCTTCCTTGGGAACAGCCAAACACAGAGCATGCCTGTCAACCTTGACTGTTCGGGACCTTTGTTTTTCCTTATTCCCAAGAAGAAGTCTCTTGTCTTTTCACATTTTAGGACTTATCTGAGCCTCTCTTGAAAGAAAACTCACTAGGTATAAGTATATGTGCATTCTACGAAGCTTTTCCAAATAATTCCCCATCTGGTAACTTTCTGGTCTTAAGAAGCTGCTGTTGGTTTCTGAGAATATTACAGTCTTTGTAAACATCTGCTCCATGAACTGGGTTGGGAAGAGTTCAAAGGTGTTGAAAGAGGGATGACTGGGGCACCTGCTCTTACTAGCTTATTTCTTGATTCTAGGCTTCTTCAAGAGTTTCGTTCTGTGTCCTGGCTACCCAAAGAGCCAGATAGGTCCTATGAGCTGGTGGACCTGCAGAAGGCAATAGCCAAAGAGAACCACAAGGCTCTTCGAGTGCTCTGTCACTTTCTGAATCTCTGTACATCCATTCTTCAACTGGTAAGAGGCTCCCTGTCATTGTGAGACTTTTCTCCAACCCCAGGATCTCCAGAATTTCATTTTTCTCTTCGTTAAGTTACTTCTGGGACCCCTGCTGTTGGATTAGGCAAAATTTTCTCCTTAGCAACAATAGTTTCTATTCTGCAATAGATGGATCAACAACAAGTGAGCACAAGATGGGACTCTTAACTTTCCCTAAAGGTTGTTCCTGGCCTAAGACCAGGATGGAGAAAGTGTGTTAACAGTGTCTGTTTTGTCCAGTGTTTGTGCTAACATGAAGAAATTAGAGCATTAATGAAATTAAGAACTGGAATCCTAACCTTTCATGCTTCTGGGATTATCTTTTACCCTATGGCAAGCCTCAATGGCTAGTAGATGCATACAATGACCGAATCTTCCCTAATTGACTAGTTTGTATCTGAGGTCCACATCCTTGTCTAATAGTCTGGGCTGTCTTGTCTGGTTCTTGCCTCTTGTCTCTGATCTATGATTATGTTTTTGTTTGGTATTTAAACCAGGTGCCTTATGGCAGTATTCGGAGATGGAACACTTGGAAGGTAATAGGGCCAGGAAGGTTCTGCCTCTGCCTCCCTCGCCTTCTTAGCCCTTCCACTTTTCCCCTTAACATAGTTTTCCTCTCATCTGGAGGATGTGGAAGGAAGCCTGTTCTCAGGCTCCACAACTGTGAGAAAATAAATTTCTGTTCTCTATAAATTACCTAATTCCAAGTAATCTATTAAAGCAGAACAAATGAACTAAGACCACCCACTGTGACTGCCTTCTGAAATGGAAGATAGTCCTGTGGTCTGTGCCTTCCATCAGAGGGACCCAAGGCTCTTTTCAGATAGTTAAGCTATGGGATATACACTTTTAGTTTGCCAAAGAAGTGTTTGGTGTACATGGAAAAAAAAACTCTCTACATGTCTGGAGCCAGAGTGCTGTGTTCACTGGTGTGTGTTGTAATGTTTTCCCCCTCTCACAATGTTATTATACATTGTAAATGTAAATTCTATATCAATTATAAGACAACAGAAGTTTGCAGTTTACTTTTTAAGCATTTTAATTGTGTTTTTTGGTAAACAGAAAGGTTTGTTTTTTTTTTTAAGTTTGGACTTTCTTTTTTCCCATTTATTTATTTATTTATTTATTCACTTTACATCCCAATATCAGACACACACACCCTCTGCCTCCTAGTCCCCTGCCTACACAGATCCTACCCTCATACCCCCTCCACAAATGGAAATTTTTAATTTTATTTTTATCTTTCAGTTTATTATTTATATTTATATATGGTTTTTATTTTTATGTGTATGGGTATTTTCCTTACATATGTGTCTGGGCATGACATTTGTGCTGGTGCCAAGAGAGGGCAGAAGTGGACATAGGATTCTCTGGACCTGGAGTTACAATTGAGTGTGAGCTATCATGTAGGTACTGAGAATTGAACCTGGCTGTGGAAGAGCAGCCATGTCTTGTCTGCTGAGCCTTCTCTCCAGCCCAAGGTTTTACTTTCTTCATATTTTTTTTTCAGTGCTATCAAGTCTTTTGGGTTCTGGTTTAAAATATCTCTACTTACTTTCGAGATATTCTCATGTTTTTCTATAGTACTTTTACTACTTCATCTTTAGATTTAGGTTTATAATCTGTTTGAAGTTTTTGTATATGAGGTGAGGAAGGAGTCAAAATTAATTTTATTCTCCATTAAGACTCTTCTTTCTCCATTTAATACTATTGACCTTCCTTTAGGTGTATCTGTACAGGTGTGTGCATTTGCATGTTTACATGCAGATGTGTGTATAGGCCAGAGGTTGATGTCAGGTATGGTCTTCAATCACACTTCGCCTTACCTGTTTTTTAAGACATAGTTGTGTCTTATCAGTTGTGGAGACTTGTTGACCAGTGAGAACCCTGGAATCCACCTGACCCCAGCTCCAGCTGTAGAGTCAGATTCCAACTCCTTAACCTGGATGCTGGGATGTGAACTTAGGTCCCCATGTTTGTGAGGCAGGCGCTGTACATCCATCTCCCCATTATTTCTCACACTGGTTATCTGTAAGTGTCTGTCTCTAACATCTGTAGCATTCATTAACCTGCCCATGTCTTTTTCAGGAGCACACTGATTTCATTATTACAGCTTTCTGATGAGACTTTATATCTGGTATTGCAAATCCTACCCCTTTTCTGCAGATAGCCCTGGCTGGTTTGCTTCTTTGAATTTCCACATTAAGTTTGAAATTAGATGGTTCTTTTCTACAAAATAACCTGCCTACCTATTGCACTTTTCCTTTCCCTTCCTTTCCTTTCCTTTCCTTTCCTTTCCTTTCCTTTCCTTTCCTTTCCTTTCCTTTCCTTTCCTTTCCTTTCCTTTCCTTTCCTTTCCTTTCCTTTCCTTTCCTTTCCTTTCCTTTCCTTTCCTTTCCTTTCCCCTCCCTCTCCCTCTCCCTCTCCCTCTCCCTCTCCCTCTCCCTCTCCCTCTCCCTCTCCCTCTCCCTCTCCCTCTCCCTCTCCCTCTCTTTTTCTCTCTCTCTCTCTCTCCTTTCCTTCCCTTCCCTTCCCCTTCCTTCCTTCCTTCCTTCCTTCCTTCCTTCCTTCCTTCCTTTCTTCCTTTCTTTCTTTCCTTCTTTCCTTCTTTCCTTCTTTCCCTCCCCCCCCCTCTCTCTCTTTCTTTTTTAAATTTTAAAACAGGGTCTCTCTATGTAGTTCTGACTGTCTTGGAACTCAGTACGTGGACTAGAATGTCCCTAACCCCCAACAATCCTCTTGCCTCTGCCTCCTAAACCCTGTCATTAAGCGTGCACATCCCCACACCCAGCTTCATGCCTTTACTACTGCTCTCTCAACAGCCGTAATAGTTCCTAATGTTTCTTTCTTTCTTTCTTTCTTTTATTCATTTATTTTTATTTTAAGAAAAGACAAGATGTAGACTAGGAGAAAAAAATCTTAGTAAAGCATGTACTCACTGAAGGACATATCCAAAACACACAAAGAGCTAGTTCCTAATGTTTCTAACCTCTTTCCAGGATCATGGATCTTTTTGTGTTTCGAATTTGTTACTTTCTCTTACCCAAGATTCTGTGCATTAGATTCTTGAACATTTTTCACTAGGCCATTGTTTTCTAATTATTGCTCCACTACCACTCACTGTGGGTAAAAGATATATGCTTGAAATGAAAAGAAATAATTTACAATATGAGGCAGATTTCTATTATTTCAAGCTAGAAAAGTGTTTTGTATATTTTTTGTATATTTTTTCCTTCATAGTTCTGAACATTGAACCCAGACACTTATAAGTGCTAAGGCAAGTGTTCTAAAGAAACCAAATTATAAATTACAAAATATCAGTGCATGTTTCCACATTGAATTTTAAACTTTAATACCAAAAACACAGTTTTAAAAACTAAAAGACAAGCATTACTGCATAGAGTCACTTTGTCTGCTGCTGCATGGAACAGAATGAAGCCTTGCCCTGCCGTGGTCACCTTCCGGAGACAGGAATGGGAGATGTGAGCTCAGGAATCCTGCAGCTGGGCACCAAACTATTCAAACCAAGATGTTTATTGGTGCTGAATAAATGCACTCATTTAATGGGCATTCCACTGCCCATTAAAACACAGCATCATGAAGAGTTAACATAGTTTTGAGACATTAAAGAAATATGTTCTTTTTTTTTGTGGCTCTCTCTTACTTACTTACTAAGAGTTTTTTAAATTAGGAATAGATGTTGAGTTATGTTTAACAGGTTTAAAAGAATTATAACCTCCAAGTTATTGTGACTAGTACTGGTATTTTAAAACTGTATACTGATTATGTTTTTCAGTAGTAATTATTATTGTCATTTGTATGGTTTTATGCTGATTAGCAACCAGGGGGCCCTTTCAATGGAAGGCATTATATTTGTCCTCAAAACATATTCAAACAATGGAACTACTGTATACCAAATATTATGTCAAACACAGGGAAAACCCCTGAAAGGTCTGATGGAGACTCCCTCCTTAAGGCTCTTGCAAGAGAGTGGGTAGGTTTTACGGTTTTAGAAAATGAAAATGTAATGATGATGTACTTCCTGTGGGTGGTGACCCCTAGAGGGGCTGCATAGCAGATAGCCTGCATATCAGATATTTACATTATGATTATAACAGTAGAAAAATTACAATTGTGAAGTCACAATGACACCACAACATAAAAACTGCACCAAAGGTTAACAGCAATCCAAAGGTTGAGAACCACTGTATCAGACCATGAAGGGCTATGAAGTGTGAAATAGTAGGCCTTGAGGGTATCAGTAAAGCAAAGAAGATGACACTTCTCCAGTTTTGAGGATGGGTTTGCTTAGGGCTCTTTATTCTCAGAACACTGACACCTGGATTCCTACAGAACAGAAATAGAATGCGCAGCCACTAGTCAGCTCTAATCACAGGCTCAGTAGAGCATGGCGAGAAACAGAGAGTCAAGGGCCATCATTTCTGTGTGTCCAAACATCGCTTTTCTGTATCTCTCTTAGGTTCCCCAACAGGACAAATGCAGAGACTTGAAAACTCTCAGTCTTTGTCAGTTTAAAATCTTCCTAGTCTGAGAACCCATGAAGAGACTCCTCACACCAACTTCCCTTCAGTTGAAAGTCTATGTCAGTTCCCATAAAGCTTGTAATACAATATAAGGTGACATTATATTTCTCAGCAGGCTCCATTAATCCAGACCTAATGGTTAGAGTCTAAAGCCTGCAATCATTGCTGGCTTTGGCCATGCAATGCTTATCTACTCTTTGCCTTGTGACACTCTCTATGACCTATATTCAACTTTTTCTAATTGGGTTCTATTCTGGAGTTTGTTTGTTTGTCTTGAGGCATAGTCTCATAACTCAGGCTGACCCTTAGCTCCTGATTTTCTTGCCTATATATTACAAATGTTGGTATTACAGGTATGTACCACCAAGGTCAGCTGCCTTATCCTGTGGTCTATCCATTGATAGGCCTGGCCTGTCGCATTAGCACATGTGTCCTCTAAATATAAATCCTCTTGCATGTCTTCTCAAGTCATTTAAAAGTGTATGGAGTCAATCTCTACTAACAAGGAGCCTTGCACGTGCATGTCTGCATTCTAGACACCAAGGCCTCATTGTTTGCAGTGAGACGCTGCTTCACTTCCCATCCCTTGTCTTCAGTGTGTTTCTCCTTTCTACTCTGAAAGATTCATGAAGACACATATCAAATGCAACAGGGCCTGCAGGAGAGAGTGCAAAACTGGAACAGGATCAGGAAAGGCCAAGGCTCCATATACCTTCAGAGGACGCTGTGCAGACATCTGGAGAAGAAGCTGAAGCAGGCCGAAACATGGTTGTTGAAGTTGGGAAAGTTTGCCCGCCTGATTGACTACATGATTTGTCAGAACCTTGTATCCATCTTAGAAGATGAAATATCTTCCTTTATAGCTAATACTCTGCAAGTGAGGTGGTGGGTGGGGTGGGAAGGCAATCAGAAACCAGACCATATGGGGGTGGGGTGTGCACTTTCATCTGACCCTACAACCACTCCTGATTTTTCTTTTATAGGCCCCAAGGCAAAACCCCTTTCTCTTATCACAGCTGGTCTTTGATGACAATGGTCAGTTGTCACCTATGCCCCGTGTTGAATCTATAATCCAGGGTCTCATTAAGAGCCTGCAGTCTATCAAGACCTCTGCCTTAAAGGTTTCTGACTTGGGCAGAGGGTGGGCTCTTGGAATTCCTAGTCCTATCCTCTATGAAATCTGAAGTTCTCAGCCTGATTAGAATCCTATTATTTCTCTATTTTTGTTCCTTCTCTGTCTCCTGATGTGAAGGTACTGCAGTCTACAGATCTGAGGACCTCCAGAGATCTCCTGTATTCTGAAGGTATTTAAAGGGGCTAAGATGGGACAGGAAGTCTGAATGGAGGGGAGGGGCACATGTAGACTGCAAATGGCATAAGAAGTAGACAAGAGAGTCAGCCAGTACAGGTCAGACCTTGGATGTAATAGGGCAGCTCTAAGCTGGTTAATGTTCATGCCTATTGGGAAGTAGGAGAGTCTAGAGGGAGTTGTGTTCACTAATCCATGTGCTTATTTCCATGTGCTTGCTAATTCATGTGTGTGATCGGTGTGTGGGTGTGTGTGGATACATTGTCTGTTCCCTGATTCACGTCACATCCCAGGTTTTTTCCATTTTCACGTGCACTTTCTTTTCTGTTGAGTTTCATTGCTTTCCTAATGCTCTGCTTGCTCAGCTTCTGCTTTAGCTCCTGTGGCTGTGCGATTTATGATAAGGAATATTGAGATTTGAGTTATTAATCCTCAATTAAAAATACCCTTTAATTAAAAATGGTTTGTGCATTGGTGTTTTGCAAGGGTGCTGCATCTCTTGAAGCTGGAGTTGTGAGCCATGTGGATGCAGAGGAATGACCCTGGTCAGCTGGAAGAGCAGCCAGTGCTCCTAACCACTGAGCCATCTCTCCAGCCCAAAATCTCAACTTTGTCAACCATCCAAAAGAAAATACATCTTGATATCACTTTGTGTGTGTGTGTGTGTGTGTGTGTGTGTGTTTCAAGATAAGGTAACAACCCTGGCCCTCCTGGAACTTAATTTATAGTCCAGGCTGGCCTTGAACTCATAGAGATCCACCTGCCTCTGCCTTCTGAGTGCTGGGATTAAAGGCATATGCCAACATGCCTGACAACATCACCTTTATTCAGGGTAATAATGCTGTCATAAAAAAATCATTAAAAGCATTAGATAAGTTTTAATTTTCTATCCAACTGGTATATCTTCATGAAGAAGAATGAGAAATGACGTTAGTTTTATGGGATCATTCACAAGAAGGAAAAGGTTCTGGAAAAGGAGTCTGTATTTTGTGTAGATAAATACATATAGATCACATTTGTTGGAGACATATTTTCAAAAAGCAAGTTTAGATTAAGTGGCAAAAAGTATTTGTGTTTTACATACTCATAAATGCTGGTATCTTGAGGCTATGATTGGCTTGGCCCACTCACTGGTACTTTGGGACTTGTGCCTTTACCCTAGTTGTTAAAAATATTACCTATTTGAGTTCCTAATTGCTTTGTCATTTTCATGTGAGTATTTTCAGAGATTTAAAATTAGTTTTTATTACTGGCATCTTAGAATCAGTCCTGGTGTTAACATTGTTATTGTTTCTATGTGGAACAAGCTATAAGGTATTATTAAGCCAGAAAAGGCTGGAAGGTTATTACAGAAGTGTTTCCTATCCTTATTGTCTGGCCCAGGAGTTTCCAGGTTCTTGACATGCTATTGAAAGAATTGAGAGATCACACACAAATAGCAAAGCAGCAAGACGTTTTATTAAAAGAGACAGTACAGGACCCACTGCAAGGAAGCAGCAGGTCACTTGGGCTAGAGTGCCAAGAGCTTTCAGCTTCCTTTTGTGGGCTCTATGAAGAGGAAGAAGAGCTAGTTGCTAAGTGGTATGGTGTGATTGATTTCTTTGTTTGAATCAACAGGCTTGGGTTATGCAAACCTAACTTTGTTGTGCCTGTCTTTTCCTATGATGAATCTGATTTTGATCATAAGCATGCCCAATTATGCATAGACATAAATAGTAAATAGAGGATTTACCCTAAAAGTTTGCTCTGAACATATTACTGTGCCAGAATTCAAAACTGGTTCACACTGAATTGGACCCCTGCCTCTAGCTCCTAGAAATATTCTGCAACATGTCTGAACTAACCACAAAAGGGGAGTTACCAAGAAGTTGCTAAGGGAAATAACTTATTCCACGGTTTGAAGTAGAGTTTACCCTTCAATTACATTTCGATGCAGGTGGGGATCCCAGGTTGTTAGCAATGGAATGTTTTCATAGTGTAAGCCAAGCAGAGTCCATATTTCTTAGCTATCCTCTGCAAAGGCAGTGAAAGACAACAATGACATGGCTTGGGTGAATTTGGTCAAATGATGGTGGGTGTGGGGAGAATTTGCTGGATTCTGGGTATAGTTGAATGTAGACTTCATGTGTCAGTGTGGTTGTTTGAAGGAGAATGGCTCCCATGCTTCAATACTTGCTCCTCTGTTGGTGGAACTACTTGGATAGTAATGGGAGGTGTGGTGTAGCTTTTATTTTATGTTTCTCTTTTCTGCTACTGTCTCCTAACCATATCTTCTCTGGCTCATTCTTGGCTCAACTGTCACCAACTGTCTTCTCTAACCCTGCTCTCTGACCCTATTCTCTATCTCCTGGAACCTCCCCTCTTCTGCCAGCTGTATCCTATTATTCTCTGACCCTAATCCTATTCCTGTGTCTCAGCTTTTGCAGGCTTTTCTTAGGTCCCAGAATTCTAGGAGGCAACCAACTCTGAAGGGCACATGGTCCTTTGAAGGGCTAGGCACACAAAATATATCACACCTCAGTGTAGCCTGTTGAAAAAGTGCTATGAAGACAGGCTTTGAAGCTTCAGAAGTCTCCCACCCTTCCTAGTGTGCTCTCTGCCTCCTGCTTGTAGTTTTGAGATGTGAGCTATCAACTGTTCCTGCTGGCATGCCTTTTTACCAAAAGTACTGACACTGGCAATTAACCAGTTCCTAAAATGTTACTGGGAGAAGCCAGGCCCAAGGATAATTTCTTGGCATAGTCAATCAACATGCAGCTGTTTCTCTCTTTCTTTGTTCTGTAGAGGGCAGACTACTAAAGTGCATTCCCAGTCTCCTTGCAGCTAGATAGCCTATGTGATGTAGGTTTTGACAATTAGATCCATCTGAGCTGTCAATTCAGAATTAAGTTGGAGAAAATGAGGGGAGGTTCCAGGGTCATAGAACAGTGTTAGAGAAGAGAGTTGGTGACAGTTGAGCCAGGAGAAGCTGAGTCAGAGAAGATATTGTTAGGAGACGTTCCAGTTAGCCAGATTCTAGATATTCAGTCTATAGTACTTTTGCTTTTCTCATCTCTTAGTTACTTTGAAACTCACTTAATAAGTTGTAATAATTTCCCTTACTGCTTACAGTAAATTCTATTATCAGCATGCGAGTTCTGGCTGATCTGTTCCATCCATGGATTTGCTGTACTGTGTTCATTAATGTTGATGATATATGAATAGACTCATCCAGAAGCAGGAAATAGGAGCATAGTGTGCAGTGACTGTGTGCAGTCATGGTAGAGAGAAGGGCTTTAGAGAGTGCTCATGGACTATTATATCATGTGTTCCACTAGACAACAAAGACCAGGACTCAAATGCAGAATTCCTGATGCCCAAGTTTCATGGAAAGGCCAGCGATGCTGTTCGCCTCTTCTGTGGCCCTAACGTAGGATACGTGTGGCCTTGGAAGTCTCATGCAATTACTGATGTCCTGGAAGTCCGTGGGCACAAGCTACGGGGTCAGTTTCTGCACCCCAATTATGATCATGTGCAGGAGGACTTGGACAAGAATGCTGGAATCCAACAGGCACTTGCTGTACAACAGTCACTCTTGGAGGTGAGAGCAGAGGTTGGAGGAATTGGCTGCTGGCTGCCAGCTCCCATTACAGCTGCTGACTTCTGCTTTACACATTGTATTTGTCCATAGGACATGAGGCAGGAGGTGCAGGAATTCTGCAATAAACACAAGTGGGTAGAAGGCATCTATGAGTTCCTGAAAGCCTGGAGCTCTCAGAAGCTAGAGGACCTGAGAGGCTCTCCTATTAACAATTATGTAAATCTGGTAATCCAACTGAAAAAGTGGCAGGAACGTGTCTCCAATATGTCTGTCGAATTACTGACAAAAGGCAAGTTGCTGTTCCTGAGTGGCCATGATGTTCAAGAAGAGTTGGGTAAGTGCTTCTTGTCCTCCCTATGTCTTCCCTCCATACATCCATGCACATGGGTTACCATGGGGCTAGAATATCCTCTAGGAAGCTTTGCTTCAGGTCCCTCTTTGTACCTTTGGGGCCTTCCAAAGATCTAGCTCCTAGTCCCTTCTTTTTACCATAAAAAGTATGGCTTTTTGGCTTTCCTGAATTTCACTTTGGAATTCCCTATATTCATTAGGAATAATGTTCCAGTTAATGAAAACATTTCTATTCCTGTAAAGAAAGGTCAAACCAAATATGACTAAGAAGCTTAGCTTGAGCTTGGATTTCTTCATAGAGAGTCTTGGGAATCTAGGACACCCCTTTCTTGAGTGTAGTGCTGCTAAAATTTCTACCACCATCTGCATGCGTGAGAAGCTCCTCTTTGTTCTTGCCTCACACTGTCGTCCTACCTCTGTGGGCTGTGGCAAAAGAGCACACTCTTCCCAGGTAATGAGGACTCTTCTCATTGACAGCAGCCACACTGGGCCAGCTCAGTCTACTTTGAATATTTGGTCAGTTCAGAATTCTTAACACTACTGATATTTTGTTTTTGGTTTCTTGGTTTTTTTGAGACAGGGTTTCTCTCACTTTGTAGACCAGGCTGGCCTATGAACTCAGAAATCTGCCTGCCTCTCCCTCCTAAGTGCTGGGATTAAAGGCGTGCGCCATCATGCCCGGCAACACCACTGATTTTTATTCTCAAGTATTCTCTGCTCCATTTTGCTTCCATAGGAACCCTGGCACCAGGGCAGCCCACCACATTGTACAATATCTACACAGAGTATAACATTCTCTTGCCTAGTCTTAGCCCTCTTGACATTGATGATTTAGGTGCTGCAGTATTAAAAAATGGTGCAGCTGGGGTGTGCTCTGTGCAGATTTTCCCTTTTCTGTTTCAATGTATGTGTGTGTGTGTGTGTGTGTGTGTGTGTGTGTGTGTGTGTGTGTAGTGCAGTGCACATTGTGTAGGGTACAGGGTGTGTAGGGTATGCAAGTACCAGCAGAGGCTAGAAGAGGGCATTGGATTTCCTGGAGCTGGTGTCATGTCCAACATGGGTTCTGGGAAACAAACTTTGGCACTCTACAAGAATAGAAAGTTTTCTTAACCTTTGAGCTGTTTCTCCAGCCCCAGCCTTTGCTGAATCTGCACAGCTGTGACACCTGTTGTCATGGAAGCTCTTTGGGAGTTTAATGAAGTCTTTTTCTTGTCTCTTGGGTTTGCCACTTGTTTGAGCTGACCACTTCTATGTTACCTTAGAATCCCTTATTTCCAACACAGAAACCGCGTCCAGGTTCAGTGAAATTAATGTTCTGCTATCTGTGGTATCTCTGGTCATTTGGGACCAGGAGGACTGGTAAATATTGGGTTCATCTCCTTTCTGCCACAACATAGCACACTACAACTTTTACTATGCAGTGACTGCGTACGATCAACACAGGGAGCCATTTAAGGAGGCCTCTTCTCAAAGTTCCATATAAAAGTGGGACTTAAGAACATTCTGGTCTGTTCCCTCTTCAGTCCATCTACTTTTTTGTTTCATTTTGTTGTTGTTGTTGTATTTTCTTTTTTTTAAATATTTATTTATTTTATGTATGTGGATACACTGTCGCTGTCTTCAGACACACAAGAAGAGGGCATCGGATCCCATTACAGATGGTTGTGAACCACCATGTGGTTGCTGGGGATTGAACTCAGGACCCCTGGAAGAGCAGTCAGTGCTCTTAACCGCTGAGCCATCTCTCCAGCTCATTGTTCTATTTTCTTTCTTTTTTTTTAAAGATATATTTATTATTATATCTAAGAACACTGAAGCTGTCTTCAGATGCACCAAAAGAGGCTGTCAGATCTCATTACAGATGGTTGTGAGCCACCATGTGGTTGCTGGGATTTGAACTCAGGACCTTTGGAAGAGCAGTCGGTGCTCTTAACCACTGATCCATCTCTCCAGCCCTGTTGTATTTTCTAAACAGGTTTTCTCTCACTGTCCTGGAGCTCACTCTGTAGACCAGAAGAAATCCAAGCTCTGCCTGTATCTGCCTCCCAAGTGTGGGCATTAGAGGCTTGCTCCCTTATTTTGAGCCCTCCTGTCATGTCACACTCTACTAGGTCAAGGCCAATTATTGATATTCCTGGATCTGAGAACTCTGGCTTATAGTCTCTTATTTTTTTCATCTCCCCTCTACCCTTTCTTACTTCCTGTGGGAAGAATGGCTTATGCTGTCATGTATTAGCTATGAGCTGGCTGGCCTCACAGAAACTTATAGTGAGGTAAATTAGGAAGCCACTGCTTTGCTTCCTTAGGAAATATGGAGGCTGTTTTGATCCTCTCACAGGCTCAACCATAGTACCTATTTACAGGAGTAAATACTGGACTCATCACACAGACAGACAGACAGACAGACAGACAGGCAGGCAGACACACACACACACACACACACACACAAACACACACACACACACAACCACCACCACCACCACCACCACCACCACCACCACCACCACCACCACCACAAAGGCCAGAGGCCTGCTTTCTTTATGAAGGTGGGAGCCTTTTGATAGCACCTGCCTGCCTAACCGTCCTGGCTATTGCTCCCTCCTGGATGAATGCACAGACCTCATGAGTTTTTGTGGGCCACTGAGGCTTCCATCTCAGGGGCAGGGCTTTCTTCTAGCAAGGCAGGACTGGCTCATTTTCTCTGACTTGGGCAGGCTTTTCTTTGGCACTGCCCCAGGAGTCTTTATTTTCTTTCTCATTTGTAGACCCCAGGATCCACTGACCTCTTCAAGTCTAGAGTTGAGTGTCCTCGTACCCTATCTCTGTTTCTCACTAGCTTTGTGCTGTAAGACACTCAGCTTTGGTCTCTTTGTAACTGAGGCAGGCTAATGTGTCATGCTAATGTGTCATGCAGGATTACAGGAAGAAAAATAAAATATTTTTTCCGTTTTTTTGGCTTTATTTTTTTAATTACTTCTAGAAGTGACTGATAGGAACAATGGCATTTTTATTTCCTCTTATTCTCTGTCTGCTTCAGTCTCTAGCTGACCATTCTTGATGTGAATTCTGCTCCTTTTCTTTCCAAACTCACTTGAACAGAGAAAGGTAGAAATACACCACACCCAACTTAATACCAAGTCTCTGCCTTTCTCCCCCCTTTTGATATCTCTCAAATGTTTTCCAGTTCATGTCCAATCAACTCTTGGCTGCAAGGAGCCCTAACACTTGCTCACACCATTGCCCCTTCACATCACTTACAGCACTGCTGCACTCCCACATGGTCCTCCTGGTACCACAGCAGCAGCCTTCGGTGGCCTGGTGGCATCCCCACCAAGGGGGAAGCTCTGTTCAGCACAGGTGCTCTTCAAAAGTTCCTTCTTGCTAGGTTTCATCAGATTCATCTCTTAGTGCCTGGTTCTCTTGTATATGCTTTCCAAGTCTCTGAAAGTGCCATTCACAGTGGATCTCAATTGTTTGCCCTCCAAACTCACTATTCTACCTATCAGTTGCATAGATGCTAATAGGGGGGCAGGTGGGTTTACTTTTCTATATAACATTATATAGTATATATAATAAAAGGAAATACATTTGTTTTGTGTGTGTGTGCTCACGTCATGTTGCATGTATGCACAAGCCTGAGTGTGTGGGTGCAAAAGTCAGAGGACATTCATGAGAATCAGTTCTCCCCTTCCACCATGTGGGTGCTGAGGATTGAACTCAGGTCACCAGGCTTGCTAGCAAGTACCTTTGCCCATCTGAGACATCACTACAGTCCCCTTATTCCTGCTTCCTGAGACAATGACTTTGTTCTTATTATTAACCCTATGTCCATCCCAATGGCTTTGCTTAAATCTGCAAAAGCAAAAGATATGCTAGGCTTGGTGGAAGATGAGAGTAAGGCCATGTATTCAAAAAGCCCAAACCAAACCAAACCAAACCAAACCAAACCAAACCAAACCAAACCAAACCAAACCAAACCGAAAAAGGCAGCTTTAATCCTCTTCTCAGTGTCCCTTCTCCTAGAAGACAGACAGACTCCAAAGGAACACAGATAAGGATTCATGAATGTTCACTTCCAGGTTGCTTGGAGTGTTAGGACTGTTCGTGCATTTAATTCAATACCCTCCTCTTCAGAGGCCGCCTCAAGCCTTCTCAGGGCCCACTTCTCTTTATTACACAGGGCTGGTTGCTCCAGGCAGTTCAGAGGATTTATCACAGTGAGAGCCCCCTGTGCTTGTCCCTTTATGTCCATATGTTTACCTCTATTGTCATATTATGAGGAAACGTTCTGTCTTACCCATTTTCTCATGTATATTAATTTTATATGCTTACTTCTACATATCCCCTAACACCATATACTCTTATTGCCAGGATCCAAGTTAAATAACATGAGGAAGAACATTCTTGAACAGGCGCAAAATGAATGCTGGAGCCGTAATCAGCAGCTGATGACAGAACTGACAGAGTTCTTGCGGGTCTTCCAAACCATCAGCTCAGACATCCATGCCATTGCACAGTGCTCCCAGAAAGTGAGCTTTCCTCATCCTTTCTTCCTCATATATATCCAGGGCCTGGCCTGCACAAAGGCTCAGCACACTCTTCTTTAGATATTTGTTGCATTCTTTACGGGGGTTTGACAATCTTAAGTCATGACTGCATTATGTCATCTGCCCTTGCTGATTCTTGACCTATTTATGGGGTACTCTTCTTCTTCATATAAGGAGCAGACCCCTAAGGAACAAGAGAGAATCTTGCTTTAAGACATTAGTTCTCAACATGTGGGTCATGCCACCTTTAGGAGTCAAACAATCCTTTTACAGGGGTCATATATCAGATATTTATATTATGATTCTTAACAGTGAAATTACAGTTATGAAGTAGCAACAAAAAATGTATGGTTGGGGGTCACCACAACATGAAGAACTATATTAAAGGATTGCACAGCTTTAGGAAGGTTGAGAACCACTACTTTCTAAGATGTGTCTGTGAGGGATATATTGTCCTGTTATCAGGTCTGGGGGATAAGAACTAGACTTCCTTTAAGACCTGAGTCAAAAGCAAGTCTGATCCTAGAATGCCCTCCTGATCTCAAATGGTTTAAAGGCTGGAGCTGGGTTTAGAGCCTCTAGATGTCAACCCTGGAAGGTGGGATTTCCTCTTGAGGTTAAGTCCAAAAAGGTAGGCAGAATCGTTGGGGTGCTGGTCTCATGCTCTCACCTCTGCAGCTAAGTGAAGCCAATGAGCAATACTGCCAGCTAGAGGAGCGAGTGGAATATGTCCGATCACTCCATGACCTCATCCGAAACCACTGTGCCCTCTTCATTGCTGAGAATGAGACTCTAGACATTGCGGTAAGAGACCACTATAAGGACTCATTCAATCTCTCCCGGCCTCCCTCCTCTTTAACCACATCTCAACTGTCCTCTGTTTGCCCCCACAGCTTCTAGATTTATGGGAGGCATTTCAATTTGAAAGAAGCCAGGTTTCAGAGTTCCTGCTCAGCAAGCAACATGCCATTGTGCCCAGGCTGCAGCAGCTGATGGCAGCAGCATTGGCAGAGCTGGAAGGCCTGCTAGCGAAGGCACTGTCTGGTCCCTTTATGGATCCTTCACAAGAACAGAGGAGCACTGAGCAACAGCTTGGTGCCTTGGAGCATCAGTTCCTGAATATACTCAATAACTTCAATGCCCTATGCAATGCTTACTGCACCTTCACTGGTACTGAGCATCATCATCTCTGTTTTTACCCTGGGAGGACCCTTCATCTAAGATAAGGGCTGGGACTTGAGGTGTTTTGTCTTCTGTCAACCTCAGCAAGCCTTGGGAATCATATGCCTTCCCTGGTCTCTTTTACAAACAAATATGAGAGGACATATTAGCCTCATTTGTTCTATGTCTCAGCTGTTATGTTAGTGGATACAGGGAGTTCACAGTCTGGTAGGGAAAGCAAACAACTTAATGTTTCATTAGAATAAAATGGGTCCAGGGTTGAATGCTGATTCAGAAGAAATGTATACACACGTTGTAAAAATGTAACTTGTGTGTAGCCTTGGTCAGTGTTGTCCTATTCTAAGCAGCAGGTCATAGATAAGAAGAGTAGAGATAAGATCTTGATGTGATTGCTGACGACTGCCTCCAGACAACATATCTAGAAAAAAAAAGGCTGGTGAGAGAGAGTCTCACTGTTCCACAGGAGGAGATCAGGACAGAGCTGCTGATCTGAGGCCAGCTTTCTCTACAGGTGTACAGCTAGGCTGGTTCCCTTCTGCATGGACTTTCTCCCCATTTGCAGCCACTTATCTCTTGAAAGAGTGCATTGTGAGGTGCTCCTTAGTCAGTTATCAACTGGGCCTTTGGGCTATGTTGAGTAGGAGATGCTCTAGAACTCTAGAACCATCCTTCATCAGGAACTTCTTTTTTCAGAGTACTAAGAAGCCATCAGTTCATATTCTAACTGATGTCAACCATAGACTCAACCCTTCCTGTTAGGAGTTTGGATTGTTGATGGAAAAGCAGGGTAGATGACTCAGGCCATGCAGTGCTAGGCCCAGGGAACTGCACAGCAGTGTGTGCACTTCCTTCTGTTCCCAACTCCTCACCGAATACTAGTACTTTAGATCTGCATGATTTAATAACCATCCTCACTTTCTGAGCGTTCATTCACTTACCATTCAACACTTGTTTGCTTAGTGTCTATGTACTGAGCTAAAAGTACACCAACAAACAAATGGCAAACCATCTTTTGTCATGGAACCAATATTGCAGCTAAAGAAGAAAGACGATAAATAATTATCAAATATAACTAAATTACATAGCATATTAGAAAATGATAGGTAACGACAAGGGGGGGGGGGGGAACAGCAGGGCAAGAAAATGTGTCTGAAAATTCCAGCTGGTTAGAGAACAGTGTTTTATGGGAGAGTCTGCATAGGCCTCATGAAGAAGAGACTGCTGCAGCGAGCTCTTGGAGTTGGAGGTGGTGATAATATGAGGGGTGGTTCTCTGTGGCAAGAGTTTCCCATAAAAAAAGTCAACTCCAGGTCAAAGGCTCTGGCAACCGGGAGTGTACCTGGCGCATATCTGAGCTATAATCAAGTCCACTGTGGCTGGAATTGAGTGGCTGAGTAGGGTAGAGGGGAAGCCCTTTTAGTTTACCACTATGGTGATTCCTCGGGAATCCTTTCTTTGGGTGGCCCCACTTCTATTGTTGAACTGAGAGATTTACATAGGCACACCTCATCTATTTTTCTGGACTTTTGATTGGCCCATTCCCCCCAACTACCCAAGTCTCAGCCAACCGTGTTCTGCAGGGTATAAGAAGCCTATGTCTCCTCCTGCTTCTGGGAACCGGCCTATAGTACTGCAGCAGCGCATCTGGCGGCTTTACCGGATCATCTCTGAAAACCTGGGCGAGTGGAAATGCGTGGCTTTTAGCAAGGTGCTGACACTCCTCCCAGGAGCTCTCACCTAGGGCAGAAGTTGGCAGGTGGAGGTGGGAGGGTGTCAGGCTGACAATGAGCTCTTTCCTATGCAGTTCAACCTTTCTATGGCCCGGGAGAAGACCGATGCCTGGCTGACAGAGGCTGTAAGGCTCAGCACAGCCCTGGGGCTGCAAAGCCCTGTGCTACAACGCTGTATGCGCATGCTAGAGGAGTTTCGAGCCTATCTGCCTTTGCTTATTAAGCTGGGCAACCTCCAGCTGCAGGACCTTAATACTCAATCCCTCTTGAGAGGTGTGTTTGCTTAGAGACAGGGGAGAGGGATAGGAAAAAACAGTTTGTAGCAATTCCCTGCTGCTCCTGCTAGAAACATTGTTCCACTCTCCTCTTTCCTACATATGCTAAACTCATTTCAACCAGGGGAAACACTTTCCTATGTTCGCTCATTACAACACAGGGTCCTCTTAAGCAGTGGGGATTAGTCTCAGATTTGGGGATGAGTTGTGCCTTGGACCTTAGACTCTGGGTTCTTGGCTCTGGGTTGATCTTGAACTACAGGTCTGAGCTCAAGGTAGAAATGAGCTCTGGGATATGCGCTCAGTTTAGCCATGTGCTGGGTGTTGTTCTGACTGGTCTGTTCTATTCCAGCATTAGGGCTGGGTAGTCTACGAAGCTTGGACCTCCTTACACTGGGCCAGATGCTCAATTATCCACTGCTGGAATTTGCAGAACGAATCAATCAGGTGGGGCTCACAAGAAGGAGTGGAGGTGGTTTAAGTGAAAAGCTTGTACTAAAGCCAGCCAAGGCCTATAAAGCAGTCCCTGGGGCTGTGGGGACAGCGAGTGGCATGGAGGTGAGAGGGAAGTTGGGACTAGATCACATCCTGGAGTGCAGGAAGAGTCCCTATCCATCTGCAGATGAGTATCTGATGGGCAGTTCCAGACCCTTATCTGACTAAATGCTTCCTTCCCCTGGTGGAAGAAAGTGAGTGACAGCCTCAAAGCTGTGGGCACATAGACTGACAAATGTCTGCCAATATTTACTTGATCCCTAAGGGGCACAGGCTGACTAGGGTATTGCCTACTCAGTGGGACTCATCAGGAGACTGCTCAGTGGAAGCAGCAATACTGGGCCAAGTGTTAATAGTTTGCTGCTGCTGCTGCTGCCAGCACACTGCTGAAGCCTGCTTGTCCCACTCCTCCTTCATCTCTGAGACTTCCACTCTTCATGCCCCTGGGTTCTGCCTCAGACCCAATCCTTAAGGCCCTGTTTCAAGGCTGTCCTTCCCGAGCCACTAGCCAGTTCTGGTTTCTGAGACATACCTTTTCCAGGTCTGGCAGTACGATAAGGAACGGATTCATGCCCAAGAGATCCTACAGCAGATGCAGCAGTACTGGGAGGGGCGCCAGCTGCGCCTGCTCAACTTCATCCTGCATGTGCCCTACAAGCCCCCAACCTCAGAGCGCTCTAAAAGGCCAGCACTCCGAAGCCCCCAGTGGGAGTTAGTGGGCAAAGATAGTGGCACCTTCCTCCTCTCAGGTGAGGCTCAGCTTTATGATCCAATGAGTGCCTCTAGCTAATGGTTCTTTTCATCTACCAATTCCTGTCAAATATGGCTCCCATCGTCAGGCCCCATCCTTAAGGATAACCTGAGGCATCCATATTTGTGAAATAGTATCTTACAAGCTCTCTAAATATCTCAGTCTTTGCAGGAATTCTTTACACACAAGTTCCTTCCTATATGCAATGCCTGGCTCCTTCAGCAAGGTTCCTTTTCTGGTATACTAGAAAATGATTTTGCATGCCATGGTATATATATTGAAATCAAAGGACAACCTGCAGGTATTACTTCTCTTTCAACCATGTAGGTCCAGAGCATCGAAATTAGACCATCAGAATTGATAGCAGCAGGCACCTTTTATTAGCTGAGCCATCTGGTCACCCCTAAGAAATTACTTGTGGGGAAGGAGAGATGACTTAATGGTTAAAAGCACTTATTGCTCTTATGAAGGACCTGGGTTCAATTCCCAGAAGCACATGATACATCACAACCATCTGTAATTCCAGTCTAGGAATTATGCTTTATGCTGGTTTCCATGGGCATCAGGCAGACAGACAGACAGACAGACAGACAGTCAGACACACACACACACACACACACACACACACACACACACACACACACAAACAGCTATACATGTAAAACAAATACATCTTTAAAACAATTCCTTGTTGTTATTTCTCTCCACCTATCTCTGTCCTCTGTCCTCTGGATTTTACCCTGCTCATTTTATTATTTACCCATTCATTCATTCATTCATTCATTTCATTCTTTCTTTTTCTCCCAGTTTTCAGAAGAAAACTCTATTGGACCTGAGCCACAGGCCAAGCAGAGCCTTCACCTTATTTGACCTCTTTATTGGGGTACAGGTTGTTGGTGTAGCTACACTTGTTGAGGCAGTTGAGAGCCTGGGTTTGCAGGCATGCATATCTCTTGCAGCAGGCTATGACACCTGTACTGGATGAGCTAAGCAAAGGATGCCTCAGTGAAGCCACTATGCAGGCAAAGCACCAGATAGAGGGTGTATTCTTTCTGGATGTTGTAGTCAGGTGCAGCCATCCTCCTGAAATTTGCCAGTGATATTAGTCACTCCTGGCTATATGGAACACCTATCATGTCTTGGATCTTGGCCTTCACCATCTCTATGGTGTCAAGATGTCACTGGGCTCAACCTTGAGGGTGATGATGGTCTTGCACATAAGGGTCTTCAGGAAAATCTGCATGTCTCTCAACTGACCATCTTGTTGAAGAAAAAAGTCATTCTTTCTTTTATTCTTTTTCTTATTAAATTCATGGGTCTCCTTTGTGCCAAACAGATATATCCCTAGCTTACATCCCAGTGAAAAACTGACAATACCATACATTTAAATGCATGATAGATCACAATACTGAGGTGTTAATGGCTTTTAAATAAGGGTTTGTTGCAGTTTTCCCCTTAATCTAGCTAGCTCCCAAATAATTGAGACTGGATTATTATATCTATTTACCAAGCTTTAAGGACACAACAACTGAGCAATATTACTTTACTTTAATCCTCTAGATTAATCTGGCTACCTCCTAATCAAAATCCCAGTGCGACTTGCATTTGAGTACTGATCTGGATCTCTGGACTCTAGGTGTTTTCTCATGGTGTCTCCTGGAGTCTCTCCCCATGGCAAATCTCCACTTCCTCTCTTTCCTCCCACCTTCCACCCCTTTTCTCTCCCCTGTTTAGTCACTAGGCGATCAGCTCCTTTATTGACCAATCAGGGACCAATTGGGGAGCAATGTATGCAACATTAAGATAAGAGATCCTCAGAATAAGGGTTGCAATAAGGATACTGGGGCAGAGAAATCAGCATTTGAATAATACAAGGATAATTTTACACAATGCACAGTAACATTATACCTACACTGAGGACAGTAGGTAAGAGGAGACCAGCTCAAAGAACCAGAGATATTAAGAGAAGTATAACTTAGACAGCAGCCTCAGGCTAACTTTTGAAAAAGTAAGAGTTTGTCAGACTTGCAACGTGAGAAATGCATGCTACATAGGGAACAGCATTTTTACAACTTAGGGGGAAGAAAGGATTTATTTGGCTTATCAAAAGAATAATCAAGGAATTATTCTATCATCAAGGGAAGCCAAGGCTGGAACTCAAGGTAAGCATCTAGAGACAGGAACTGAAGCAAAGACCACAAATGAGTGATTGTTACTGGCCTGCCCTGTGGTTCCCTCACTTACCTCGCTTATATAGCTAAGGCCCACCTGCCTTGGGATGGTGCTGCTCACAGTAGGCTGAGCCCTCCTACACCAATTAGCAATCAAGAAAATGGCCACAGACATGCCTACAGATTAAGGTAATTCCTCAGCTGAACTTCCTTCTTCCAGATGTGTCAAGTTGAGAACTGAAGCTAACTGTGACAAAAAGCATTCCAAGAAGATGTGGGAATTGCTAGTAGAGGAGAAATTCTCTTATCAAACATAATTGGTATCAAATCAGTGAATCCAAGAAGGTAGTTAAATTTGTAATCATGATAAGTAGGTAAATAGGACTTGAGATTTTTATTTTAGCTAAAACATAATGCATGCACATTTACATGCTAACATTTTGTTTTAAGAATAAGAGCTTTTTTTTTTTTTTTTTTTTTTAAATGTTGACTTTAATAAGTGTACAGGGCAGCTTGTGGGGCAGCTGACCGAGATACACAGTGTAGGAGATACAAGTGACCACCTGGAGTTTCTATACTTCATTCTGCTCACAGAATATTTATTAAGGTTGTTTAATATATGACTTTTCATTTGACATTGTGGAAGTCCTTTATTGTAAAGCTAACCCTTCTGTCTGGTGACAAGCAGCAGCCACGACGGTCACTCTGGACCCCCACACTGGATAAATTCCATTTCCTCTTGAGACATAGGTTTCCTTCTGTATTTCTGAGGTAATGATTTTATAATTTCTGCAGTGTCTGGTGGCCCCTGGTGCATCAGTAAATCGGGGGACGTACTTCCTTTAGAATGCTGTGAAATTGCAGAGGAGTGGGAGGGGAGCGCTGCAGACCCCAAAGCTTCTGAGGCACTGAGTTTACGTTTGTCTCTTCTGTTAGGGAACTTTATTAATGGAGCATGTGGCTTCACTACCTGCACGACCCTGGTGGCGGAAGCCATCTTGCTGCCCATCGTGACCCCCCTAAGAATAAGAGCTTTTTATCAGCTCACCTCTGACTAAGCCTTCGATGGTTTCCTTAGAAACATTTCCACATACATAACCCAGTATTTACCACTCTGTTAGATTAGATTATTTAATTAAAATTGTGACAGAATTCACACAAATAGGTTTTCAAGCATACTCATTTAATTTGCATTTAATCGGGCATATGCTTTAATTTAGAGCAAAAATGCTGGAATCTTCTAAAGAATAGCTTGAAATGTATGATGTTCGGTTGAATTTTGATCATCAGACAGTACCATAGTAGTAGTTTGAATATGCAGTGTATCCTACAGGCTCTTGTATTGAGAGTTTGATTGACAGCTGATAGGCTTTTGGGAAGTGATTGTATCCCTTGATTTAATCCCTTGATAAATTCATAGTGCAACGGCATTGTTGGATGGTAGAAAGTGGGGGGATGAGTCCTAATTGAGGAAGTGGTTCATTGGCATTGTGTCCTTGAGAGCCACATCTTGCTTGGGCTCTTCCCATTTCCCCTTTTTGCTGTTTCTTTGCTATCATGATGTAAGCTGCTGTGTTTACCCTACCCACCATGATTGGCAAAACCTCTGAGATAATGAACTAAAGTAAATCTCTTTCTCCTTAGTTGTGTATGCCAGGCAATTCATCATAGCAATAAAACTT
This sequence comes from Mus musculus, assembly GCF_000001635.26. Lineage (NCBI taxonomy): Eukaryota > Metazoa > Chordata > Mammalia > Rodentia > Muridae > Mus > Mus musculus. The sequence goes on from NC_000073.6 coordinate 105,691,241, forward strand.
TATACAGTCAGTATATCTATGATATAGAGGACCTTCCAATTCACTGATACTAGAGACAGGAAATAAGCACATGAAGATAGAAAACTGAGATCATGCAAAAGAATGCATTTGGTAACATTTAAATCATGGAGAATGTTTTGCTGTAGGGAACTGATAAGGTCAGATTTTAGTTCAATACAGAGAGTTAAGAGGCAAAGAAACAGAGAAGGGAGACAGCTGGTTTAACTCAAGTGAAAAAACCATAATGGCCGAAGCCATGACAGTAGCAGTGGGAATGAGAAGAGTAAATGCATTTGGGCTACGTAGGAGTCTATCTGGGCAAAATGTGTAGTATATAATATGTTGGCAGACATAGCTAGGTTAAGACTTCATACAACCTCTTTAACCTTCCCAAGGTCAGATGAGAATCTGAGGTCTGGAGTATAAAGGAAATGTGACATGAGTTTTCAGGTAGCTCTAGGGAATTGTAGTCTGCTCCATATTCCTTAGACAAGCAGTACAGATGGGCCTTGATGCCCACTCCATTCAGGGGTCATTTAAAGGGGGATAAAACAGAGGACCCAAACTATTCCAATATTGTTTTCCCTAGAAACACTCTGAGTTGAGGATACCGAGTGTTTTCTTTCAAATGTGGGTATTTATTTAGAGAGTTCTACATCTATCCAAACCAATCTCTCTCTATTCTGTTGTTAACTCAGGTATTGTCTCTGCCTTACTTAGGCCTGGTCTCACACAAAATTGTGGACTCTTTAAGAAGTGCCAAGGCACTAAGTGCTAAAGTCATGAGAAAAACATTTGGTCTCAACTTTTCTACCAGGATCTCAGTTGTCCCAGAATGGGCATTCATGCTGAATGCATACTGTGTAGAGACTTGGATCTATGAGGCCTCTTTGTTTCTTTTTTTTTTTTTTAAGATTTATTTATTTATTATATGTAAGTACACTGTAGCTGTCTTCAGACACTCCAGAAGAGGGAGTCAGATCTTTTTTACGGATGGTTGTGAGCCACCATGTGGTTGCTGGGATTTGAACTCCGGACCTTCGGAAGAGCAGTCGGGTGCTCTTACCCACTGAGCCATCTCACCAGCCCCATGAGGCCTCTTTCTAGGATGAAGGCTCTGATGCCTTAAAGAATGTTGTAGAACTAGACAAGAATGACAATATCTAGCAGGAGAAATCAGCTGGTTGGAGTCTGCCCATAGTGCCTGTTTTAAGATATCAGTTATCTACCATATCATCTCCATGGGCTGATGCAATCTTTGAAGCTAGAAAGTGTATTGAGGTAATTGCCTCTCCTAGAAGGTCAAGGTGTACTCTTTTCTGCCCCAACCCTTGCCCTTGACTCACATGGAATAATATCAGCTTAGCTGAACTTTTGACAATGCATCTTTTTCTTCCTTAGACTACAGCAGCCTGCAAGATGCCATCCAGAACAGTCTCCAGGCTCTATTCAAGATCCTAGCCATCCAAAAGTCAGGACAGTTGCATAAAATAGCTTTAGAATGGGTAGCCATCATGTATGGCCTGGGTGAGTACAGGGCTCTAGTTGTGTGGATGGGTGGAATGTGATGTAGACTGGCCCAGAGGACGGCAGGTGGACATTGGATAGAAGATGGAAGTAACTTTCCCAAGGTCAGATGAGAATCTGGGAAGACAGAGTAAGGACTCCCCAGGTTCCTTCTTGGTTCAGTGATATCAGGTCTTTATTTCTGTGAATGTTTTATTTTCTCTAATAAGGTCCTTGGGTTCTGTTGTGCAGCTTGTTTCTGTTGGGCTAATGGGTCACTGGAGAGGTCAGGCAGATGCTGGACCCCCTCAAAGGTATTAGAACCATAGAATCTCTCTCAAAGATTTCTCTGATTGCTTACCACAGGTGCCCTGCTGGAGGTATGGGTGGCTTTCCAGCAGAAGTGGATTTTTCTGAATAAAGTGCTACATGAGATGAAGATCGAGTTTCCTGCTCCTGAGCTGGTAGGAAAGGGAATTAAAGCAGACTGGGCAAGTGCTCCTGAGTACCAGGGCTCTAGATGAAAGAGTGGAGCTGTCACATTCCCCCTCACTTACCACTTTTCTTACCACAGAATGCTCGTTTCAAGGCCATGGATGATCAGTATCGGACTCTAATGCGCATCTCTGTGGCTGACCCAATGGTTCTGTCACTTATACTGCCCAACACCAAGAGGAGCCCTTACTTCCAAGGCCAGCATCTACAGCAAATGCTGAAAGCAGGATCAGGAGAGCTGGAGGCCATCATCATGGCTCTGGAGGATGTCCTCTATGGGGTATGTGCCAACTTCCCCCGCCTCTTCTTCCTCAGTGACAGTGAACTGGTGGCCCTGTTGGCTGCCCCTCTAGATACCCGCGAGGCCCAGCTATGGGCACAGCGTTGTTTTCCTCACATTAAAGCTGTGAACTTCAGGTCCAAATCAACTAAAAAGAAAATTAACCAGGATTCAAGCTCAAGTACAGAGAGTGCGGAGACAATTGCTGTGCTAGCGGCAGGTGGAGAGGAAGTGAAGCTTCAGGAACCCCTTCCTCTACATACAGATCTTCCTAAGTGGCTAGCCTCTTTGGAGAAGTGTCTGCGGTTTATAATAGTGAACCTGCTGCAGAGCTGTGTGGCCACCCGCCTTGCTCAAGGCCCATCCCTCATTAAGGCTTTGAAGGCAATGCCTCAACAAAGACAGATGCCCATGCAAGTGTATGTCCAGCACTGGCTAGATGCAGTCCAAGTTTTTCCATGGCAGTGTATACTGGTGGCAGAGGAGGTGGTGTGGCGAGCTGAGATGGAGGAGGCTTTGCTTGAGTCAAGGACTATGCACATGCGTTCCGTACATGTACACAATCTTGAGGTACTGGTGCAATTTATACGCTCTCAGAGGAGCTCTCAGGATGGGAAGTCTCTGCCTTCTGTTCGCCAGACTAGTCTATTCAGTACCCTGCTGGTCAAGGCAGTGACTCATAGGGATATAGCCCAACTCCTGGAGAAGAACCAAGTCAGTGATCTGACAGACTTCCACTGGGTCCGCCAACTTAAGTATCACCTGGGTTCATCTCACTTGAACCTCAAAAGCCCCGTGCAGTGTCTTACAACTATTGCATCTACTGAGCCCTCTGTGTCACCCGCTGCATGCTGGATAGATGTGCTCGGCCGGTCCTTCATGTACAATTATGAGTACATGGGGCCCAAACTGGGGCCTCTACCTAGCCTGATGCATGAGCGTCAAGTATTTATTCTCTTAATGGCCTTAGATGAGGTGGCCTATGGGGCCATACTTGGCAGGGATGGTCTGGGCAAGGCAGAAACTGTGAATAGCCTGGCATGGACCCTGGGCCGCCAGCTGGTAATAATGCCCTGCTTGCCCCAGATAGAGTTCCAATGTCTGAGAAATTATCTGAATGGTGCCCTTCAGAGTGGTGCCTGGCTGCTGTTAGAGAATGTTAACCAACTACCTTCTAGCCTGCTCTCTGCCCTGGGCCAGCGTCTGGATGAACTGCACTATCTTTATGCCCCACTATATCAGAAAGCTTCCAAAAACATAAGTACCATAAACCCTACTAAACCCCTACTCCTTGGTGGTGGTTTCTTTGAGAAGCATCAAGTGTCTATGCGTCTTGGCTTTGGCTGTTTCTTGACACTTCATTCCCTGGGTCCTGATATACCTGCCAATCTGCATCTGCTACTGCGTCCTGTGGCATTGGCACTGCCTGACCTTCAGAGAGTGGCAGAGCTGAACCTGCTGGGAGCAGGGGTACAAGATGCCTCCCAAATGGCTTCTCGCCTATCTAAATTATTTTCCCTAGAACGTGAGCTGGTGTCTGGGAACTTGCCCTGCCGCTTGCCACTGCTCAAGCAGGTACTGGAACACACAATACAGACACTAAATACATCCCAAGAAAAGAAGTCCCAGCAGCCCTACGACCCCGCTGCCTCTGAGGAGGCTGCCCTACTGCGTGCCCTGTTGCATTCACCACTGTTCAGCATTCTCGATGGCCTCCGTCTACAAAAGCTCCAAGAACTGCTCTGTGGGATTTTTCCTAATGCTAGCCATGTGCTGGCTGAGCCTGTGTCCCATAGACTGATTAAATCAGTAGTGGTGGAAGAACTCCAGCAGTTAGGCCTATTTCCTGCCTCTAACACGGTGACATCTCTGGAGCAGCTGAGTCAGGCCCTGAGCCGGGCCTCTGGCATTCTGCTCCTGGGCCCTGCAGGCAGTGGCAAGAGTACTTGTTGGAGGAGCTTATTTAAGATTCAGAATCGGCTGGCAGCCATGGAACACACCTCAACCAAGGGTTTCCAATCTGTGGAAATTGTCCACCTATACCCTAGTGTGCTCAACTCCAAAGAATACCTAGGGTGGTCAGAAGGTCCCTCCTGGCACTATGGCATCTTTCCTAAGCTCCTTCATGCTGCCCCTTATTGTAAGAGTGTGGGCTCAGAAGAGCCGTCAGAGAAATTCACAGGGATCCAGCAATGGATAATATGTGATGGGGCCCCTAATCATGCATGGACAGACTCTGTCACTTGCCTTCTGAGGGACCCTCCTCAGCTGAGTCTCCCAAATGGGCAACAGATAGCACGACCCCTAGGTACTTTTTTCTTGATAGAGGTGGCAGAGGCAGCAGGCATGTCTCCTACTGTGTTAGGCCGGTGTGCTCTTGTCTGGTGTAGTGGGGAACAGACTTGGCATTCCATGCTTAGTGTCTTGATGGCATCTCTGCCACATGAATACCACCTACAGCAAGAGACAATCACTGAGTTCAACTACTTAGCTGAAGTGCTGGTGCCTTCAGTGCTCCGATTCCTTACCCGCATAGGTGCCAGTTCTCAGCTACAGGTACATGGGCATCAAGCTGTTTGCCCGGGTGTGGCAGAAGTCACCAGCCTGGTCCGTATCTTGCGTGCTCTACTTGACCCCCTTCTACACTTATTCGAGGAAGAGAAGTCATACACCAAAGGTAGGAAGGTAAAAAGGTTGGCTTTTGAGAGAGCTGGGTTCTTAAGGGTAACTAGTTATTCCTGAACCACAAGCATGGGTTCCTTGGTGAAGCTGCTCCAGGGAACTAAAGGTAAAGAGAAGTAATGTAGCCAACCTCTGTTCTCCCCTCCATCTTCTTCTTCCTATGTGGATACCTATTCTGACCTTGGCCATCTAAGAGGACTTTAGTGGCAGTGATCTTGTGACCCAAAACTTCAAATCTTCAAAAACCAGGGTCCAGTCTGACCGTGTCAATGTGAATAAAAAGCAGAGAAGACATTTGCTGGCTATCAGCAGCTTTCTTTTTGCCATAATCTGGAGTTTTGGAGCCCACCTTCCCTCCAGGTACCATGAGAATGGGAAATATGGTGTACAAAGTGCTGAGATAGACTGACCTGTGGAATCTAAAACTCATGGGATGTTATAGTGGGGACAAGGTGGAGTATATGAATGTCATAGATGGAACTTTGATGACTGTCTTTTACCTGTGTGTCCTCTGAGCAGACACTGGCCTCTCTTTGATGACTTCATGAAGAAGTCTATTAGTTCCCTGCCCAACTACCCTGAGCCACCTCCTTCAGCCTTGGTGTTTGATCTACATGTAAACTTTGAAGATGGGACACTGGTCCCCTTCACTGGCCAGTATCTGAGCACCCATGTCAAAGGAAATCTGGGTTCTTTCCAGCCCTCTTCTCAGGTATGAAGACAGAAAATATTTTGGATTGAGACTTAAGAAGCTATGCTAGAGGGTAGCCAATATTTGAGATCCTCCCAAGACCCAACCTATGCCCTTACTCTTGATAGTTCCACAATTTCAAGAACACACAACCTGTTCTTTAAGTATGGCTTTAAAGACAAGTTCCCTAGACCTAATTTTTGGCTTGATTATTGTCCTATCTAGACAAGCTGTCATACTAAGTCCTGCTCCTTTCCTGCAGACTGAACAGCTTTTGTATGTGGTGGACCTGCTTCTGTCAAATGGACAGCCAGTGCTGCTTGCTGGAGAGATAGCAACGGGAAAGTCAGCTTTTGTGGAGGTGCTGGTGAAGCCAAATTACCCTGTCATTCACAGTCCCATTCACCCTGCCTTAAATTCTACTCACCTTCGTCACCTGCTGAGCAGAGGAGTCCATGGCCAAACACAAGCCAGTTCAATTCCTGGGCATCACCAGGACTCCAAAGGCTCCATCCTTTTTCTGATGGAAGATCTGCACCTGGCTACTTTTGGTGAGGAGCTGGGAGGGGAAATGAAGGGAAAGGTACTGTCATCTCATACTAAATCCATGGCAATATGCATTAATTCAAACAGATGCCTGCAGATCAAAATGATGCCAAACAAATCAAATTATTGTCTCATTACATGCTCTCTCAAAGCTTCACCCACAATCTCTTTGCTTTGACTGATAATTTCTATCTCTAAATCAGACACCTTTCTTAAACACAGACCTATTTATCCAATTACCTATTGTACATCTTTACCTTGAGAGCTCATTGGTTCCTCATCTCCATCACTGGTCTCATCATGCCCTCCCAAACTGTTCCTGTGTCTCTAAATAACAGATTCCACCATCTAACTGGTTATTTAAGCTATAACTCTTTAAATTTTTTTTTATAAAAACCTTTACTGTGTGTGTATGTGCATGAGGGAGGGCATGCCAATGTTATGTTTGTGGAGGGGAGTGGAGAAACTTTAGGGAGTCCTCTTCTAACATTGGGGTGGAGGTAATGATTAAACTCATGTTATCAGGCTTGGTTCTAAGTGTCCTTATCCACTAAGCCATCCTGCTGGCCCCCAAGACAGGACTCTTGTTGAAGTCTCTTCCTCTTTGATTAATGTCTAGTCCAATGTCTATCAATTCTGTCTCCTAAATACCATGCAAATCTTTGGGCAGGCTTCTTGGTTTAGAGACAGATAATGCCTGGAACACTGACATATCCAGTACAAAGCCTGCTGTGACCAGGCATTCTCTGGGTTTCTACACCCTGCTCTCACTGGCCTCAAGCAGCCTCTGAAGATGCTGCCCTCTGCTCCCTTGCTTTGACTCATTTGGCAAAAATCCTATGTATTATCATCACAGACAGTAGTAACCAAAGAGGCCTAAGCCCCCAGGCTGGATTAGCTACCCATCCTAAGCTTCACGGATAACAGCCTGATTTTATGGTTACATACACATTTGTCTTTTTTGTTACATTCTGAGATACATGAGGGCATGAATCTGTCTTGTTCATTTTGGTAGAAAGAATTAAATATTTGTATTTATTTTCCCAATAAGTATTTGTAGAAGAAGAGATAACAACAGAAAGAAAGGGGAAAATTGACTAAAAGTTTGGGATAGTGACCTTTAACTTTCCAAAGTATGCTACCCACAGATGGCAGGTTCCACATATGACATAAGAATAAGTAGAACTAAAGTTTAAGCACAGGTTTTTGGAGTCAAGAAAGTCAGTGGTCTGAGGTACTGGATGACTTGTCAGATCCTATAGTCAAGTCTGTTGTGGTATGTAGAAAACTTGAACGGTGTATTAATACTTTTAAAAATGGACAGCTAAAATTTCCTGACTATCTCTTCCATGTTTTATGATATCCTTAATAAGAGCATAGAAAGATGTATAGTTTGTATGTATGTATATATGCATTTATATTTCTATGTGTATGAGTGGTTTCCTGAATGTATGAATATGTACCACGAGCTTGCCTGGTTGCCCATGAACGCTAGAAAAGGGCATCAGATCCCCTGGAACTAGAGTTACAGACTATTGTGAGCTATCCTGTGAATGTTAGAAATTAGAGCCTGGGTCCTCTGGAAGAGCAGTTAGTGCTCTTAACCACTATGCTACCTCTCTAGCCTCAGATGTGGGTATGGGGGAGATTTTAGTAAAATGATGATTTTATTTATTTAATTTTATTTAATTTTTTTTTTTACGATTTAGTTTTTATGCCCCACCCCCATCCATCTTCTGATGTTCCACACCCCATACCTCCTCACACTCTACCCCACCCCTGGTCTTCACAAGGATGTCCCTACCCTCTACCTCCCCAGACCTCTCCACACTCCCTGGGGCCTCCAGTCTCTTGAGGGTTAGATATATCTTCTCTGACTGAACCCAGACCCGGCACACCTCTGCTGTATATGTGTTGGGGGCCTTATATCAGCTGGTGTATGCTGCCTGGTTGGTGGTCCAGTGTCTGAGAGATCTCAAGGGGTCCAGGTTAATTGAGACTGCTGGTTGGTCATCCTATAGGGTCACCCTCCTCCTCAGTTTCTTCCAGCTTTTCCCTAATTCAATCACAGGGGTCAGCAGCTTCTGTCCATTAGTTGGGTGTAAATATCTATACCTGACTCTTGCAGCTGCTTGTTGGGTATTTCAGAGGACAGTCTTGATAGGTCACTGTTTGTGAGCGCTCCATAGCCTCAGTAATAGTGTCAGGTCATGGGGCCTCCCCTTGAGCTGGATCCGACTTTGGGCCTGTCGCTGGACCCTCCTTTTCCTTAGTCTATTCTCCATTTATGCCCCTGCAGTTCTTTCAGACAGGAACAATTATGGGTCAAACTTTTTGACTGTGGGATGGGAACCCCATTTCACACTTGTTGCCCTGTCTTCCTGCTGGAGGTGAGCTCTATAAGTCCCCTCTCCCCACGTAGGACATTTCATCTAAGGTTCCTCCCTTTGAGTCCTGAGAGTCTTGAATTCACAACAGAGGAATCTCGAATGGCCAAAATGATGGTTTTAAAAAGGAATAAGTTAATGGTATGAAGAGTGTTAGGGAGCTAGAGAGGTGGCTCAGTGGTTAAGTTCTTGCTGCGCTTACAGAGGACCTGGATTCAGTTCTCAGCACCCACACTGGGCAGTTTACAACCACCTGTAACTACACCTCCAGGAGAAATAATTCTTTTCAACTATATTTTGGCCATTATGATGAATTTAAATATAATTAAGAAATTAGTTGACAATTAAAGGAGTGGAGTAAAGGCAGGTGTAGTAAGATGGCAAACAACATGAGAGGGGGGAGGGAGAAAAGAGTGCTAGAGCTGCTTATGTGAAATGGTGTCTTTGGGTGACAGTCACCAAAATGTGTCTTAAAAAATAGAAGAAGAAGAAGAAGGAGGAGGAAGAGGAAGAGGAGGAGGAGGAAGAGGAAGAAGAACAAGAACAAGAAGAAGAAGAAGAAGAAGAAGAAGAAGAAGAAGAAGAAGAAGAAGAAGAACAAGAACAAGAACAAGAAGAACAAGAAGAAGAACAAGAAGAAGAACAAGAAGAAGAAGAACAAGAAGAAGAACAAGAACAAGAAGAAGAACAAGAACAAGAAGAACAAGAACAAGAAGAACAAGAACAAGAAGAACAAGAACAAGAAGAACAAGAACAAGAAGAAGAAGGCAGCAGCAATGAGCTGGGAATGGTAGCACATGCCTGTGATTGCAACCTTCAGGAAGGTGAGTTAGGAAGATAAGAAGATCGTGAGGTCACCCTGGGCCACATGGTAAGGCTCTGCCTGAAAGAGGAGGACGAGGGTAAAGAGGAAGAGGAGTTTAATTGAGACTGACTCTGGCATGACATACATGTTAGATTTTGAGGCCAAATACTTTAAAACAACTATTACAGAGTTCAGAGGGCAGGAGAGGTGGCTCAGCAGTTAAGATTATTTGTTGTTTTCCCAGAGGATTCTGGTTCAGTTCCTAACACCTACGTGGCAGCTATTTGTAACACCAGCTCCAGAACAGAGTCTGACGTCTGTTCTCATGTCTGTGAGTACCAGGCATGTATGTGGTGCACATACACATGCAAATATACATTAATTCTCATAAAATAAATAAATCGAAGACAGTATTCATGGGTGCTTGAGAGATGACTCTATGGTTAAGAGCATTAGCTGCTCTTTCAGAGGACCCGAGTCAATTCTCAGCACCCACATGGCAGCTCACAACCACTTGCAACTCCAGCTCCAGGGGAGCTAATGCCCTTTTCTGGCCTCTGCTAGAACCTGCACGTATATGACAAATTCTCTCTCTCTCTCTCTCTCTCCCTCTCCCTCTCCCTCTCCCTCTCTCTCTCTCTCTCTCTCTCTCTCTCTCTCTCTCTCTCTCTCACACACACACACACACACACACACACACATACACACACGCAAATAAATAAGATGAATAAATATATATCTTAAAAGGAAAAGAAATGCTGAATGCCTTTGTTCAGCAAAGTGGCCGTGATAACATGGAAATCTGATGTGCAGTCAAGAGTGAAGAACCTCAAAAAATAATGACCGTTTGGTTGCATATGAATGACTAACATTTTCTTTCTGTGCTTTTCTTAAAAGATTGCTGGTAGTTAAAACAAATACTATGGCTCTGTTAGTGGGGTCGAATGTAAGTAGAAGTTAAGTGTAGAGACAAAAATTGTATTGCAGTATAATTATTTTCTTGTACATGCCTAAGCAAAATCAAACACATGCCCCCCTCCCCAAGTTTATGGATAAACATTATTTAAAACAGCCAAAGCCTGGAACTAACCTCCCTGTGTTAATGGACCTATACATTATGTCATTTTCATAATGGAGTATTGTATAATAATATATCAAATTGCTGATAAACAAAACATGTATGAGTAGCAAATGTGGGCTAAGTGAAAGGAAGCCTATGGTCACGTAGCTGCTATATGATTCTATTCGTACAAAGCCCCAGAAGAGGCAGAGTTGATAGGGATAGAAATCAGTTCAAAGAGCAATGTCTGCATGGTGGTGGAAGGGGGGGTGACAGTTAAAAAAAGAGGGGCGCAGAGGAACTTTTAGGGCTTATAAAATCTAAATAGCATTAAAACGGTGGTTTATAGAGCTGTCTACATCGTCAGTACTCACTATATATTTAAACATGTGTAGTTTGCTTTGTGTAAACCACCTTTTCCCCCTCCTTAGTGTTTTTAAATTAGGATACCAAGTAATGGGTTTCAAATGGTATTTTCATGCATATATATATGCTTTGTTCTTAACTCCCTTTCCATTTCCCTCCTCATTCTCCTTGCCTCTCTCTGGTAAATTACATCTTAAAGTAATTTAAAATTTTATGTATTCATGTGTATATGTGCATGTTCAGGTACACCAAAGCATGTCTGTAGAAGTCAAAGAATAACTTTTAGGAACTAGATCTCTCTCTGTCTCTATCTCTGTCTCTGTCTCACTTTCCGGGGCAGCAGGAGTTTTCTTGCTCCAGTGTTGTGCCTTCCCAGCTGTTCTAAGGTTTCTACCTCCCATCTCGATTACAAATGCATCTGGCATTATTTTCTTGAATTCTAGTTAGCAAACTTGCTTGGCCAGCACTCATACTCCCTGCACCCTATCCCCCTTTTGAGGCAGGTTCTCATGTAGTCCAGGTTGGTTCTGAAGCTGCTTTGTAGCCAAAGGTGGCCTTGAATTCTTGATCCTTCTGTGCCTACCTCCCAGGTGCTGGGATGAAATGTTTGTACCACCATGGCTGGAACAAAGCATAGGTGTGACATGACTGTTTGTTCTTTAATGGAGACAATTTGCACTTTCTAATTGTGATCTGACCCAGTTTTCAACCATCTCAACTTACAAATATTATTGTAGTATTCTTTTCCTTCAGGCAATGAATAGGTAGGACCTTAGGGAGGAGAGAGAAGATGTCACTTTACTCTAGGAATGTGTGGAAAGAGAGAGCAACTTACTTAGAGGTTACCAATTATCAAAGCATCAGGTGCATAGAATTCCTTTACAACTCTGTGTGCTGGAAGCAGTTATGTGGCAGAGATGGGAGATACTTTAATGTGGACTTGCACATGTCCTTAGTGCTGGTTTGAATGTTTTTACAGATCCAGAGAAGAACTGCCAGCCAGTGCTGGAGACTCTGCGGCAGGCAATGGAAGGCACCATCTATGCCCACAACACCTTGGAATTACAGACTCTGCAGACTACAGTCAACTTCCTTGCCACTGCTACAGTGCCAGGCTACTCTGAGCGCCCGCTCTGTCCACGTCTCTACCGACTCTTCACAGTGCTGGCCCTGAACAGCATGACTCAGGACACCCTGTTGAGCAGGCATGTCCCTAGTATTCAAGCCTGGCTTGAGCGCTTCCCTTCTGTGGAGCGGGAGCACACTCTGGCAAGAGCCCTTGTCAGGGCTTCAGTGGAGGCGTGGGAGGCTGTGTGCAAGTGTTTCATGCCTTCACCCCTCCGCCCACACTACCGCTTCTCCCCACATTCTGTGAGCCACATTTTGGGAAGCCTGCAGCTGCTGCCTACCAGAATGGGTTCACGAGGTTTTGCAGAGACTTTCCATCACCAGGAGTATCTGCGACGGGTATCCGGCTTGCGTGGAACTCGCCTGACTATCATGATGTCTATGCGTGTCATGGTGCGTCTTTGGTTGCATGAGGCACAAAGAACATTTTGTGACCGGCTGGACAGCGATAGGGAACGTTCCCATTGTGCTAAGCTGCTTCTAGAAGTAGCTCAGAATGTCTTCTGTGGTGGGCCAGGGTCTGAGTCCTTGGCCAAGGACTGTGAGGAAGAGGAGGTGGAGGAGGAGAAAGTGCCTGAAGTAGAATCTGAAGAAGAAATAGCCCAGTGGGAGACCTTAAGCAACAGTGACAGTGGATCAGAGGAAGAGGAGGATCCATATGGCCTTCAGGCCACCACAGGCTCATTCCTCAGTGAGAACAGTCTAGCACCATTCCCCAGAAAGTCAGTAAACAAGGAGAACACAGAAAATGTAAGTCAGATGGCCGAGCAGGAGGAAGATATAAGGGATTCTAGCAGTAAGCTCCAGTCCAAGACACCCAAGCATGAGTGGCAGATGGCACCCCAGATGGACTTAAGTTTACCTTTGTTGCTACCGGTGCTATTGTTCTATCCCCAGGAGAGTCCCTCAGACCTGGTGTTCAGTCTGGAGCTTACACTGGGATCTAACTTTGAGAGTCCCAACTTGTACCTGGAACGGCAGTGGGAAAACCTTGAAAAGCAGTTGGTTGCCACAGCTGTTCGGCTGAAGATGAACTCTGGTTTTTCCCAGTGCCCTGTGATGGTCCAGCATGTAGCTCACCTGGTCAGAGTCCTGGCTAGGCCCCAGCAGCATGCTCTATTGCTCTCAGAATTCCGGGGTACTGGGCGCTATACAGCCATCATCCTGGCTTCTAGCATTTGTCAGGCTCACCTTCATTATTTATCGGTCGAATCAGAGGAAGCTATTTTCCAATGTCTCCGAGATGCCAGCTGGCATGCTGGCCTGTTAAACCAGCCAGTGGCTCTTTTGGTGCCTGAAGGAGTGAATGTTGCTATCTTTTGCCGACTATTGGCCCTGGCAACCTCAGGTAGCTTCCCTGACCAGTACACAGAAGCAGATCTGGATAACATCGAAGAGCACTTCCCCAAGGAGAACATTGCGAACAAACATGCCATTAAGAGGGACACAATACTGAATAGGTAAGGCCCAGAACCCCTCCAAGTCAGTTCTGCTTTTACTCTTTCTTGGCCAAAAAGACAAGAGAAAAAGCTATAAGCTGGCATGAGGGCTAAAGGGTCAGATTTGGAACAAGTGTCTAGATATGTAAACTGGTCTGGAGGATGATGACAGCTGTGTCCTCTCTGACTTCCAGGTTTTACCAGCAAGTGTGTAACAACCTCCACATGTTCTTCATGGTGGGAGATAACCAAGCCCAAAATCAGCTGGCCCCTACCCTTTTCCTGAATCTCCTTCAATTGACCATTGCCAGTGTTGAACGCTATGAACCCTGGGACCAAGCTTCTCTGGTCAGGATTGCTCAATTCTGCCTGGAGAATGATCACAGTCTACCTCTTGATGATGGTGAGCCACTTTTCATTTGTTCTGACTACTCATCCCGACTGACGAGTGAGAGTTCCTTCCCAGGGTGGTCTCATCTTCTTGACCTGATATCTCACTCTTCTTTTCTCCTTGCTTCTGACTGACATTTTCTACTTTCCTTCCTGAACTGAGAGCAGATCTTTTCCTTTCTCATTGCCATCCAATCCTACAAGGCCACACCAAAACTATTTCCATTTCAGGTTCCTTGAAGTACCCAGATTTCAAGCACTTAATTCCTAATGTGGCCAACATCATGGCTCGCATCCATGTTTCATCTGCCTGTTACCATAAACACATGTGCCCTGCATTGCCACTTGTCACCCCCAAGACCTTCCAGGACTTCTTGGATATGTTCCTGCAGCAACAGCAGCAGATGGTCCTGCAGATGAGGATGAGGGCCAGTCGGTAAGTGGCCCTACCCTTGCAGTTCACTTCCTTCTCTTCTGAGTCCACTCAAGAGGTCTATTGTGTTTCTAGCATTCAGACTGCCTTGAAGACTCTGAGGCTGATGGTTGAGAGGCACAGTACCCAAACCAGCCTGCTCACTGACTTGGAAGCACAGCTAAAAGGCTCCTACAAAGTAAGAGGAAGAAGACTGTGAGATTTACATAGTCGTATCAAGACAAGAGGATGAAAAGGGGGCCTGGGAATTCTCATTTCTTTTAGAGTCTTCTTCTCCTTGGTGAATCTCTTTAATTCCTGCTGCCTCTCCTGTTAGAGCCCAGGGCCCAAAGTTTCCCATGATGCAGCTCAGACTAGATTGACTTTTGTAACACAGAAATCTCAAGTATCTGCCCTTGGATGCCTTTAGTGTCGTGACTCGGTTTGGTATGTCCCCAAGATCCTTGGATTTCTTATCCTCTTCAGTGGAACTCATGACAGCCATCTGTCCTCCACCCCCATCTCTACTTTGTTTTGTATCTTTCTTCCAAAAGAAAAGAGAAAAAAGAAAAAACAAAAGAAAAAAAAAAGGAGGGGAGGCAAATGTATAAGACTGTGCCGAACAATGAGAAAATGTAGATGAATATGGAGATAAAGGGACATATACACTATAGCAAAGAAACAGAATCGTATTTAAATGGTGTGCTACACATCAATGTCCTGAATCTTTTTAGTTAGCCTCTGCTGCTAGCTGTTTCCCAAAACCATCTCCTTCCCTCCATTTCTAATACTTGCTTCATTTGCTCATCAGCTTCCCTATTTCCACTTGACTGTTACCCCAAATACAGTTCCTTTCTGGCCCAAACACCAATCATTTTGCTTTTCTATAAAGAGCCAATCACTTTTGAATGAATAAACCTCTCATGTCTTGCTAAAAATAGAGGGCAGGAGCTGTTATACCTTCACCAGCCAAATACTCCACTTGAGATTATTTGCACAAAGTAGTGGATTTTGTTTTTTAATACAATGGCTTTTGAAAAAACACTTTGTTTTAGTTTCTGTTGCATAAGACTTTGAAAAAGGCTCAGGACTGACTACTGAGAAGTGAACTAGTGTCCCATTCTGAATTAGGTAATCTCTTCAATTTTCAAGTAAGCTTTCAGGCCTTGCATGTCCGCATACCTCTTTATACCAATGTGAGCAGGGCTAGCTCCCAATGTTATATGTTTTCTATCATGTGCTATGTAAATTGTGGCCCATAGAGTTCTCAAGATGCTTGTGTTCTCTTCCTATGCTAGTCATCCTATGGTGGCCACATTAGACCTCAAGACACAGATGAATTCTAAAATGGGGACTGGGGGTAGTAGAAAGTTCAAAGTAAATAGGAGTCCCCTTTCTCTTATATCCTAAATTCTACTGTCTTGCTTTTGGTACTATGTTTTCTCAAAATAATTAATACCATGAATAATTGATCTGATTGAGGAGGCCTCCTATTCCTTAATTCCTTATATTACACCATAATATAGCAAGCTCTAAATATAGATGAGACATCCATAATCTCTGGGCAATCCTCTTAGATCTCTTGGCAATTCACTTAATGGTCCTAATAATGAATTGTTCCTGTGTTTCCTACCCCCCCAAAATTGTATTACTATTCTCTTAATCATCTAAGCCAAGACCCTAAAATCATTCTGTTCTCTTCCATTTTTCTCCTTTCTCATATTCAATTAGTTCATTTATTCATTGATATCACCAACAAAATTAATTGAACTCTATAACTTTTCCCAGGTCCTCAACATTTATGTCTGTATTTGTGTTTATACCTGCATGTAAATTGATGGGTAGATAAAAACATATATACATTCCTTGCATAGAAAGAAGCTCTCCATTCTGATTTACATCAGTAAAAACAGAGATCCAAAGAAGCTAAAGGACTTGTCTGTGCAATTTCAGTTATTCATATTTTGACAGAGAGAATCTAGATATACCATGAAATTTTTTCCAGAGAGGGGAGGAAAGGGGAGAAAGGAAGGGTGTAGCAAGGGCAAGGAGAGAAGAAGAGGTCCCAGTATGAGATGTATAGAATTAGGTGGGTGTTTGAAAACATTCCTATAAAATGTAATACAAGTTTATGAAAGATAAAGTACACCAAAGTTTTTCTCTGAGGTAAGATTTGGACAGGCATACAGGTAGGTGGAGGGGAAGAGTGTCTGGACTGGTGCACCAGCCTGAATGAAGGCACAGAGACTAGAGAATACACAGCACACTGGAGGAAGCCAAAGGTAGTAATGGCTGAAGACAATAGTGCTCTGGGAAAACAAAACAAAACAAGGAACATTGAGAGATGTGGCTACAAAGGCAAGTGTTAAGACACAAAGACAATGACATTCAGTTAAGAAAACCAATTAGGCTGCAATGTAATGAATGGCTGGAAGGTAAATGAGAAGTGAAACCAAGGTACCAATTAGAAAAGGAGTATGGCTCAGGAGAGAGATTCTGACTGTCAGCAGACATGGAATGGGGAATTGGGATAAGAAACCCTCTGGGGTATAATGGAAAGGTCTATAAAATGAGCTAGGGTTGAGAAAATAAAGGGGATGGAGCAAAGGGTAACAACAAGATTTCTTCTGTGACTAATCTGAGTATATTCTGTCAAAGTTCTTTGGAAAAAGGACACAGAGAATGCAGTAAGATAGCTCAGGAGACATGAACATATTTATCTGGGAGACAGAGTTGGAGGGGCTTACAAAAGGCTGAAGTAGATGGATACATAGTATAGGACTGGGGAAGAAATGTGGAAAAAGAGATTGGAGTTTTTAGAATACTGATACAGTAAAGAAAAACACTACTCTACACAATACAACAAGTCAAAGCCATAAGATTAGAGGACATGCAGAAGGGTAGGATGAGAAGAAATGGGAGCCTGAAAACTTTTATTAAGGAAGTATTTTAGGGGGTGGCAAAAGAAGAGACAGAGAGACCTGATGCCATGAAATGGGGTAGTCTCAGATAGCCCAGGGAATGGAGCTACAAGATCTGGGCCTCTGTTCACAGAGTGTTGGTATATGTCAAGGCCAACTCGAGCAATCCAAGATCATGTACAGGCAGAAGATGATAGAATGCCAACATCAGGAGAGCCTCATTGAGAATCTGGTCAGGCAGCATGATGCCCTAAAGGCTCAACAGGAGGTTTTCCTGGAGCAGGTAGGTTCTTCCTGCTACCTAGCCTGCTGTAGAGAGGACAACAACTCATAGGATACCCAGAGGATAGAATGGGGTGGCTAATAGTCAGGGTTCCTGCCAGGGAGGCCAAGATGATAGGGTGGCTTGGGAATGGACCTTCATGAGGACCCTTAAGAGAGGTGAGTTCTCTTGGAAACATACTGAAGAATGGACAGATCATCGCACGGTCTATGCAGCATGCATCTGTTCTCATTTAGATGGGCAAGGCATTTGTAGGTCCTTTGAGCCAGCTGCGGGTGGCTGACTTTGAGGAGATAAGAAGCTATCGAGCCCCACCAGAGTCTGTAGTCAAGGTGACAGATGCATTGTGTGACCTGTTCCACCAAGAGACAGGCTGGTCCAGTGCCAAGCAGCTGTTATGTACTGAAGACTTTTATCAGGTAGGGAAGATGAGGCATCATAAAGGGAGAGGGGTGGTATAAAGAGAGGCCTATTGAGTCACGGTCAAGGGCACCCATATCATCTCTCCCCTTAACACGTGTCCTCCCAGGAGCTGGTATTCTTCCCCAAAGAGAAGCTGACGGACTCAGAGTTGGTCAAGTTAAACGAAGCTCTAAGGGCTCCAGGTATGAGTGATGCAGCCTTGAGGTCAGTAAGCATTCCTGCAGCAAACCTGGCAGTCTGGCTCTGGGCGGTCCTGCGCTATGGGTTGGCACAACGCCGAGGATTGCCCACTGGCCTGCTGCTGCGGCAGGTAGATGCAACACTGGCTCGGGAGCAGGCACGCCTTGGCCAGTTCCAGTTTCAGGCCCATGATCTGCTAGAGCAAACTCGGTCTTTGACTAAAAAGCTAGAAGATGCCCAAGTCAGCCATAACCATGTAATGGAGACCCTCAATCAGGCACAATGTGGAAACTTTCAGAAATGGCCCATGGAGTCCGCACTGCTCACGCCCATGCACATGTGGACAACACAGCTCCAGGTAACAAGCCCATACCTTCCAGTTCATTTTATACCCCTCTTCTCCATACTTCCCCTCTGTATTGTACCTGCTCCCCTCAGGTAACCCCTGACTGCCCTTCCACATGCCCCCCCACCTCATCCCTACTCATGCTTTGGTCACTTGTCCACACTAGAAGTTGCAGGAGCAAGCCAAGACTGTGTTTGGAGATGCACTCTTGTGCTCAGCTGCCATCATCTATCTGGGTCCCTTCCCACCACAGAGGCGTCAAGAACTGCTAGAAAAGTGGCTATCTCTGTGTCAGGGCTCTGAGGAAGCCCTAGACCCAGATGATGTGGCACGGGCACTGAGGCAGAAATCTGTTGGGGTACCAAAGAACCCTCTGCTGCCCACACGTACTCCCTTCAGTATTTTGACCTTGCTGAGCTATGGATCTGAACTGCACCAGTGGGATCGAGACCTGAAGCCCCAAGCAAAGTCAGCCCGTCTGCTAGGCCTGCTGCTGCGAAGCCACATCCATTTCAGCAGTTCCCGTTGGCCTTTGCTAATTGACCCCAGCAACCAGGCCATCATGTGGTTGAATCCACTACCTCCAAAACAGAACAGGTCGTTGGAACCATCTCCCAAAGAGAGCAAAGGTAGGCATGGATAATGGCTGGTACTGTGCTTCTTGGGACTCTGAGCCCCCAACACTCAGCTTCCTGTGGTTTGCCCTTCCATGGTGGAGAGACTGACTTTTTGTGGCTAAACTATATTATTTTACCAGCATAAACCACATTAATAAATGGTCTCATTTACCAGTTTTGTGTGGTTGGTTTTAGCTCATGCTAAAATGACCCTAAATCTACATAGCTGACCAAGCCATGATCTTCCACTTCGCCAGCCTACTCAACACCACAGGAAATCTTACTTACAACTAAAGCTTACAATTTGCGGTAATATTTATTACTCAAATTCATGAATATTGAGAAATTCCTTGAAGATATTTTTATTTGCCTGTACCTGTGCCACATCCTCTGGGTCCAATATAGAGGGGAAAGATTTGGCTAAGTTTAAATCAGGGGCCTATCTGAATAGATAGAGTATTGGCAGGAACATTTCCTAGAAAAAGGGAATGAATCCATTTGTAAAAGAAGGAGTTTGGCAGTTGAATAGATGAGAGGGAAATTCTAGCCTTCTATGGACCTAGGGCCATTATAGAAATAATGAACTTCAAGACCTTGAAATAAGATCATTCTTTTCCTTCTATGAGTGACCTCTAAGTCCCATGACAGTCATCTTTTAGGAGACAGAGTAGAGGGCATAGATAAACAGTTGGGGGGGTTATATGAAAGAGGCAGTTACAGAGCCACAAACTAAGGAATACCTAAAATTCTACTCACCAGGGGATGTAAGAGACAAAGACAGATTTCCTTTTAGAGCCTTTGGAGGGAAGACGGCTTTGCTGGCACACTGATTTTAGACTTCTGGTCTCCACAACTCTTGAGAGAATATTAGTTTAAGACACTAAATTTATGGAAAGTTGCTATGGTCATCCCAGAAATTAATCCATACATCATAGTTGCAGGATGTGCACAACCCAGGTAGCATGTCAAAATTACTACTGGCAATTTATGTCTCTTCTGTCAGGAAAGCAAAAGATTTTCAGAAGTGTTGGGCAGAATTTTTGTCCCTGTGATTTTTTTTTCAAGTGCTGGGGATTGTATATAATAGGAAAGCATTGTACCACCAAGCTACATCCTCAGCCTTTAACCTTTGCCTTCTGGTATTCCTCCCATGTGGAAAGGTTCAGATGTACCAAAGGCTACTAATCAATGTATCTTAAGGGAAGCTATTAATCTGAATTATCTCAGTGAGCTCAAGCTAATCCAATGAGCCCTTCAGAGAAGAAAGGAGGAAAGAAAACAGAGAGATTAGAAGGCCAGGGAGCAGTCAACAAACTATTGTTGACTTGAGATGGATGGGGATGACATGTCAGCTGTGGGAAGGAAATAAATAAACACTGTGAAAATCCAGTAGGAGCCAGGCTTAGTGGTACACACCTGTGCACTCAGCTACTCAAGAAGCCACAGCATGAGGGTGGCTTGGGCCCAACAGTGTGAGGACAGTTTGGGAAACAAAATGAGATGGTATCTTAAACAAACAACAAATAGTCCACTAAACCTGATGGAGGACCTCCAGTCCCAGATGACCATACTGTGCTGGACCACTAGCCTTTAATACTTAGGGATAATAAATGGCAGCGTTAACTGGTTAAATTTGCAGTAATTTTTTAGCAAGAGAAAATGAATGCAACAAACGGTAGGCCTGGCAGCCTCCACTTGTACGAAAGCCATGTAAGAAAACAAACATTTATCTCGTCTTGAAGGAGAGGAGCATTGGGAATAGCAGTTCTCATACCACCTTGTATGGTTCCAGCACCCCAGCCATGACTAGTGTGATAATTTACAGTCCTTCAATTACAAGTCATTGCTTTCAGTTTCCATATCAAGGAGGACAATTTTCAGTTGTTACAGCCACAATAGCTTATGTTTAAAAAAAAAAAAAAAAGATGGGGGTGGTTACTGACTCCTCTAATCAACTTATAGAAAGGGCAGAAATGGATATAATTTCAGAGATGACTAGCTCTTCTTGGGAGCTAGTCTAACTTCAAAGTAACATTGTCAACCAGCATTTACTGTTTTCCATGTGCTGGCTCACACTGTGTATCATCACAGTAAATCTTCAGAAAAACTCTATGAGGTCATTACTAATATCAACTCCATTTTCAGAGGTGGAGACTGAGTCACTTAAGCAGCTTTCCTAAACTGTCTTCCTCAGACCTCCACACATGAACCCTCCCCTTGGGTGATCAGGACTCCTCAAAGTCCCAGCTCCTACTCTAAGAAACACTCTTTTACAACTTTCCATCCCAGAAAAGTTCCATGTGACAAAACAAGACAGTGGGGATAATACAGAAGATGAACTGGAAGATGAGAACAATGAAGAGGAAGATGAGGCCAATGAGCAAAGAAAAGAGCAGAAAGCAGAGGAAAACAAGATTCAGGGAGAGAACGAGCAGGAAGTACAAGAAACAGAAAAAGAGAATGAGCCAGAGAGCTCAGGCTCACACTCAAGTCTCCCTTCTGAGACTCAGTCTCTGCCCTCCTGCCTCACTGTGCTCTCAGGCACTGACCCAGAGTTGGGTCCCCAGCTCCTGGAGGCAGCTGCCAATGGTAAGAGCTACAGCCCCCATTTTCTTTTCTGATTCCCTGACCCCCCAATCCTTTCATGCCCATTCTGACCTCAGCTCTGATCATGTATCTCACTGTGTTGAAGAATCTTATAAACCAAGAGAAGCAGATCTTGTGCTAGAACTGGATGGCATGGTGCTGGTGTTATGGATAGGTTGATTTTTTTCCCCCCTTCACAGGCTTGCCTGTGCTCTTGACCAATGTGGAGCTGAGCCTAGGGTGCCAAGAACTTCAATGGCTGTTGTCAAAGAAGAATCTGAGTCCACCCTCCGTGCAGCCTGGCTTCTGTCTCTTTCTGAGCACTACCTTTCCCATCCATGCTTTGAGCCGAGGTGAGACCAGAGTGTAAGTTACCAGCATAGCTTTGTAGATATACTAGGCCCCTAGAATCATCCCTAAGGAGCCTTTCGTTCAACTAGGCCCAGAGAGAACTATGACAGAGCCACATTCCCTGTCTATTCTATCCTTGACTCTGACATGGGTAAATTAGTGTTTTCCATGTGACCCAAGTACTAGGTTTTGAAATGCTGAAAGGGTTGAATGTTCTGGATCTGGGTCTGAACATGGAAATACTAGAAGAACAAATGCTGCATGAAATCCTGTGCAGAGAGCGCCCTGAGCTTGAAACCCGCTGGCAAGATCTCAAAATCAGAGCAGCAGATACCTATGAAGCTATGAAGGCTGATGAGGTGCATGGGGGCCCAGTCTGTGGGTGGGATAAACATTGGTAAGGTTCAAGTATAGAGCTAAAGATGATGTTTGGGGACCATCACAAAGGTGCAGGTCCATCCAACAAATTACCACATTTAGGAACAGTTGCTGGTGACATTGCTACGTCAGAACCAAAAGCGTCAGAAACCATCCAAGTTTTTGAGAAAAATGGTGAGGACTCAGGCAAAGATATGTCAACTGAATGCTCAAATGGAAGAGCTAGAAGACCAGAAGCAGGAGGTGGTGGCATTGTGGGCACCCTACCGGCCCGTAGCTTATCATGGAATGGCTATGGTAGAAGCTCTAAGCCCTCTACAGAACCTTCTGCCATCTTTCTGTATGACGTCAGAGAATTGGTTGGCAGTCATCAGGCGGGCTATAGACAGTATGAAGTCATATGACAGTTATCGTGGAGAAGACTTGCCCAGCCATCTGCTTCGGTTGAAAATACACCTGGCCCGCCAGCTGCTGACCAACACTGTGGTTGCCCTAGGCTTGATCCAAACACCCTTGGTGGGTGCCTTCGGTGCTTTGGCCATGCTGCAAGTGACAACGAAGACACCAAAGCTAGAGAGATTGGCATTATGGCCTGGACTGTCAGCCTCTCCCAGCTCAGGTCACAACATGCAGATCCCTGGTGTGATTAGGCCAGCCTGGCTAAGTTCAAAAGCCTGGGAAGAATGTGGAGCATTGGAACTGTTGCCCCCATTTGCAGGGCTGTGTGAATCCCTGGCAGGTCACTCTGGTGTGTGGCAGGATTACCTGTCACTATCATCCACTGTGCTAGGTCCTGCACCTGGTCCTAATTCTGAGCCACTTAGCCTCTTCCAGAAGCTGATTCTGTGGCGGGTACTGCGACCAGATTGCCTGGCAGGTGCCCTAGCAGACCTCACCACCAGCCTATTAGGTCGGCCACTAGATGAAAACCTGGGTGCTCCTACCATGATCTTTGAACATATTCAGCCTACTCAGCCCATACTGATCTTGCTGCCACCACCTGGCCACCCTACAGCCACCCTGCATCCTGTGACTGTTATCCGGAAACTGGCTGCCAATCACGAAAAGGTTTGGATCTAGTTACTTGGCCCAGAGTGTGTGGGCTTTTGTGGGCTGTGATAGAGTGTGTTTGTGTGTGTGTGGGGGGAGGTGCTGTCCTAGCATTCTTATGGGTCTTTGTTAATTACATGGGCACTTTAGGATTATTGTGGCATAACTGAGTCTATCAAATCACCCCAAGATCACCTTGAGTCACTCTGTCACCTTTCTATTGGTTCCCAGCCTCAGCATCTACATGTGATAGCACTGGGCTCGGAAGACTGGGATCCTGTATCAACTGTAGTCAACACTCTATGCCAGGCTATGCTCCAGGGGCACTGGCTAGTGCTAGATAACTGTCATTTGATGCCCTTTTGGCCAAGAGAGCTCTTACAGCCATTGCAGGGACTGCTGGATAGAGCCAGGGGTAAGGGTACTGCCTTGGGATGGCTTGGGATACCCTACACTTGGTCCTAAGTCTTTCATGGCTGATCTCCGAGTTCAAAGCCTATCCCTTTGGCCTTGTGACTGATTCCTGTTGCTCCAGTCTTGAATATGGCCCCTGAACTTGTGGGTCAATTCATTTATTACCAGAGGACTTATTTCAGCCCCTTATCTGACTTCAGTGGTCTCAGACTCTGAACTGCTAGCTGAACCAGAGAGCAGGAGTGTGGTCACCGTCCATAGAGATTTCCGTCTTTGGCTGATTGTGCCTACCGAGGCCAGTACTTCCTTGCCAGGTGGGAAGCATCCCCTAACAAGCTATCAAGTCCAAGAGAGGGAGAGTAACTACAGCTTGCTGACTTGGCACTCTACTTCCTCCACAGGGATGCTGACCCAGAGCTCCATGCCTGTTTTCTGGAATCAGTCCTTAGAACTGGGCCGGATCTTGATCGACAGTTTGGATTCCCAGCAAGGACTCTGCACACAACCTCTCACCCAGACACTGCCTTTATTCTTCTTGCATGGTCTCCTACTTCACAGACAGCTCTATGGGTTAAAGCTGCAAGCACACAGGGGGCGCTGGTGAGTGATCCACCAGTCCCATTCAGTCATCCAGCAAACACTGGGTATCTTCCACATGGCCTCTGAAGAGTGAAGGCAAGGAAGTCTTCTTCAAAGACTTTATTTGCCATCTCACTTTTAACCAAGCCTTAAAAGCAGAAGCAAATTGGGTAGACACAGGGCTTTTTGAGCAGAGGATATGACTTTAGTGTGGCTGTGTGCACATGTAAGGGATGGACTAGAAAGGTGAAGTTTATCACACTTGCCTTTTAGGACCATGGCAAGAGGCCCCCAGTTATTCGGCAGACATCAGGAAGCCACTAAGGGAGTTTTAAATATGAGAGGATACTTGATTCTGTCTGCTGAAAGCATTACCCAGGCTGTGATGTGAAGAACAGACAGGAGGCAGGACTGGAAGAAAGAGCAGGGTTTTTTGTTGTTGTTGTTGCTGTTCTTGTTGTTGTTTTAATTTATTTTTATTAGATATTTTCTTCATTTACATTTCAAATGATATCCCCAAAGCCCTCTATACGCTCCCCCTGCCCTATTCCCCAACCCTCCCTCTTCCTGGCCCTGGCATTCTGCTGTACTGGAGCATATGATCTTTGCAAGACCAAGGGCCTCTCCTCCCATTGATGACTGACTAGGCCATCCTTTGCTACATATGCAACTAGAGACACAGCTGGGGGGGGGGGGGTTACTGGTTAGTTCATATTGTTTTTCTTCCTATAGGATTGTAGACAGACCCCTTTAGCTCCTTGAGTACTTTCTCTAGCTCCTCCATTGGGGGCCCTGTGCTCCATCCAATAGATGACTGTGAGCATCTACTTCTGTATTTGCCAGGCACTGGCATAGCCTCACAAGAGATAGCTATATAAGGGTCCTGTCAGAAAAAAACTTGCTGGCATATGCAATAGTGTCTGGGTTTGGTGGCTGTTTATGGGATGGATCCCTGTGTGGAGCAGTCTCTGTATGGTCCTTCCTTCTGTCTCAGCTCCAAACTTTGTCTCTGTAACTCCTTCCATGGGCATTATGTTCCCCATTCTCAGAAGGAATGAAGTATCCACACTTTGGTCTTCCTTCTTCTTGAGTTTCATGTGTTTTGCAAGTTGTATCTTGGGTATTCTAAATTTCTGAGCTAATATCCACTTATCAGTGAGTGCATATCATGTGAGTTCTTTTGTGATTGGGTTACCTCACTCAAGATGATATCCTCCATATCCATCCATTTGCCTTAGAACTTCATGAAGTCACTGTTTTTAATGGCTGAGTAGTACTCCATTGTGTAAATGTACCACATGTTCTGGATCCATTCCTCTGTTGAAGGACATCTGGATTCTTTCCAGCTTCTGGCTATTATAAATAAGGCTGATATGAACATAGTGGAGCATGTGTCCTTATTACAAGTTGGAATATCTTCTGGGCATATGCCCAGGAGAGGAATTGCTGGATCTTCTGGTAGTACTATGTCCAATTTTCTGAGGAACCGCCAGATTGATTTCCAGAGTGGTTGTACCAGCTTGCAATCCCACCAACAATGGCGGAGTGTCCCTCTTTCTCCAGGTCTTCGCCAGGATCTGCTGTCACCTGAATTTTTGATCTTAGCCATTCTGACTGGTGTGAGGTGGAATCTCAGAGTTGTTTTCGTTTGCATTTCCCTGATGATTAAGGATGTTGAACATTTTTTTCAGGTGCTTCTCTGCCATTCGGTATTCCTCAGTTGAGAATTCTTTGT
Source organism: Mus musculus (assembly GCF_000001635.26). Classification (NCBI taxonomy): domain Eukaryota; kingdom Metazoa; phylum Chordata; class Mammalia; order Rodentia; family Muridae; genus Mus; species Mus musculus. Next base: position 105,717,291 of record NC_000073.6, read on the forward strand.
TTAGCTCTGTACCCCATTTTAAATGGGGTTATTTGATTTTCTGGAGTCCAGCTTCTTGAGTTCTTCATATATTTTGGATATTGGTCCCCTATCTGGTTTAGGATTGGTAAAGATCCTTTCCCAATCTGTTGGTGGTCTTTTTGTTTTATTGACAGCATCTTTTGCCTTGCAGAAGCTTTGCAATTTTATGAGGTCCCATTTATCGATTCTCGATCTTACAGCACAAGCCATTGCTGTTCTATTCAGGAATTTTTCCCCTGTGCCCATATCTTCAAGGCTTTTCCCCACTTTCTCCTCTATAAGTTTCAGTGTCTCTGGTTTTATGTAGAGTTCCTTGATCCACTTAGACTTGAGCTTTGTACAAGGAGATAAGAATGGATCAATTCGCATTCTTCTACATGATAACCGCCAGTTGTGCCAGCACCATTTGTTGAAAATGCTGTCTTTTATCCACTGGATGGTTTTAGCTCCCTTGTCAAAGGTCAAGTGACCACAGGTGTGTGGGTTCATTTCTGGGTCTTCAATTCTATTCCATCGATTTACCTGTCTGTCGCTGTACCAGCACCATGCAGTTTGTTTGTTTGTTTGTTTGTTTTTACCACAATTGCTCTGTAGTACAGCTTGAGGTCAGGCATGGTGATTCCACCAGAGGTTCTTTTTATCATTGAGAATAGTTTTTGCTATCCTAGGTTTTTTGTTAATCTAGATGAATTTGCAAATTGCCCTTTCTAACTCTGTGAAGAATTGAGCTGGAATTTTGATAGGGATTGCATTGAATCTATAGATTGCTTTTGGCAAGATAGCCATTTTTACTATATTGATCCTGCCAATCCATGAGCCTGTGAGATCTTTCCATCTTCTGAGATCTTCTTTGATTTCTTTCTTCAGAGACTTGAAGTTCTTATCATACAGATCTTTCACTTCCTTAGAGTCACACCAAGGTATTTTATATTATTTGTGACTATTGTGAAGGGTGTTGTTTCCCTAATTTCTCAGCCTGTTTATCCTTTGTGTAGAGAAAGGCCACTGATTTGTTTGAGTTAATTTTATATTCCAGCTACTTCACTGAAGCTGTTTATCAGGTTTAGGAGTTCTCTGGTGGAATTTTTAGGATCACTTATATATACTACCATAGCATCTGCAAATAGTGATATTTTGACTTCTTCCTTTCAAATTTATATCCCCTTGACCTCCTTTTGTTGTCTAATTGCTCTGGCTAGGACTTTGAGTACTATATTGAATAGGTTGGGTGAAAGTGGGCAGCCTTTTCTAGTCCCTGATTTTAGTGGGATTGCTTCCAGCTTCTCTCCATTTTGTTTGATGTTGGCTACTGGCTGGCTGTAGATTGCTTTTATTATGTTTAGGTATGGGCCTTGAATTCCTGATGTTTCCAAGACTTTTATCATGAATGGGTGTTGGATTTTGTCAAATGCCTTCTCAGCATCTAACAAGATGATCATGTGGGCTTTTTTTTGTTGTTGTTTTTTGGTTTTGTCTTTGAGTTTGTTTATATAGTGAATTATGTTGATGGATTTCCATATATTAAACCATCCCTGCATCCCTGGAATGAAGCCTACTTGATTATGATGGATAGATCATTTTGATGTGTTCTTGGATTCAGTTAGCAAGAATTTTATTGAGTATTTTTGCATTGATATTCATAAGGGAAATTGGTCTGAAGTTCTCTATCTTTGTTGGGTCTTTATGTGGTTTAGGTATCAGAGTAATTGTGGCTTCATAGAATGAATTGGGTAGAGTACCTTCTGTTTCTATTTTGTGGAATAGTTTGAGGAGAATTGGAATTAGGTCTTCTTTGAGGGTCTGATAGAACTCTGCAACTAAACCCATCTGGTCCTGGGCATTTTTTGGTTGGGAGACTATTAATGACTGCCTCTATTTCTTTAGGTGATATGGGACTGTTTAGGTCATTAATCTGATCCTGATTTAACTTTGGTACCTGGTATCTGTCTAGAAATTTTTCCATTTCATCCAGGTTTCCCAGTTTTGTTGAGTATAGCCTTTTGTAGTAGGATCTGATGATGTTTTGGATTTCCTCATGTTCTGTTGTTACGTCTCCCTTTTCATTTTTGATTTTGTTAATTAGGATACTGTCTCTGTGCCCTCCAGTTAGTCTGGAAAAGGGTTTATCTATCTTGTTGATTTTTCTAAAAAAACCAGCTCCTGGTTTGGTTGATTCTTTGAAGAGTTCTTTTTGTTTCCACTTGGTTGATTTCAGCCCTGAGTTTGATTAGGAAAGAGCAGTTTTTAAGAAGGCTCTAAGGAAGAGACCATGAGATAGGCGGTAGGGACTAGGGTGGGAGTCAGAGTAGAGGTCAGGAATAAGGTGAAAAGAATAAGGATGACTTCTAGATGTCTTCTTAGACAACTGGGCAGCTGGTGGTACCTCTTACTAAGGTAGAACAGGTCTTATGGAGGAAGTGAAAATTGCAATAGGGAGCAAAGCAGTAATGTCCAGTGAGCCCTCATAAGTCTAGAGCTCAGGAGAGAGGTTTGCCCTGAAAAGACATGAGAGTCCCCAGTCTATTGTTACTAAAACTGTATTCTCTGTACCTCTACCCAGGAGTCAAGTGACCTTGACCAGGGCTCTTCAGATCCAAGAGCAGCTGTGGGCTAGTCTCGGGAACCCCAGTGCTGCCTTGCTGGAGCTGACTGGTGAGATTCTCCTCCTGTACCCCAGAAGACCTGGAAAAGAGTGGGGTGGGAGTCTGAAAGCTAGACACATGTGATGGGTAGACACACAGCTCTGTTTTGAGGGGCAGTGGAAACTGGAAGGGCTCAGAGCCTCTGACTTTATCTGCAGCTTCAGTTCTCTACGGAGGTTCTTTGGGGGACCTAGAGGACAGAGAGGCCCTGGTTAGCCTGACAAGAACCTGCCTAAATCCCAGAAACATGAACTGGGACCAGCCACATACTCCCCAATATCTCCTGGCCACTCTGATGCCCAGCCCAGGTAAGCTTCAGGCAAAAGTCCATGCCCCACGCTGGGGTGGGGACTAGTGCATTGCACTGCCGTTCCCCACAGGAGTACGGTTATCTGCACCAATAAACAAATGAGCGGGCAAGTTGATAGTTATGGAGTCAGAGGAAGGCCTACTTCCTCGGGTCTGGTGGGATAATCTATTTTGTTCCTCTCACCTCCAATTCTAAGAGCTAGGGGAACTGGATGCCAGGACAGATTGCAAGGCCCAGATGCACCTACTGCCCACACCACCTGAACCTCGTACCTGTGGACTAAACGAAGCGCCCCAGGCCTGGCTGATGAGACGCCAAAGTCGTGTTCTCCTGAATGCGCTGCAGAAGTGTTCATCCACGTGGGTTCCTACAGTTTGTGGAGGAATTGCCCAGCGCAAAGAAAGGCAACTTCAGCAACGCCTGGCACAAGCCAAGAAGAGGCTGGTGGCACTTCAGGCTTTGCTAACCAACAACCGTATTCGCTCAGGCCAGTGTGTCACCCCCTGGGCAGTGTTAGGACCCAATGCCCGGCGACCTCTAGAGGGTTTCTTAGAGACCGAGGTGCTGGAACTGAAGCACCTGGTGGGTACACTGCTGTGTGACCTTGACTGCCTATTGCAGCAGCTGAAGGGCGGGACCCCATGCACTTCCAGTCGCTGCGCTAAGGTAGCCCAGGCTCTTTGGGCTGGACACCTACCTCAGCCTTGGAGATCTCATGCTCTTGCTGGTTCACAGCTTCCCTGGCTATGGCTGCGGCAACTGTCCCGCCGTGGGCACCTGTTGATTCGCTACCTGGACAGTGGCATGAGCGAAAATGCCAACAAACCAGAGCGCATATTTCACCTGTCGGCTTTCCGCCACCCTGGTCGCCTGTTGCTGGCATTGCGTTGGGAGGCTGTCCTGGAGAACTCGGTGCACAACCCCAACCTTCCTGGTCACCAAGACTCTATCTCTGGCAGTCTCCCACCTAAATGGCAGGAGTTGAGCAATCACCCTCTGCATATTTGGGTATTCTGAAGCTACTCTTTCTGCTCCCCATTCATATCCTTAAAGTATCTGATTATATCCCATCCTATCCATCCCTGACTGATTCATTTTTCTAGCTTTGCCTAACTGTTTTCTGGTATCCCCTTCCCCACCCCCTACCTCACAGGTGGAGAATGGTCCAAATCCCAAAGTTCCTAAGATGGGACTGCTGCTGACTGGGTTACAACTCCAGCATGCCGAGTGGGACCAGACAGATGGAGCCTTGCAGGACAGTTTTTCCAGCCAACCCTGCCCCCTGCCTCCTGTCAGCATCAGCACACAAGCCCGGCGTGGCAAAGATGCACCTGTCTCAGCTGGTCTGGGCATGTACTCCTGTCCTGTATACATGACTGGGCCCTTTGGCACCACTAAGCTGCATAGCAAGAACATCCTGATGCACCTGCCACTCCCCACAAGGCTCAGCCCTGACACATGTATTCAACGGAGAGTACATGTGTGCAGCCCAACTTTAACCTGAGCCCTGACCAAAATAAAGCTGTAGTGATGTCAAGAATGACTTCTGGCATTTGGAAGAAGATAGGCATAAACGTGCAAAGCAGGAAATAGGGCCCAATGATGGGAAAGGACACTATTCACATAGGAAGAAGGGGGATGTACAAGTGGGGCAAAGGCTGTGGGGACACTTTGGGTACAGGGACCTGTTGTTTTGTGTTTACAAAGGGACAGGCAAACCTCCAACGGCTAGCACAGAATTCTGGGTCGTTGCTCAGCTCTCTACTGTGGTCTCAGCACTTGAACTAAATATCCAGTAGGCCTCTTTGAATGGAGAACACTACAGTTTTAAGTTGCTAAAGGAATTTAGCAGCATTTTTTTGGAATGCCCCAGTTCTGCCTTAGCACATTCTCTGAATGAGTCATATACCCCAAACAAAGGCCAAATGAGATTCACAACCCCTCACTCATTCAACAATAACCAGCTGAGGAGGCACTCTGCCACACAAGTGTTCTTTTAGAACCAAACTCCTGCTTTCCTTGGAAACCTACTATCTGAAGTTCCAGGAACAGGTTACACCCTTTAAAAGCACTCTCCCCCAGGTGACTAGACCATGCCTTTTAATAGCTCATTCATGCACTATTGAGATTAGCACCTTCATTATCCAGTTAGCCTCTAATAGCAGCACCATGAGGGGTCCAAGCCTTCATACCCATTTGGGAGATACACCATATCCAAACTTCACCAGTCCACAACTGGGCCTCAAAGTGTCATAATGGAAAGAGCATCTTCCCCACCCTCTATGTTTTGAGACAGGGTCTTGCTATGTTACAACCTGGATTCAAATACCTGCCTCAACTCTCCAAGCTAAAACTAGAGGCACAAACCATCATATCTAGCTCAAATGCATTGCTCAAAAGTCCAAATTCCATGTCCTCAGACCTGAACTCTTAGCTGTAAAACTAAGTAAATATTCCAAAACATAGCAGTCCCATTCCAAGAGGATGGGATAGACACCAAAGAAAGAGTACACCAGAGCAAGAATAAAACCCAGCAGAACAAAAGTCCTGTAGCCCATGGCCAGAAGCACTTCTTTCTAAGGCTTGCTCCACTCACTGTGGCTTTCCTTGGCAGATGCTCTATGCCCATGGTCCCTCTGTCTAAAGTCTCCTCCGCAGCTCCACTCACTCTCACAATTTCACACACTGGCAGAGACTTACTGCAGGGATTCTGGCTCTGCTGGTCACTGGCTTTTCAGACTTTGCTTTGAAGCAGAGAGAAAACCTAGAATCCCATAACTCTTAAATTCCACATGTTGGAAACTCCAGCATTACATAGGCAATTGTCTGTTGTCAGCTCAAGCTGTAGCTAGCTCTTTTTCAATGGCCTCTGAATAATATCTGGATGGCTGAACACTGGGAAACACTTTCCTAGGTGGTCCTAAGTGAACAGCTCTTAATGCAATCTTTTTACTGAATCTAAAGCCTTTATACCCTTGTGCCTAGCATGGGTAGCAGCTAGTCAATTTCTGAGATGCCTTCAGATACTTTTCTGTTGTTTTGATGCCAAGTTCTGATAACTATTTTGTATGTTTTGTCTTGGGGTTTGTTTTAAAGATTTATGAGCATGAGTGTTTTGCCTGTATGGTATGGTATGGTATGGTATGGTATGGTATGGTATGGTATGGTATGGTATGGTATGGTATGTATGTGCACTATGTGTATATCTAGTCCTGTGAAGGCCAGAGAGGGCATTGGATCCACTGGAAATAGTGTTATGTAAAGTTGTGAGTACCATATGGATTCTGGGAACCAAATCCAGGTCCTCTACAAAAGCAACAATTGTTCTTGACCACTGAGTTGCTGCTTCAGCCTCTATCTTTGAGACAGGGTTTCATATAGTCAGTCTGAACTCGAATGTACTATGGAGCTACACTGACATTGAACTTTTAATCCTTGTTTCTCTATCTACCAAGTGCTGGCTGGCAATGGTAGTCATGCACAACCACACAGTCTACTCATAAAATGGCCCGAATCTCTTCAACAGCCATATATCTCTTGCCTTCAACTTTAATTTTTTTTCCTGCTCACACTGAAAGAATTTCAAACTTTAAAACACTTGGCTTTTGGTAACAATTCTTGCTATAAATTTGACTAAAAGCAGCTAGCAATAACCATGCCATGCCTTGATGCCATGCTGCCTTGAAATGCCCTCTGCTGTATGTCTGAGCCTTTAAGTTTGGCCTCATGCAAAAACTGGATACTACTAAAATATAAAGTTTTTTTTTTTTTTTGCTGGAATTAAAAATGGTCTGTAGTCCAGTTCCAAGAGAGACCTTATTATCTTCTTTATTGTCTACACTCCTATCAGCATTCTGACTTTCTGAATTCTCACCAGAATTGCCCATTAAGCATTTCTAACAACATTCTGAGACCTCTCTAGCTTACACTTCTCTCAAACCAATCCCAAAGAGTCACAAATTCAGGTTCAATCACAACAACCTCATTTGTCCAGGATAAATCTATAGTTAGACTTTCTGTCAATGTGACAAGAATCTAAAAGAAACAACGTATGGAAGGTGCTGTCTTGGCTCATGATTGCAGGTGTCTCAGTTCACAATGGATGATACCACTGCTGGGCACCTGAGAACAGGCCAAACAGCAAGGCTGTGATCGTGAACCGAAGCATGGTCACGAAGATCAGGAAGCAGAGACGGACAGGGGAAACAGCTGCAGACGCGATGTGTTCTTCAAGGCTATATCACCAGAGACCTGCTTCCTTCACTTATACCCTACATTTTAAAGTTCTTACCATTTCTCAAAATAACACGATTGGGACAAGACCTCCAACATATTCAAGCCATAGAACGTGTGTGTGAGTGTGTGTGTGAAAAAATTAATATTCAGAGCTAGAAATGTGACTTATTTAGTTTAGTTGGTAGTTTTTGCCTATATGCACAAAGCTTTGTCTTTGATCTCAAGCACTCATAAAACTGGGCATGGTGGCACACACCTGTAATCCCAGCCCTTGGGAGGTAGAGATAAAAGGATCAGAAATTCAAAGTCATCCTCAGCTACATAGTGAGGTCAAAGCCAGAATGGGCTACAAGAAACCCTGTCTCCTAATAAAATTTAGAAATAGTATTATCTACAAATTTGAGATTACATTTTTATGTGTTTAAATAAATTATACTCTCGGTTATTTATGTTCCTAGTAATACATACATACATACATACAAAGAATCACTAAAGCAATTTTTCAAATTTGTCACTTTATATGAATGGCAAACCAGAGAAAAATTGGGATAGTTACTAGACACAACTCAAATGCTGTTTTTCTTCCTTTTGGGTATGGTTGGAAGGTTTTGGGGTTTTGTTAGTTTTTGGCCACCTGTGAAGCTATATCTCATACTGATAGTTGTCTTGGTCAATTATATACATAGGTGCACAAAGGATTCCTTTCCATTTTGGCAATGAGATGATTTTGTTTTTGTTCCCTTTTCTTGTCTCAGGGACTATAAGAGAAGATGTTTAGATAGTGTTTCCATTAGTTGGGTCTCTTAGTGTGATCAGAGTCCCTCTCAATCTATATTGATAAGGGAAAAAAAATCACATTGGAGGTGAGATGGCTTGGTAGGCAAAGGTACCTTACTCCAAGACTGGCAACCTGGGTGGAATCCCTTGGAATCTCAACATAAACAGATTCCCACCAAATGTTCCCTGACTTCCACACACATACATGGCATACATGTAGCACCACTCCCTCCAAAGAAAAGAAATGGAACTGTAAAATTCTTAAAACTATCACACTGGTTTAAATCATTACTGTTTTAGGTTTTTATTTTTTTGTAAGATGACCTAGCCACTCCAACTGATATATGTATACTAATAGTTTAAACAATCAATAAATTGTGGTTTATTCACAGTAATAAAGATGAAAAGTTGCACTGCACTTAGTAATATGGATGAATGGTAAGGAGTGCAAAAATCTAGACACATGGAAAGGCTATTTAGATATGGAAGCTTTAGTGGTAATACTATGTAGAAGACCAAGAAAATAACATTGAGTCAAAGTAGTGGGAATTTTGTGGATAAAGAGAAAAATGTTGCTTGTGTTTGAGAAGAGGTGGGGAAGCCTTAGGTGGTAATGGCCTTCTGCTGCTTAGGCTGGGTGGTTTTCAGAGTTAAATATTGTTTTGTGTATTTTTCCTTATCGGTGCTTTGTTCTCTTACATTAAAAGGACTTTAAGAGATTACTAGTACCTCAAAAAACAGTAATATACTTCTCACTGAAGTGAAGCCTAGTCCAGGTGTTCCTAATCATGTTGACTCTAGTTTTGGTGATGCTCAAGATTTAGGCACTCCTGCGAAAATGCATCAAGTTGGGCAATGTGGAAATAACACAAGGGAAGTGTTCGTTAGATCCAAGTCTGGAAGCAGCAGTTTCATTATCAACCAATTGTCTATATTATCCGTTGACACACAACTCTATGGGGATATAGGAAATATAGTGCAGTTGATTTCCCAGAAAGAAAATGAGTGTGAAGAACACTGTAACACATACCCAAACCACCACATAGCATGCCAAAGACATGAGGCTAGGGACACACATAAATACAGGGAACTGGTTCAGAACCAGTTGGACTGGGACTTCTCAATAGCACAAGAAAAGAATTGTTACTGCTGCCTGGCCTGCACCCCCTGTTTGACAGGATAAATGTGCATGGTTTTCCCATGGGCTCCTTGAAAGATAACCAGCCCTGAGGATATGTTGGGACCTTCTCAGGGAAGGCTTTTTGCTAGGTAAGGCTCTTTGGCACTAGGTGGCAGTAGATACACTGTGCTCTAGTTTGCTGCCTCTTGCTCTGGTAAAATACTGACAAAGCCAGCTAGAGGAGGAAAGGGTTCATTTTCATTACATCTTACAAGTTAGAGTCCAGAATCAAGGAAAGCCAGGGCAGGAGCATGAGGCAGGAACTGAGGTAAAGGCTGTACTGCGGCTTATCCAGTTTGCTTTCCATGGTTTATTCAATTTTCTTTTTTACACAGCCCAGGCCCACCTGCCTGAGTGGCAATGCCCCACAGACAGGCCTACAGGCCCATGTGATGGAGGCATATTCCCAGCTGAGATGTTCTCCTCCCAGGTGACTTTAGTCTGTCTATTTGACAAAAACTAACTAGCATATACCATCAGGGTTAAGGGGAATGCCAGGGCCAGGAAGCGGGAGTGGATGGGTTGGGGAGCAGGGCAGGGGGAGGGAATAGGGGACTTTCGGGATAGCATTTGAAATGTAAATGAAGACAATATCTAATTAAAAAAATAAAATAAAAAAAAAGAGCAATGAACTTGAGGAGCAGTTGGCTTATATGTCATAGGAATCAACCAAAATCAGCCAATGCACATGTCGCCACAGGAAGCTCCAGGACCTCACCGAAAACCACAAGAGCCAACATTCAAATGCTTGCCTTGGTCGGACCTATCAATGATGCATTAATTGGGTAAGTTTAATTTTCTCCAATATACCTTTCTCCATTCCAATCTCCAAATAAACAGAAGAGGTTAAAAAAAAATGAGTAAGAGATCATATTCTCTGATCCACTGAACTGAAGAGAAGTTTGAGCCCTAAGAGCTACTGACAAGTTACTGGAATGTGGGAAGTGACAGAGGGAAATTGTATCTAAAGGGTCGATTTTCTAGATTAGATTCAGTCATTACGGAGAACATAACATATTTGTACCAGAGTACTAATGAGAGAACAGATCCTTGAAGTGAAACCAAAAAGAAAGAAAAGGGTGCAGCAACTGGAGAGACTTCCAAGAAGCCTAAGAAGCAAGGAGCCTCTGCTTAGTTAAGCCTGCACCCTGGGACTCAGAGAACCAAGACACCAAGAAAATCACAGACTCACAAAGCTCACTCCTAACACTCTCGAGCTCCTGAACCAAAAGCCAAGTCACCAACCTTCAGGTCCCTTGTTATACTAGGGAAAAAAATTAAATGTTTAAAACACTTAGTGGGATCTTCTTTTAGTCACAAACAATTGATAAAATATTTCTTTTCTGATTGTGAGCATTATTTTTTCCTCATTTAAAAGTAGGAAAATGAAAAAAAAAAAAATGAAAAAAAAAAAAAAAGAGTAAAAAAGACGGCCAGTTGAGCCGGGCGTGGTGGCGCACGCCTTTAATCCCAGCACTCAGGAGGCAGAGGCAGGTGGATTTCTGAGTTCGAGGCCAGCCTGGTCTACAAAGTGAGTTCCAGGACAGCCAGGGCTACACAGAGAAACCCTGTCTTGGGGGAAAAAAAAGAAAGAAAAGAAAAGGAAAGGAAAGGAAAGGAAAGGAAAGGAAAGGAAAGGAAAGGAAAGGAAAGGAAAGGAAAGGAAAAAAGTAGAAAATGGGTTGGAAAGATAGCTTGGGAGTTAAGAGTGAGTTCCTGTCTTGCAGAAGGCTCAAGTTCAGTTTTCCACACCCTCATCAGCCAGCTCACAACTGCCTCTAACTCCAGCTCCCCAAAATCCTGTCTGTGGTGGCCTCAGTCACTGCACTCACACATGCATAGCAGGGCCCAGACATGGAATTTAAAAATAAATCTTTAAAGTAGGACTATTAGAAAGTACAGAGTGGCATCTGCTAAGATGTTGAAGCACCCTAAAGGAAACAGGGTTTTGTGGTAAGGTGGACAGGAAGACATATCCAGGGTGCATGATACTAAGTGAGATAATGTGCTCACATTCATTATAAGGGTTTTAATTCTGTTTCAGAGTCCAATTTTCTTCTAAAATAGCCAAACTTCTTATATACTATGACTTCATCATCTTCAAAACCTGTCCTTCAAGGTGACCTTCCTAGGTAGGGAGAGACTGGGAGGAAGTGGAAACAGATGATCTATCTTTTCCTTTCTTTGTGTGATATGAACCTCACCCAGGCTATCCTGTCTAATGCACAGGGCTGAAAAATACAGTTTAACTGTAAGTGCAGAAAGAGGGCACTGTGGCAATTTCTTCCCGAGGAAAAAATATTGTACAAAGATGGAGGGGCATGTTTAGAAGTGAAGAGAATTTGGAGTGCATTATGAATGAATCGAAAGCTCAGGCAGTATTGAGAAGAGCGAGTTAAGTTGCAGCTGGCTAGCAGAACAATGAGTGGGTAAGATCACACAGGGCCTGGGAAGGAGTTTGTCTTTTGTTCTCAAGCCATGAGAATCCATTGAAGGATTTTATGCAAAGAGGTGACATAATGTGATTTACATTTCATAGAGATCACTTGGCAGTAAGGAAAATGAATTGCTTGGGGGGAGCAAAGGCTATTAGATCCCCATAAGCAGTCACTGTAGTTGTCAAAAGTCCTAGAACTCGGTGGCTGGTTAGCGAACTCACCTGGAAAGGAGGATGACCTGGAAATGAAAGGCTCTAATTGCCAGTCTCTGAAAAGCTGCAGAGGGCTTTGTGCAATTACGTAACTGGTGAGTGCTTGGAGCTGAGCTGCCTCTGCCAAGATCACACTGTTTCTTTTGGAACTGTGCTCTTAGGACCCTGTTACAGGAACAAAATCAGGAGCACATGAATAATTGCAGAAGCAAGAACACTCTGCTCAGAGAGCTCTGAAGGAACACTGAACAGGCACCAGATCTGGATTGATAGCCATACCTAACTTCATTCTTGTCTCCTACAGTCCTTAAAAGACTAGGGTTATTCTTTCTCTGCAGTGGAGAAAGGTTGCAGCAAGCCTGTAAAGATTTTTTTTTAAACTTTGTTTGATGAGTTTTGCCTGCATGTACATCTGTGGACCATGTGCATGCCTGCTGTGCCCAGAAGCCAAAGTGGGCATGGGTACCCAAAGGACTAGATGGTTATAAGCCATCTTGTGGGTGTGCTGGGAATTTTACCTGAGTCCTTTGTAAGAGCAGCCATTGCTCCCAATCAAAGAAAACATCTGTTCAGGCCCACTGTGATGTTCTTAGTTAGCCACAGTTCTGTGATCAGCTCAAGGCACAAACAATCTCATGAGAATGTCTAATTCTGAGTAACAATAAATAACTGGCTCCTGTGCTGGCTTGCAATCTTCACCCATCCTGGCATTGCCTCCCCTAAGGAGCCTGCTCTGGGGAAATGAAGGAGACGCCTTGCTTTCTGTATCTTGTTTCTACCTCCTTGCTGAGTATTCCAGGCACAAGTGCTAGCAAGAAGAGGCAAGCAAACACAAGACTGGTTGATTCTGTGACCCACAGGCTTAGTGGACATTCAAAAGGGAAATCCCATTAGTCTCTGATGGATACTGTACCATTCTGGATGGTTTCCTGAAACTCCTCTGGGTGGCTGACTCCTTGCTGTTTGCTATTAAGTCTCTTTATCTCTTCAAAATGGCCCCATAGGACAGGACCCAAGCCTACCCTCCACTTAGCACGAGACGCATACAAGGCACTCATGTGCTGTTGTCCCACATTCTGGAAACACAAAGCAGCAGCATTCCACGGCCACACCAAGCAAAAAAAAAAAAAAAAAACCAGTGAGTTTTTTCTTGCCCTGTATTTTTCCAGAGCAGGAACTGGACTCTAGGTTCATCATTCTTTAGCAGTACGAGTATCTTGTGCTTCCTAAATGGTCCCAGTAGACCTAGTTAGAACTGTAATCAGAAACCTGACTGTCTCCCCTTTCCTACAGAGGCTAGGTTCTAACAGACCAGTAGTAAGGAGAGTAACAAGCTCTGACACAGCACTGAACTGTGCTCCATCCTCCTACATGCTATTAACACTGCCAGCACTTCTATGGTATTTCCTTAGTTCAGGGTCTAATCTGTACCCCTTGGCTGGTCTGGAACTATGTAGTTAAGACTGGCCCCAAGCTCACAAAGCTCCACCTGCCTCTACCGACTGAGTGCTGAGATTAGAGGTGTTCCCCACCACACCCAGCCATCATTCACTCTCTTCCATTCTCAAAGTGATCTTCACTTTCCCCTCCTCAAAATCCCAATCCTCTCCCCACTTTTACGCTCAATGAATAGTTTTGTTCCCTCCTTCAAAGAACCCAAAGCCATCAGAAAAAATTCATAGGACCCTACTCAGATCTAAAGAACCAGAAAATGCAGGAGGGCTTGGAATGCAGCATTTTAATAACCCTCATAGATGACTCTAGTCCCATAAAGTTTGAAAGCCACTCTTTCAGTTAACCCCTCCCATTACCACTTACCCTTAATACTCTTCTCTCTCCTTCAATCTGTACTGACCATACAAGCCTCCCGTCCTTTAAGCTGGGTATGCTGTGAGAGATGATGGTGTGTGCATACGCATGTGTAGGTGTAGAAACCAGAGGAGGACATCAAGTTCCCTGCTCTATCACTCCACCTTATTATTTGGAGTCAGGTTCTTACTGGATCAGGAAAGTTGGCTGGCGGACAAGCCCAGTATTCTGTCTCTCTCTGTCACTATTCCAATCCTCCTCAGCGTTGGAGTTCTAGACACACTTTTATGAGTGCTAAGGCTCTGAACTCAGGTCTTCACGCTTATATAGCACACCAGCATGGCCTGTTTACTGCAGCTTCTCGAAAGTGCCCTCTCTATCCCGCCAAGTCTATCTTGAGGCTCTCCTGCTGGCATCCGTTTTCAGTACTAGTTCACAGCACCCTTAGTAGAAGCCCACCCTGCTTCTGTACATGCCTAGGAATCTTAGTTTACTGACTGTTTCTCTTTTACACTCCTCACTGCACATACAAGGAAAAAAGTCAACAAACTCTGAAAACTAAATACGGCTTGAGAAGTCTGCAGTGAAACCAACAAATCATTCACAACACAGTTGTATGCTAAGAAACCGTTTGCAGACAGTATGTTGGGAATATAGATGCTTCTGGGGAGGGGGCTTATGAATCTGCAAAGCTATTTGGGAAGATGAGTATACTTTGGTAGTGAAATGCATGTTCAGCAGCAATAGCACATGCAGAGATATTGTATGGAACTGACTAAGGTTGGTCTCAGTTCAGACTCCAAACATGCCTTCTGGCCTTTTTCAAAATCTTTATTCCTTTAGGCCTGGAGGCATCTAACTGGTTCAAAATCCCGAGACCTATTTGCTCCTAGAGGAAACTCCTAGGTCTTATTCTTAGGAAGTCGTAAACAAGCCTATATGCCTGGTTTCAAGGCAGACGCCTCCTGAATGAGCTCAGTGTGTCAACCTAGCTCACCTTCCCTCAGCACTACGCCAAGAACTTGTATATTCAGTACCTGTAGTTTTCCTAGGACACACAGACTGTGCCAATAAGCAGCCCAATCAGTTTCTGCTGTTGAACAGATTCCAGCTTCTGTATTACCCCCTTCCAAGGAAAGCTTCAAACACGTTAAGTCTCTAAAGAGCAAATAAGCCCGTTTACATGCCTATATCAAACTCCCCCAGTCTTTCTCGGTCACATCTACATTACTTATTGCTCAACCGTTAAGGCAGTAGGGGTGATCAGACACAGTGAGATCAACGACACACATAGCCATAGCTGGTTTATTCAGCACCTCTTACTAGTCCCAGCTCTAGCTGTAGCTTTCCTCAGTGAACCCATTTAACATACTGTAAGACAAGAAGGTTACATTTTTCAAATGAGAAATAGAATATTCAGAAAGTAAATGATTTCTTCAGCTAAATATGGTGGCCCATGCCTGTGTTCCCAATAATCAGGAGGCTGAGGCAGGAGGATTGCCATTTGTTTTGTTTGAGGTCAGCTTGGACTAGTGTGAGATACTGTCTCAAAACAACAACAACAACAACAACAATAGCAACACAGAAAAAAATTAGATGATTCCCAGCTCCAAGAAACAAAGAAATTAAATAACTCCCAGCCCCAAGTGGCAAACTAGCATTGGGACCTGCCATAAGGCAAAAACTGCCTGTCTGTAGTCTTGAAGCTGAAGGAGCAGAAACTATGGATGAGCAGAGGTGGACAATATTGGTCAGAAGACAACACAGCGGAGAGCCCACGTGCCTTCTGAGAGATGAAGAGAAAGCAAACCCAGAGATCCATCAGTTCTCAGCCGACTAGTTTCCACAATACTGAAGTGACCCACAATTATTAGACACATCCATGCCCTCACAATAAACACCTCATTCTTGAGCCTGCCCAAGTAATTTTATGCTTTCTGTATCCAAGAAGGCTCCATTAGAGTAGAGCTGAGCTGGAGGCTTTACCACAGTGTTCTTGGTACAGAAGGAGGGTGGTACCAGATCCTGGCTCATAGCCTGGGTAGATACAGTCTTCAGAGTTCTGAGACTGGAGTCTGAGCTCTCCCCTTCCAATGGGTGTCCATCGGTCACCTGCGCTTGTAGAGACAGGGCTGAAGTTTAAGGCCTGAGAGTTGGGCTTTGGGTCCTACTCGAGGAGGTCCGGTCTTTTCAAAGTCAAACAAGAAGAAGTGGCTGTTGGTCAGGTCCTAGAAGCAGAGAATACCAATGAGCTACAAATTTTCACTCCAACCACACATCTCAGTGTTTCCCCTGCTCAGAGAGCATCTCACAGCCCCTCCCAGAGCTTTGTCTTGAAAGAGCAAAATTCCCATCTCTGGGTTTACAGCCTCCCTCCTGAACACCATTATCTGAAAGAGGTTAAGAACTGGGCAGACTTCTCGGGGACCCCCTCACCTTGTAGATAATCTTAAAGCCGAGTTTGGTCACAGCCCCCAAAAAGGTCCGAATATCCTCAAAGCGGCTGCTGACTTCAGCTACTTTGAGAAGACCCCTGGGAAAAGGAGGAAGTCATGTGTGAAGGGGTGGGCACCTGTATGCACATCAAAACCATCTGTGTTCTAGGGACTCACTCACCCTGTTTTTAGCACTCGATTTGCCTCCTCAAGGAAGTCCCTGATGTTAGTTCCCATCAGTGAAAGGCAAAACACAGCCACATCTACAGATTCATCCTCCAGAGGCACCTGATGAGGAAGAATGTTCAAGAGAGCACACAGTGTCGGAAGAGGAAATTCAGCACCAAATGCTTGAACTGGATAATCGGATAGGAAGACTAGGAAGAAGGGTTAGGCCAGACACACAGAGGGGCTTACCTGGGCCATGTCACATACTGTGACCCTGGGGTCCAGAGAAGCCAAATCAAAACAGTGCACAGGGTTCCGGACACTTGAAGCTAGGCGGCAATCTCCACAGCCAAAGTCAGCTACCACTAAGGATGCAGGCCTGGGAGTGGAAGGGAGGAGAGGGCCACTTACTGGTCTGGTCAAAGTCTTGATCACCAACACCACCCCTCTCATAGTGCATAGCACCCCTCACCCCCATTACTTCTGGCGGAGATCTTTGGCAATACGGTCCACTGGGTGCAGTGGCCACTTCTTTACTTGTCTCTGGAAGCCACGGTGATAAAGGAGAAAAGCCTCAGGGTCTTCCTGGAATAGGCGTCGGGCAGCACTGCTGGGCCCTGAGTACAACTGTTCATTAAGGTAGCGAAATCGGGCCCCATCCAGGCGTTGTGTCATGCGTGCTCGCAGGGCTCCAGCTCTAGACTCTTGACTATCTGACTTTGGGACAGGAGGCACCTCAGTCTCCTCTATGGAAGCCTTGGGAGGAGCCTGCTCTGGTGTCTGGAGTGGCCGAAATTTGTTCTTGTGTCTCCGCTTATTTTTCTGCCGGTTCCGCCACTGCTTGCGGCTCAGGGTGTGTGAGGAGTTAGGTGACATAGACTCAGGGCTTGGCTTGGATGGGTCAATTGTAGCAGTACTCGTCCTGGAATTGTGAACTGCAGAGAGGGAGATGAGAAGGCATTTGAGGTTTGGTCCCCTAAATTCAGAGGCATAGCAAGTCATCCTGGCTACTCCCTTGTCCTTAAGACAGAGTCTGTAGCCTGGATAAAAGTGCCTCTTACCATCCAACCCGTGTGCGTGCGTGTGTGTTTATGTAAGAGAAAGAAAGACCTTTATCATCTATGCAGTCAGTTCACAGCCTCCCCACCCCCATATTCACACATACTGATACCTGTTTGGTCAACACTGTCCAGGGGCTGGGTTAGGTGTAAAGAGGAATATTCCTGGCATTTTCTCTTTCCTTTTTCTTCTCCAGCAGAGACCCCACCAAGAGGAGGAGCTTGTCTGTGGCATTTTCTTCTTATTTCTTTCCCCTCAGAGTCACTGATGGATGGCGCCTGTTTCTGACATTTCCCTTTTCTTTTCTTCCCTACTTCCTTTGAGACGCTGGCAAGTGAGGGCCTTTGGAGGTGTCTCTTCTTCCTTCCTACCTCCTCCTCCTCCTCAGAGTCACTGCCAGGTAGGCTGGGGGTTTGTTGGGAGAGAGATGCTGCTTCCAGAGCCCGTAATGTGGCCAAGAGATGGCGGCGCTTGCGTCCCTGGAGGCAAACAAGGGATGAGAGTGTGTGTGAGAATGGACGAGGCCTGGAGACTAAGAAAGGAGAGATGGGCTTCAGCTACTGGTCGTTCTTCCCATCCAAAGTTAACAAGTTTGCTGTGAAGTCAGCCAAGCCCAGAACATTCAGGCTGCAATCCCACCCTCTGGGAAACTGGAGGGCAGAAAGTGTTCCCATCCTACTTTTCTAAGCGTGTAAAGGATTGCCTGTTGATTTCCTTAGAGGAATGTGATAAGCACACAAACAACAGGACCAAGGCAAGACAGCAGCCATCTTTGCCTCCCACTGACAGCATTCTAGGAGCAGCAGAGGGTTTTTTGTTTGTTTGTTTTTTTTGTTTTGAAACAGGAAGGGCAGTGTCACACATGTCTATTAAAAATGTTCCTAACTGGCCAGCAGTGGTGGTACACACCTTTAATCCCAGCACTTGGGAGGCAGAGGCAAGCGGATTTCTGAGTTCGAGGCCAGACTGGTCTACAGAGTGAGTTCCAGGACAGCCAGGGCTACACAGAGAAACCCTGTCTCGAAAAAAAAAAAAAAAAAAAAAAAAGTTCCTAACTGCAGTAGAGAGAAGCTGCACACAGACAAGCAGAAATGGACTACAGAAATGAGCAGAACATCCTGGGCTAACTGAAGGTCAGGAACACCCCAAGGGGATACTGAAACCCTCATATCTGATGAGGTTCAAAGGAAAAGGCCTGCTTTCCGTGAAGCTGATTTGGGGTTCAAGTCCTGCTGCTTGTCCTCAGCTAGACCCTTACCTTGAGCCTCTTTTGAATAGTAATTCTGATAACCTCCCAGTCACTTGCCTTTACTCTAATATACTTTCTACACTGCCACTAAAAATCCTCTAAAAATCCTTTCAAGACTACGGATTCAGCTCAGTAATAAATGCTTATCTACCACGCTGAAGCCCTGGAATCGATCCTCAGTATATAAAGTGATGCCAGGTGAGAGAAAACTTGGAGAAGCCACTCCACTGCTAAAACAACTCTACTGATTTCTACCCTTAGTGTACAAAAAACTTAAACTTTTCAAGCTCTGCGCTCCACGCTCCACGCTCCGAATCCCGCATTCCTATTTGGACTATCCGGATCTTCAGATCATAACTAACTCCCTCACCACCCCGATCCACGATAGCATTCAGGCTCTCCCTCTAACCAATACGACCCCCGGAGGGTAGGCTTCACCTCCTTCAAACAGCCCAGTGCAGGGCCGCTCACCTTGACTGGCGGGGCAGTCGCCGGCCTAACCTGTGCTGTCGCGGCCCCTAGGCCCACGATGGCTGGGGCCGCCTCCACCCATTCGGGCTCTTCGAACATACCACCCGTAGCCCGCAGGGCCGGAGGAGCCTACGCTCTGGCCCACGTGCAGCGCGCGTCAGGGAATCCTAGGGCTGGAGTCGGACCAAACCGGGCCGGAAGCCACCGAGTGAAATTCTGTGGTAGCTAGAGCGGCCTTCGCGGAGCAGAGCACCATAGAGCGTAGCCGCTGGCGAGCTAGAGAGGCAGTAGGAGGTCGGAAGGGAGGGACCGCGGCCCGCGCTGGCCCGAGCTGGCCGGGGCGGGCCGGGGCGGGGCCGGGCGGCGGGCGCGGCCGGACGGGAGTTCCCCCGGAGAAGGCGCCTGCGGCCCGAGTCCCGGTGAGTGTGGGTAGCTCCGCGCCCTACCCCACGCTGTCTTGCAAACCCGTCTCTGCGATCTCTGCAGCAGTTCTGAGCCGGGGCCGCCGGGCAAGGACCCCTGTCCCCTCCCCCGGGTGTTTGCAGCTTGGGTCCCTTCCCCCACCCCCAAGCCTTGCTCGAGGGCCGGGGCTCAGAGCCGGCTGACACCAACTCGGGAAACTAGCAAAGTCTACCCTACACCCCCAGACCCTCCTGCTCCTCGAGCCAAGGGGTCGTCCGCTGCCCGAAGCCCTTCATAGACAACCACTGTCCCTCTCGCGACGCTCCCCATCCCAGCACTGACACCTCTGTCCTGAGGGAACTCACACAGAGAGTCATTCTCTTGTCTCTGTTCTCCCTCAGTCCCCCGAGGCTTCCCCAGTCCCGGGGTCTCTGTGCCGGGACGCTGCTATGGACGACATTTTCACTCAGTGCCGGGAGGGCAACGCGGTGGCGGTGCGCTTGTGGCTGGACAACACAGAGAACGACCTCAATCAGGGGTGAGCTGAAGCGTTGGCGAGTGAGACGGCTACAAGTCCTCTCTCCGCTACTCGGGGTGCTCATGTCTGGCGGGGGCGGCTGACTTTGCTATCCAGTGTAAGGAGTAGTAGTAGTAAGCAAAGCCTGTTGATGGAGGAACGTCTACACAGAGGAAGCTGTCGGAGTTGGGTTTGTTTTTTTTTTTTTTTTTTTTAAACTAAGTTTCACAATCCGGTTCCCGGGAACTTTGCAGCCTCTATGAACTCATGTCAGAGGCAGACCTGAGTGCCAGAAAATTGTCTGGAATTACATGTAGCTGGAGGATGAGTTTCTGCGCCCTAGAGCGTTGGGTAGAAGTGGGAAAGGATATTAGAGGTCTAAAGTTCTGAAGCTTATGTAGTGATGAGAGTACCCATTTGTCAGGCGTCACCCTGGACGCAATTGCCTTAAAGTGATGTTTTGGATACAAGAATTGAGACAGGGTTGGGGTGAGAGCCCTAAAATCATAAGGATGAAGTAATTGAGTTGGTATGGGATGTGAAGGGGTTGTCAAAGATGACCTGGGGTTTAAAAGGAGGTTTGGGTACTTGGATACTTGGCAGTTGCTGAGGTTCCATTATGGACTGGCCACAGTTTTGGTGACACTACAGTGACTTGGAAACGCTTGGCAGGTTGTTAGTCATGCAGATTTAAAGTTCAGGAGGTCGGATTGGGAGACCAAGATGCCACAAATAGCATTTAAATGGTATCTGAAGACTCTATAATGTGGAATGTAGTACCTTAGAAGAGTAGAAAATAAAGGCAGAGGTTGAGAAGCCTGGCTGACAGGGAACAACCATCAGAATAAGAAATAAGAAATGGATTAAGATTAGAGAATGGATGTTTTAATAAAAGAAGAGTGGTTAATTGTAGGCTACTGAGAAGTTAAAGAGCATGGATGAGCATTTAAAAAGTCTCATTTCACTTACATTTAGGATGAATTTGATCTTTTGAATGCTATTGCAGAACAGTAACAGGAAAGTGCATTACAGTGGGTTCCTTCACATAAGGAACCACTTGTGGTTGCTGCTAGAGTCTTTGAATCAGACATAATCTACACGCTAGAGATGGCAGGCTTCTCAGGGAGAAAAGTGAATGGGAGGTGAGGAAACAGATACTATGAACACTTTCTGAAATACTGGCTGATAACAGAAGCAACAAGTGCAGTGTTGAGAGTTTAGTTCGTAGTTTTTGGTTTGCTTTTGGAGACAGGGTGTCATGTAATTCAGAATGGCCTCCAGCTCTCCATCCTACTGCCTCAATCTCCTGAGTGCTGGGATTCCCATTTGTTGCCACTGTATCTGACTATAAGAGTGTATTTTTTTTTTTTTTTTTTTTTTAGGTTGGGAAGGATCATCTTTGGTCCTAGGCTAGGTTTCACTAGCTTTCATTAGGCTGTATGTTATTTCTCTGCTAGATTCAAGGTTATTTGTTTCATTTTTTCCCACATAACTTGTGTGCTCTGGTAAAAACTAAGCTGTCCTGTTTTGTTGGTAAGAAAATAGAAGTTTAGGCTGTTGTCCAGTAGGAGTGGCATCTTGGAAGACTCCTTGCTGTCAAAAGGTGAAGGATATCATTAGGGAAACCAGAAAGCTATGGTGGCTTGAGGGGACAGGGCGTGGGTGCTGGAGGTGGTTAACTCCCTGAAAGCTTTCTTGAGATAGAGATCCAGGCCCTGAGGTGACCGTCCTCAAGCTTGGGCTTGCTTGGAGGCCACAGACTTCTGGAAGTTGTTCAGTCAGAACATGTGAAATCTGGGAGACAAGAGTGATAGCAAGGGATAGACTTATATCCGGGAAAAGCCTTTGCTGAGTTTAACAGATGAGGGCAAACTAGAGGAACAATTATTTAAAGCTACATACTTCCTTCAGCTGTTGGGGGATTCTAGTTGACCAAGCCAGGATCAGCTCAAGGCCCCTCCTCCAGTCCCCTCACAGGAAGTGACCACAGCACTAAAGTATCTGGAGGCTGCAGGCCTAGACCACAGACCGCCCCCTGTTCCGCCCCTCAGATCTGCATCCCTGGGCTGGAGGGAATTTCCTTTTATGGCTTCAGGCTGTCAGTTTGACCCAGCCCATCCAGTTGTTTTGTTTGTACACTTCTCTTTATAAAATATATGTCCTTAGGGGATGAAAATACAAATCAGGTAACGGTTTTTATTCAAAAGCTCCCATTTACATTTTTCTCTGAGTTTTGGATTGGTAAGTAGGATCATCCTGGTTTGTGGGATTATCCGCCCCATCAGTAATGAAAAGCATGTTTGTCATTGTACCCCCAAACATTTTCGTTCCATTCCATTGTTAGATGTTCGTTTCAGTAACAGAGCCAAAAGTAAGCTTGTTTCCTCTCCTAAGTTATAGCCTGTCTTCTCCAGTATGCCTTCTCCCCTATTAACCTACATACAACATCAGCTTTCACCCCATCCTCAAGCATATATGATCCAACAGTCAAGATAGCTCACATTAACAGATTCTTACAATCCAGTCAGTTGAACTCTACAGTAAGGAGAAAACAACGCAAACAAAGGATTATAGGTGTGGCTAAAGACGTATGAACTGAAGATAAAGCATGTGTCAAGTATACAAGGTCCTGGGTATGGTTCCTAGCACTGTCAAACGGGAAGACAAGAGAGTAGGGAAGCCAGAGGACCCCAGGAAGAATACTATCACCTAGTGGACTAGAACTGCTAGGGAAGGAGTTGTGGTTACAGTGATAAACCTTACAGTTGTTGGGGCATCTAGGTGCTTGGGTGTGAACCTCATGGGAAGTCTGAACTGAACTTTAGGAATTGCCAACGTGAGTAGGAGCTAAGTCCTAAAGAGGCAAGCCTTCTCGCTGACTATAGAATCCCTTTTCCCCCATGAATCAAAGCTTTTGTCCTTCCCAACTCCAGCTTACTGTCTGTGCCCTTTTCTCAAAGGGATGATCATGGCTTCTCCCCCTTGCACTGGGCCTGCCGAGAAGGCCGCTCTGCGGTGGTTGAAATGCTGATCATGCGTGGAGCACGGATTAATGTGATGAATCGTGGGGATGATACCCCCCTGCACCTGGCAGCTAGTCATGGACACCGTGACATTGTACAGAAGGTACATGCAAACCCTTCACCACCCACATCTCTCTCACACACACTATGAAGCCAGTAATAGGCACTGTCATGTGAAGAATGTGTGCTAGTCTTTCTTTCTTTATGCCTGGACACAAGTCTCTCACAGGGACTGACTGACTGCCTTTTTCTTTTCTTGGCCATGGGGCGCAGCTGTTGCAATACAAGGCTGACATCAATGCAGTGAATGAGCACGGCAATGTGCCACTTCACTATGCATGTTTCTGGGGCCAAGACCAGGTGGCAGAGGTAAGTACTCAGACCCCAAGTCCTATGATGAATGGGAAGCAAACCGAGCACGGAACCATCAATCCATTCTGTCAGCCCTACTGTTTGACATTTACAGAATTATGTACTGCATCTGTGTTCATGCTTGTTTGTGACTGGCCCCCTGAACAATTTTCTTTTCAGGACCTGGTGGCTAACGGGGCTCTTGTGAGCATCTGTAACAAGTATGGAGAGATGCCTGTGGACAAAGCCAAGGCACCCCTTAGAGAGCTTCTCCGAGGTTCATTACCTACCCCTAGTTTGTCTCTTGCCCCACCTTGCATCTCCTCCCTCCACAGCACAATTAAGGCTAAGATCATTCTTCTTCTCTAGAACGGGCAGAGAAAATGGGCCAGAATCTCAACCGTATTCCATACAAGGACACATTCTGGAAGGGGACCACTCGCACAAGGCCCCGTGAGTCACTACTGTGGGCAGGGGAGGGGCTGCAGCACAAGATTCTTGGGCTACTGGGGTCATGTTAAGGTGAAGCTGGGTACATTACCTGCTCATATTTTCAGGAAATGGGACCCTGAACAAACACTCCGGTATTGACTTCAAACAGCTCAACTTTCTGGCAAAGCTCAATGAGAATCATTCTGGAGAGGTGATCCCCACCCTTTTTGTTTCTCCCTTCGTAACACCCACAAACTGCCCACTCTGTATCCCTAATTAAGGTTTTTCTTCAAGTTAGTAGAAAAGAAACAGTACAGCCTGAGATAATGCTTCCTATCCTCTGTCCTTCAGCTTTGGAAAGGCCGCTGGCAGGGCAATGATATTGTTGTGAAGGTGCTGAAGGTTCGAGACTGGAGTACAAGGAAAAGCAGGGACTTCAATGAGGAATGTCCCCGGCTCAGGTGGGACACTGAATTGGAAGCTGTTGTGTCCAAGGCACCCCAAGTAGTACTGAAAAGTGAGATTCTGTTGGGTCTCACCACTCTTTTCCTCCCCAGGATTTTCTCACACCCTAACGTGCTCCCAGTGCTAGGTGCTTGCCAGGCTCCCCCAGCCCCCCACCCAACCCTCATCACACACTGGATGCCATATGGATCTCTCTACAATGTTCTACATGAAGGCACCAGTAAGGATGTTGGTCTTGTTGGGGAGGGACTAGAATAGGGGAAGGAGACCCTAAATGAATGATTCTTGCTTCCTGTTAGATTTCGTTGTGGACCAGAGCCAAGCTGTAAAGTTTGCTTTGGACATGGCAAGAGGCATGGCTTTTCTTCACACACTAGAGCCTCTCATACCCCGGCATGCACTCAATAGCCGCAGTGTAATGGTGAGACCACAGTTCACTTCTGGTCCGAAAAGCCCTTTGCTGGCCTAGAATAGGACCCACCTTTTTTAACTTAACTTCTCTTCCTCAGATCGATGAAGATATGACTGCCCGAATCAGCATGGCTGATGTTAAGTTTTCTTTCCAGTGCCCTGGGCGCATGTATGCGCCTGCCTGGGTGGCCCCTGAAGGTAGGTAAAGGCATCGTATGGGAAATTGAAAAGAACCAGCTGAATAACAATAGATGAGGTACAGACTAGACAGGTTAGGAAGCTGGAATAGTAAGCCTTATTCCTTCTAGCCCTGCAGAAGAAGCCTGAAGACACAAACAGACGCTCAGCAGACATGTGGAGTTTCGCGGTGCTTCTGTGGGAACTGGTGACACGAGAGGTGCCCTTTGCTGACCTCTCTAATATGGAGATTGGGATGAAGGTGAGCACAGAACTACAGATACTTGTTTAGGGGTGGTGGTACTGACAAGCACTGTGGTAAGCGCTTCCAGCAGTTTATACAGATAAATAGTAATCTTACCATTCAAGGATCAAAGGCTTTTACCCATATGATGAACTCAAATTCTGAAGCTCACCTTATTCCTTGTAATTTGCAGGTGGCACTGGAAGGCCTTCGGCCTACCATCCCACCAGGTATTTCCCCCCATGTGTGTAAGCTCATGAAGATTTGCATGAATGAAGACCCTGCAAAGCGACCCAAGTTTGACATGATTGTGCCTATCTTGGAGAAGATGCAGGACAAGTAGGACCTTCAGGTCCTTGCCCAAACTCCAGAAGTGTCAAAACATGGCTGGGGGAGTACACTTCTCCAAAGTTAAAGACCTCTGGTTGCCTCCCCTGTCTCTAATCATGGTACTACCCCAGTTATGGGACTTGTTCCCTGCTCCCATCCCTACCACTGTAGCCCCAAAAGGGGCTGGGCTCAGAGCTTTGTCACTTGCCACATGATGTCTCCCAACATGGGAGGGATCAGCCCCGCCTGTCACAATAAAGTTTATTATGAAAACAGGCTCGTGTGGGGACAGAGGGAAAGACAAATACATCTGGGTTGCGTGGCTCAGGTGAAGTAGTGCGGCTTCTTCACATTGATGCCATACTCGCTGAGGGCAGGGGTCAAGTCCTCCATGGTTAGGGTGTACTTGCGATCCTGGGGGAAAGAGGGAAGACCACCAGCTGAGCACAAGTGCAGACTCCAATCCTTTGTGGGTGACCCTGAGCAGGCCCAATACCTCCCCTAGGATTCTGCTTCCCCAAAAGGCTTTCAGGATAAGTTAGGCCTGTACTGCAGTGGAAGGTGAGCCTCTCACACCTTGCTCTTGCTCCGGGAGCTGCCAGAGGCTGTGCCCTTCATTTTGCAGTGCTGTAGGGCATCATTGGCAATATCTGAGATGAATTTCTGGGCAGCTAGTGAGATGAGCCGAATTCTAGAGAGGAAGAGGGTGGTAGTAATGAGAATATTTAGCAAACTCCACCTAGCACTCAACAGTCTAACCTGCTCCGAGTTTACTCACATGCGTGGGTCTGAAGCTTCAAAGCCAGCGCGGTTCAGGTAGTAACCAGTCACTGCATCTGGGATCTGAAAAATCAAATTAAACAGCCATCAGTGTTAGATCTGCCTATTGATGCGCTGGCTGGGACGGAGGACTAAAGAGATAGCTTCATGCCAGGCAGTGGTGGCACACGCCTTTAATCCCAGCACCTGGGAGGCAGAGGCAGGCGGATTTCTGAGTTCAAAGCCAGCCTGGTCTACAAAGTGAGTTCCAGGACAGCCAGGGCTACACAGAGAAACCCTGTCGCGAAAAAACAAACAACAAAAGAGATGGCTTCATAGCAGAGAAAGCTTGAAAGAACGAAGGTGTGGTTCAAAGGCATTGACAGCGAGCCAGGTGGCCTTGTTCAGGTGGGAAGCGCACCGTAGGTGTGTAATCCTCCAACTGCATCAAGAAGTCCACTAGAGGTGTGCTGGACACTACGGGCTTCACTTCTCCGTTGGCCGCGCTCGGTAGGGCGTAAACCCCGTTAGACATTGCCCCCTCCGGGGGAGCCGCGCCGCCCGCTGCCACCGAAGCTGAAGGAGAATCAACAGCACAGGTGAGAGGCGCAGGGTTCCCCTGCCCCGGCACCTAGTCCGAGATGCCCTCCTCCCTCACCCGGCCCGGCCCTCCCTCACCTGGCCCGCGCCGCTCTGCCGGCTCCCCTGCCCGTGCCGCCACGGGGCCCGTGCCCGCAGTGGCGACTCCAGCCACGGGGCCCCCTGCTGTCCCCGCGGGGCTGGCCTTGCTCTCCGCGGCCGTGCTAGTGGGCAGCGCAGCGGGAGCCGACACCAGGGGTGCCGGACCCGCGACCGAGGCGGCACAGGCGGTCGCCGCCTCGGGGTCCGCGCCGGAGCCGCTGCAGCTCATGGGGCCGGTGGGAAAGGCGGCGAACAGAGCCGCTTCCGCTTCCGCTCGCCCAGGCGCACGCTGCGTGACGTTACAGTTCCCGCCCACCACTCTAAGCTGCCGCGGGCGACCTTAGGTTGGCTGTTAGTGGATGAGGTGTAGACTTCAAGGCGGAGGCGAGCTGTGTGAGATGTGGCTGCCACCCTGCGGTTCCACCCCGGCCCGGGTGGGGCCGCAGAGCATCCAGGACTGAATACTTTATCTGGGTTCGTTCAACGACCTGGCTTGGGGACTCATCTGCCAGACACTTCATTACCAGTCTCCTGACGGTCTTCATGCATTCTTTGTAGTTCCCTTTCATGGTCTTTTAAGGGTTGCAGTGGATTTGATGTGTGTCCCTCCCACCCACAACGGGCTTAGGAGAGTACCTCTGTAAATGTAGAGATGGGTGTTTTACCCTGAAGAAATAGCATGCCAAAGTCTTGTGTGAAACACATTTACAATACAACAGACTTTTTTTTTAAACAGTCATTTATTTAATTTCTATTTGGGCTGGGACCTAGGAATACAAAGTTAAGAATCAGATTCTAGTTCACTAGCACCGACTGTCTGGAAAAGGAAGGCAAACAAACTGACAATTTCAATACTGTATGATTGTTTCCCAGCTACATGTAGGTGCAGTGCAAAGAAGAAAGGGAAACTAACATTCATTGCTTAATTCCAAGTGTGAGACATTAGCAATGTTTATTTCCCGATTTTGAAGGCAAGTTTCAATGTCTCTGACTTTTACCCAGTAATCTTTGAAGGGTTTGCACAAATACATAGACTGCTTGGTTTGGAAGATGAGGGGCTTCGGAAGCCTTTCCTCTCCCCAAGTGCTTCCTGCAGTTTAGAAGAAAAAAGAACATGGGCTCAAAGATAATGCAGTATTTTGTGCATGTGTGTGTGTGCACATATGTGTATTTTTGAGACATGGTCTGACTATGTAGGCCTGGCTTGTCTGGAACTCTTTATATAGACCAGGATGGCCTCAAACTCAGAGACTTGCCTGGCCTCTGTCTCCTGAGTGCTGGGATTAAAGGTGTGCATCACCACACTAGCCGATAAAGATATACTTGAGAGGCAGTCAAGAAAACTTTTTGAAGTTAGTAAGGAGGTGAAAAAGATGAGAGTTAAGAGTTATAGGTTTCTGGCTTGTTTGAAAGAGGCATTATATCATAGATTAAGAGATGAAATAGTTTAGGTCTGGGCTGGAGGGAGATGAAGTAACGAGGTATCTCACATTTGAGGTATCACTCACTGTGGGTATAGATGTCAGTGATCTGTCAAGGGATGATAATAAAATGATAAGAGCAAGAAACTAAGAATGGAACAATGAACACAGCATCCCTGGAGTCAGCAGAAAAGGGGGCTGATTAGTGTGGTCAGAGGGGGGTCACTGAGGAAAAAGGATAAATGGGAAACTGATGGAAAGAACAAACACCCAGGTTCACAGAAGCTAGATGTTTGTAATGTCTGACAGTTGAAATTAAAACCTGAATGTTGCTTTGGTGTAGCTGAGAAGGGGAAAATAAAATGTAAATTTTAAAACACTTTACAAAAAAAAAAATCACTCAAGCAAAAATTTAAAGCAAAATTTGTAATGACCTATTTATTTTGTTGAGGAATTTTGCCAATGAGAACATTTCAAACATTTTAAGTTTTCAATTTTTAACTTTCCTTAGAATAGTTATATAGTTAAATAGATTGCAGCCAATGTGTTCTTTTTCTTTTTTTTTTTTAATGGTTTTTTGACAACCTGTTCTTAAATAAGAAAACCCATAAAACAAACACTGAAAAGGGTATAACTGGATAAAACATTGGGGAGACCATTGTACTTCAGTGCCGAGAGAAGAAAGACAAAACGATTAGTCAAAGGTCTCACTTCAGTGAACGGAAAAGCAAACCCGAAGAGAAATAGAGTGTACGGTCAGTGCAGAGGTGGTAAGCGTTGGGTGGACCTGCTAGTGTCAGTAATGGAAGACTGAACCTTCTTGCCCTGCTTTCACATCTCAAGCTGGAAAGAGGAAGGAGAGATGGGGTTGGGGTGAGACAAAATATGCTGGTTATAGCATCTTGTTGAGGATCTTGAAGTAGAAGTTTGGAGACCTGAGTTTGATGGCACACAGTAGGATTGAGAGTTGAGTCCTGTTCACAGCATCTGAGGGTTAGGGAGAAGCTATCTGCAGCAGGCAACAGGAGTTCAGCAGGGCTTCTATCGAGGAATAACAAGAAACTGAGCCTTCCCTTTTAGTACAGGGAACAGTTCTGCTTTCTCGTCATGGCACGAAAGGGTCAAGGGTTGAGCAGGGTCTTCAGTAGGGCTGGGAAGTTGGGTGTTCCCCAACCTGTCACAGGATCCCAGCCAGGACCAGAGCAGAAACCCTGACCCTCCACTTCTTCATTCAGACAGGACTCATGGCAGCCGTGGGTTACCTGGGAGGAGATGATGGCATCAGGTCTGGGCCTGCTGGTACCAGCTCCTAGACTGCACCTTATTTATAGTCATATCACAGAGGCAATCATAGATAGTGAAAATGCCGAAGTTCACCAGAGCCCTTCTCATATCCTATGACAACATCCACACTCTTTCCTCCAATACTCACATCAAAGAGTCCTGTCCCATGCTGCTGATAGAGCCTGGGGTTGAGAAAGCCAAGAGGAGGGCGGCCATTGAGGATTCTGTGCTCATTTATCAAGGATAAAATTCCCCCAAACACTGGAGTAGAGGCCTGCAAGATGAAGATGCAAGAATAGGTTAGGGTTTTAGAGGGATTGGACTTCTAAGGGATGATGCTTGCAAAGATCAGGAGTCTCCAAGGAGTCGGGGGTTCTGGGTTCAAGATTGTGTAGGTGGAGGAGCGAGGGTAGTTCCTGAGTAGAGCGTTTAGATTGTGTAGGTGGAGGAGCGAGGGTAGTTCCTGAGTAGAGCGTTTAGATTGTGTAGGTGGAGGAGCGAGGGTAGTTCCTGAGTAGAGCGTTTAGATTGTGTAGGTGGAGGAGCGAGGGTAGTTCCTGAGTAGAGCGTTTAGAGCAGAGCTGATTCTTACCGAGGTTCCAGATACCCATGGAATGGGGACCATGTTGCTGACCACCCAGTAGCCATCAGATAGTGCGGCAACATCTGGGTAGGCACGGCCACTAGCATTGAAGTAACTGGATGGTGGTAGATGAGAGCTGGATTTCAAGAACTGGGCCACTGCTTCCTCCTGAAGGACATTTCTGAGTATGAGTATTGGCCAGCAGCCTGCTCAGCAAGCTGCAGGACTGAGCCCCACCCATCACCTTCAACCTCCAGATATCCACAGGAATATCCACAAACCTGGTAGGGAGGCCGTGGGAAAACATTGCTGAAGCCTCCACCACTGATATAGTCAACTACTTCATCTGTGATGAGGAAAGGATTCTTGAAGGAGGTTCCTCCAACTGTAGTAACATAGGGGCTGAGGAGAAGACAGTATTCAGATAGTGAATGTACTTGCTGGTTAGTTTTGTGTTGTCAACTTGATACAAGAGTCATCAGAGACAAAGGAAGCTCAGTTAAGGAAATGCCTCCATGAGATCCAGCTGTAGGACATTTTCTCAATTAGTGATCAATGAGGGAGGGCCCAGCCCATTGTGGAGGGTGGCATCCCTGGGCTGATGGTCGTGGGTTCTATAAGATGGCAGGCTGAACAAGCCATGGGAAGCAAGCCAGTAAGCAGCACCATTCCCTGGCCTCTTCATCAGCTTCTGCTTCCAGGTTCCAGCCCTGCTTGAGTTTCTGTCCTGATTTCCTTCAGTGACGGATGTGATCTGGAAGTGTAAGCCAAATAAACCCTTTCCTCCTCAACTGTTTTTGTTTTGTTTTGTTTTGTTTTGTTTTTTTGTCACGGTGTTTCATCGCAGCAATACAATAAAAACCCCGACTAAGACAATGGGTGACCTCCAAGATGTGTGGAGGTGGGTGGGAATGGTCTGGGTCTTACTGGAAAAGGGAGTAAGACTATAGAAGCCTGTATACAGAGTTTATTGATAGATTGGGAGCTCTCAAGACATGGCTGGAGTTAATTGTATATACTTTTCTACATGAAAAACAAGCAACAAACCCTAGCAACTAAGGAAAAGAAACGCCATAATCTGCTCTCGCAGCCTGGGATACGCAGGAAGAAAAGGGAGCACAGCAAACACAACAGGTAATGCTGAAGGCTGAGCCACAGCAGCTCCTGGTGGCCTCTGTCACAAGTGAAAGAGTGGGGTACTTACCTGGAAGCAGGGAAGCTAGGGCGGAACTTGTGTCTTCCGGAGACAGACCAACACCCAGCTCCAGTGTCACCTGGGAAAGACATAGTAAGTATTCAGATTAGTTGTGAAGAACTTGGGGTGTAGGCTTCTATATACCAGAGAAGAACTGTATATGCCACCTCAGAGTACTCAGGTCAAATCAGCAGACCCTGTTAAGGCTCTGAGTTCCTATTATGAGTCAGAAACCAGGCTGAAGGGTCGGTTGGGATAAAGTCTGCCGCTTGGGTAGGTGGGAAGTCTTAAATTTATGGTAGAAGGTTACCTGAGGCAAAAAGGAGGGTGAGACCCCGAGCAGCAGCCTTCATGAACTCAGTGTTGACTCTCTGGATGTAGATGCTGCTGAGGGAGTCTTCATCGTCTCCGTAACTCACAGTATGTACATGTGGCAAAGATGACTCATTGCTAAGAAGCAGGAGCCATTGTAAGAAGGGCTCCTGTGCCTCATGGCGGCCTGAATTGTTTTAAAAGAAGGGATATGAATGGCCATTGGATGGTTGCTAGAATCTCCCTTCAGCCCATGGCATCCCCTTGATGAAATGAAGCAGAGACCAAAAGTCTACTCCAACCCATTTTCCCATCCCCCAACTAATTCTCTTAGCAATACCAGGGCTACTGTAGACCCAAGTGGAGATATTGGCACCAGCACTCATCAGGTATTCCACATCTAGACTGGCCTCGATCCCAGCTCGGCCTCGCCCTTGCTTTCCAACAACTTTTGCTACTGAGGCCTGGTGTGTAAAACTGCCACCGAATAGGCGCATGAACTCAGTCAGATCCGAGTTATGGAAGTACTGTTCCAGGAACTGTGGAAACATCCAAATCAGGAATTGTGGATCAGAGAGTGAGGCCCAGGGTAGTGAGGCACTAAAGATATCTTGAGGAGGTTGTGATGACCGCAGGGCTTTACATGGCTCACCTGGGCACAGGCCTGGCTATTGTTGGTGGTGCCTGAGCCCACATCTTTGGCTGTCAGGTTGTATCGCTGACGGAGCACAGACGGAGTCACTCCCAAGTGCAGGCTAACAGTTCCTACCTGTTGTGGTTCTGGACGTTGTCTTGGAGATGAAGGGGGGAAACGGTGCAGCCCCCCCACTGTGGAAAGGGGTCAGGCTTAAGGAGGTCTTACAGACACTACCACCCACTTCTCTACTGGAAAGATTCTATGCCTCTTTTGGCATCTAAAATTCTTCAGCCTGTAGACCTCCCTCCCACAACTTCCACCAACTCCATTGGGTTTACCAAAATCCACATGAGGGGCCAAGGCCTGGGGAAGCTGGTAGGGATGTGGGGACCTTATAACATGGGTCTTTGTAGGTCCCCCTACATAGCGATGAAACTCAGCTCCTGGGAGCAGCAGCTCAGCCTGTCTGGAAGTAAGAAAACAGAAACCATGGGAAGGAGTAGAAGAGTTGGCCTGAGCCCCACTTAGCAGCCTGCCATCATTTCCGTATGCATTACCTATACCCACAGGCTCCCAGCACGCTTTAAACTCCCCCAATTGGGGTATTTTGTCTCCTTGTAGGGACAATGGATTCTATGGGGAAATCATTACTTCTCACCGGACACTCAGCCAGCAAGTCAGAAAGTCCTGGGTGGTCACTGAATCGCAGTTCCGGGCTCCAGCTGCTGAGAGCCACTTTTGGACAGTGAGGAGGGTCAGGGGTGATGGTTGAACCAGCTCAGCTACATCCTCCAGGGTTAGGTACTTTCCTGCAGGGATTCAGAAGAGGCTCTCGTCCTCATTTGAGGCTTTCCTGGGTTGTCTGTCTGGACCTCAATCAGAGGACATCAAAACTTCCCGAGGAGGACTGTGTAGGGCTAGGCATAGTGAGAGTCAAAGGGAAGAAAAGGCTCGAGAGACATGAAACGTCATGGCCAGGAAAAATGCACAGCATGTGTTACCATGGTCACAAAAACTCAAGGACGTTAGTAAACTTTCAATATCCCATTTTAAGCTTATCTTCAAAAAGATTTCCCCAAACTTTTGGAGCCAGTTATACAGAACCTTCTAATTTAGCTCAGCTCTTCATCCTTGTTGATTTTAAACAACATAACGGTGAGTCATTCTTTCCTGCATATGAGGAGCTTCTTGGGTGCTCTAAGGATGCCCCCCCCTCCTCTCGCCTCCATTCTACACACACACACACACACACACACCCTTGCCTCACCATACAGGACTTTAAGCAGGGGAAGGATTCACTCCAGCCTGAGCACCATAGAGAATACTCTAGAATAGAGAAGGGACTGTTCTGGGGAGTGGGGTGAAGGAGAGGAAGCTTCAAACCAGTCCGGGTACTGGGCAGTAATCCAGAAAGAGAATAAACAACTGAGTTGGTAGCAAGAGGAATGGCCAGAGTGGATTAATCCAAAGACAATTTAGGACTTGAACTAGCAACAGAGGAGGGTGTGGCAGTGGCTATGAGAGTGGGGTAAGGTCCATGACTTGATCATGCACACACACTAAGTGCTAGTCCTCCATTTGAGAGCTGGTAGGGTAAGTGAACATTTCAATCTAGATCTGATTATGAATCATGTGTTCTTAAACACAGCTAGCTACCCCACACCCACCATCTTCCTGGCACTTGAACCTAGGGTTTTTCATATGCTCCGTAAGCACCCACCCTATCAATGAGCTAGCTAGGCCTCTAAAAAAAATTGGTTTTAATGTTGACAATATTGCTACACTGCCCAGGCATGCCTTGGATTCAAAATCGTCCTGTTTTAGTCCAAGTAGCTAGGATTATTACCTCATGCTACTAGGCTTAGATTTGTTCTTAGTTTTAAGACTGAAGAACTCAGGTGGAAATTTTGGTGTGTGTGTGTGTGTGTGTGTGTGTGTGTGTGTGTGTGTATGAATATGGCAGTTATTGTCATTTGTCTGTCATACCAGAAACATGGCCCTACATGATCTGCACCAGCCAGTGCCTGCCTGGTCCTGCCTCCCACTTCCTGCCCCAACTGATAGGCACCATATTGAGGAGAGCTAGGATCCGACACAGCCTGCACCAGCTCCGAGAGTCTTTCCAGGTTCCGCTGTTTCAGCGCAAAAGTGAGACTCAGCTCTTCCTCGGGATCCACGCGGCCCAGGGACACCCAGCCTGGAGGCAGCCTACAGGGTCAGGGACATGATTTGATTAGGCCATAACGAGAAATCCAGATCATGGAAAGTTTGGGATTAAGAACTGAGACTTTGGGTCGAATCCTAGATGCAGATAAGGATCATAGGAGATAAATGACCAGAGATTAAGCCGAGGGGGTGTCGAATAAGGCTACAGAGTGGGTACTAGGAGCAGTTGAGGATGAGGAAAGCTAGGACCAAGCGTCTGCAGAGACAGGCACCTGTAGTACTAAATCAACTCACATCCACCGCTGGTCCGGCTCAGGGTTGTAAGTGCATTTGCCGGCGATGACGAGAGCAAGGAGCCCTAGGAGGCTGCAGGGACAGCAGGTGGGTTTCATCAGGAGCCGAACCCTCATTGTACTCCTTCTACAACATGTAATCCCTCTAATGTAATCCCCCTTAGCTACCCTCCCCACCTCAGTTTCTCACCGGGCTTGGAGTCCCATTTTGGCTTTCAGGCTGATCTGTAGTCATGTGATAAGTCACATGAGCATGGTCTGGCACCTCCCCCATCTCCCTGCCTAGTAACTAGTGACGTTGCTGACTCCTCCCTCCCAAATGAGCTGTTCTGAATGCTGGGGCTGCTATTAGAATTCTATGCTGTGTTGAGCATCTAAGCCCAGGGCTCCTCTTCACCTGCTGCCCAAGTCTGTCTGTCTCTAAAGGAATCATAAAGGAGTGGGCTCTGAAGCCCCATAGGTATGGGCTGCTCCTGGCCGTACAATATTAGAAAAACAAGCTCTCAGAGCCTAGGTTTCTTCACTTAAAATTCAGTGACTGTTACGTAAAAGAAATGTGCCTCATACTTGGGAGTAAAAGTGGACATTGCAATAAAGCAAGCCTATGGAGCCAAGACTGACCTGGCAGACTCAACTAATGTGAGCTCTTATGAATGTGGACATTTCATGTTTCCAAGGTGTGTGTGTGTGGGGGGGGGGGGTTGGGGATTTCTTCACTTACCTACTCTTAATAATCACCATATCTTATTCCAGACCCTCAGGCTTAGGACCCTAGACTGCTTCCTACTCTGTCAGTCTCTGCAGGAAACCACTGCAGTTCAAGTCCTGACCATGTTAGAGGGGAAAGCAGCAGAGATCCCAAGGCTAGGCTTCTGAGCTCTCAGTGCCAACCCTACTCCTACATGTCCTGTTGTCCGCCCTCCCTCTGGGCCTCCTTGGCTACTGTGCCAGGTATCCACAGTGCTACGCCAGTGACTTCTGGTTACCCTGACAGAACAGAGCCAGAGGCTGGATACAAACTGCAGTTTATTAAGGCTCCAGAGTGAGAATTGGCACTTGTTCTGGGCAGGGGCAGGGATGTCAGAAGAACCCAAAAGAGCTGGGCCCAGATTGGAGGGACCTCCCCATCCCCCTAACCCCCAATAAATAAAGTCTCAGCTCCATCGCAGGGCGCTGGTGCAGGGCAGGAAGTCTTGGCTGAAGAGAACCCAAGGCTGTTGCCTCATTCTTATTTCTCTCCACACTGGATCTGGCCACAGGTCATGACCAACAGGCCCTCTGTGGTCCTAGTGCTGAAGGAACTGCAGAGAAATGTGGGACCTGTCCCAGCTATAAGAGTTTAAGGTGGAGAGCAGGGGACTGGTGGTGGCCTCCCCATAGTCAGTCATGGTCCGAGGCTGCCCAGGGCAGGCTGAGAATGGGGCCTGCTTTGGGGACACTGGACGTGTCCCAGGTCGGGGCCCAGTTAGGGCCACAGCTAGATGCGCAGCTCTGTGTCATCCGGAGGCTCCAGGCCAGACTCTGTACTGAGTGCTGAAGCTGAGGGGCCCTGGGCTACCCCGAATGGTGAGACAACGGGAGAGCGAGCAGCCAAAGGAGACAGTGAGGGTGAGAAGCTGGGGGACATGGCAGCTGAGGAGAGGGAGCCTTCATGGCTGATAGGGGAGCGGTGAGAGGCTGGTGGGAAGATGGCCCGGGCTACAGCTGTGCTTGCAGGCTTTGGGGGAACAGACTTGGCTCCTGGGTGTGCCACAGCAGTGATGAGGGGTGGTGGGTCAATACGGGGAGCTGGAGGACACGGACGAGCTTCATCCTTGAGCCGAGCAATCTCTGTGAAGACACTGGCCAGAGGCTGGAACTGAGGGCACCAGCTCAACAGGTAGTCCCAGTTATAGCTGCCACGGAGCTCTTCCTCACCAGCCACAATGGCCGTCAGTGCTCCAGCTACACACGGCTTCCCGTCTGCTGGGAAGCCATAGTCCCCAGCGGGTGCAGGGCTCAGGCCACAGCCCCCCAGGAAGGCTGTAGCAGTGGCTGGAGGCCCCTCCTCTCGGTACAGAGTGGCTCCTGCGCCTGGCAGCAGCAACCCTGCCTTTCTGCCCTTGTACCAGGTGTCAGGGGCAGGAGGCTCACAAGACGTGTCACTCAATCCATCCGCATCCTGCTGGATGCCAGAGTCAGGGCCTCGAGCAGCCAGGGAGGAGGCTACACTGGCCACTCGGGGAAACTCGTTGATCATGCGGATCTCGTCATCCTCTGCAGCCTCTGCTGAGCCTCTGCCACTTGAATGTGAAGGGTCCAGGGAGCCGCCACGAGGGTAGGGACCTCCAGCTCCTGGGCCACCGTAGCTGGGAAGAGTCTGATGATACAGATGTTCAGAGGGTGGTGGACTGGGGGGTTCCCGACCCAGTTTCTGTAAAGAGCTACTGGCTATCGGCGCTGTCTGTGACATCGGGCCAGGGGCTGCCTCAGCCTTGCGGCTTCGCGCCCGAACAAGGCCCAGGACCAGAGCTGCCAGGGCAAGCACCACCACAACTCCCAAGGAGGCTGCCACAGCCCCAACCAATAGCAAGTTGAGGTCAGGTGCCAGGCCTAGAGCAGTGTGGGTAATATCCACAGTCACAGGTACTGTGGCACTCCGGGATCCAGGCAGAGGCCCTCTTGCTACTACCTCCAGCCTTAACTCCCGAGGTGCTTCACGTCGGGTCCGGCCCCCACCCCCAGAGGTGGTTGTTCCACTTCCTGGTGCGCGACTGTCCACTCGCAAGTACAAAGCACCTGTTGTCTGGTTGATACCAAAATAGGGGGAAGAGGTAGCCAGCGAGTAGAGCACCAGACCATCGGCACCTCCATCCTCATCTGTGGCCTGCACGTGACCCAGGCTGTGGCCTCGCTGGGCACCTTCTGGCACTTGGAAATGGAAAGATGGAGCCAAGAATACAGGGTCATATTCATCTTCTCCAGTAATCAGTACTGACACAGTGACAGAGGCTGAGAGATTCCCAGCATCGGCAGCACCCACTAGTAGACGGAAGCTTCCTGTGTGCTCATAGTCAAAAGGCACCCGTGCCCGCAATTCCCCTGTTGAGCTGTTCAGGGAAAATGCCTCACGACCCTCAGGCCCTGGCACTGCCTCCAACAGGCTATATCGGAGTCTACCAAAAGTCCCAGCATCCCCATCAATCGCGTGTAGTGTGGTCACAAGAGTGCCTGGAGGCTGATTCTCAGCAAGGCTAGTACTGAGCAGACTCAATGGGAAGGCCGGACCATGGTCATTCACATCCTGGACCTCAACTGTCACTGGTACCAAAGAAAAGTGTGTTCCAGCAGGGTCAGCTGCCTGCACCACAAGCTGGTGTTGAGCCTGGGTTTCACAGTCCAGAGGGCGGGATAGCCTCAAGGCACCCGAGTTCTCATCCAGCTCAAAGAGACCCAAAGGGTCACCTGAACTAAGAGTGAAATGCACAAGACCATGAGGTCCAGGGTCAGCATCAGAGGCCTCCACATGCAATAGCTCAGCTCCAACAGGCATGTCCTCAGGTACTGTCACACGGTAGGATGCTCGAGTAAAGACGGGTGGGTTGTCATTGACATCCAGCACAGTGACAGTCACTGGCACGGCTGAACTGCGGGGTGGCTGTCCCCGATCAGCTGCAGCCACAGTTAAATTGTACTGTGTCAGGCTTTCAAAGTCTAGAGGTTCAAGCAACACTAGGCAGCCCAGTGCTTGGGGACCTGGCCCAACACCGTCCCCGACCTCAGCCAGACGGGGTTCCAGCTGGAAAACTCGGCCCCGATTGCCACTGATGATGCTGTAGTCCACAGTAGCATGGGTGCGGCTTCCATCAGCATCTGTGGCCTCCAGGGTGAGCAGGGTGGAACCAGGGGGCAAATCTTCAGACACAGCAACACGGTAGTGTGGCAATGTGAAGCTTGGGGCATGGTCATTCTGGTCCTTCAGCTGCACATGCACTGTGGCCTGTGCTGTCCGGCCTGGAGCCCCATGGTCTCGGGCTTCCAGTACCACATCCACCACTCCTGGCCCCTCATGACCCAAGGCCATTGCTCCTACTGTTGTGAACAGAGTTCCTGAGATGAGAGGGGGAGGGGAAGAAACAAGCATTCAGTAAATGTCACTGTGTCAACAAGAGCTATTCTCCAGGGTCTAGGCAATGGCTTTGGGAGTTAGACTCGTGAGAACGGCTCATGTGCTGGGACAGCACGCAGTGTCCTCAGGTATTCAAAGTTCAGGAAACAGCTTTTAGGTAAACAGTCACGAGGGACTATTTATTAAAGATAGGATGGAGTGGATGCCCTTGCTGGCTCAGAGATCCAGAAATAATATGATGAAGTAACCAATTTTAGAACTAGGCATCAAATATAAACCAATAGAGTCAACAATAAAGGGATTAGATTATGGGGAAGACATACCATTGTTAGGGTCGACACGGAAGCCCTCAGCAGGGGAAGCCAGATGGTAAGATATGTGACCATTGGCACCCGAGTCTCTGTCGGTGGCAGAGACGGAGAGAATGGCGCTGCCCGGAGGGGTGTGCTCCAACATCATTACCTGAGGAGTAACAGAAAGTGTTTACAGCCAAGCTTCCCAGATGCCCTACTGTTCCCTTAGCCTAGGAGCTGGAGGTTGGCCCCATGAATTGTGCCTGGTGTTCAGCTTAGAACCATACTCCTTAGCGCTGACGTAAGAACTGTCCACCCTCTCCCTTCTCAACACTGGATGCAGAACTTGGATGCAGTTCCTAGGACCTGGAAAGCCAGCCTAAAATGGGACGCTCTCCACCCATTCCAACATTAACCCTAACATCCAGCCCAGTCCGTCCACTTCTGCCTCTTTCCCATTGCTCCAACAGGAAGAACCCCAGATCCAGGTATGGGGACATCCAGACAGAGCTGGTACCTGGTAGAGGCTTTGTGAGAAGGTAGGTACATTGTCATTGACATCTTCCACAAGCACTGTGAGGTTGGCATGGCCCTCATGAGGCCCATCATGTGCCAGCAGCTGTAGGTGGTAGTGGTCACACTGCTCAAAGTCCAGGGGGCCCGTGAGGGAGACACGTCCTCCATACCGGCCAATACTGAAGGGATCCTGAGGCCCCGATGGGCTCAGCACATACCATAGCACTGGTCCAGAGTCCACGTCATTCCCAGTCACCTGTGCGATCTCTGAGCCCAACAGTGCATCTGCAAAACCCAAGGGAAGGGTGATTGCAGAACTATCCTCACCCCAGGAGCCATTCGTACCTCTTGTTTCATGCGACCCTCACCTTCTGATACTCGGAGCTCCCAGGGCTGGGGGATGGTGGGACGATTGTCATTGGTATCGATGACCATCACTGTCAGGGTAGCTGAGCCCACCAGTGCTGGGCTTCCTCTGTCTGTGGCCATCAGTACCAGCCTAGACACAAAGCATAGTCAGGGAGCAGGGCCTAGAAATAGGAGGGAACCCTGGGAAGGGCAAGGAGGATTCAGGACAAAGCTTTGCATCGGGGGGGATTCAAGGTATGACCTGAGGAGCGAGAGAAACCCAAGACAGGCTTGACTACATACAGACTTGAGGTCTTGGACTCATGGGTGCCAGGTCTCACCGTGTTTCTGCCCAGATTTCCCGGTCCAGGATGGCTGTGGTAGTGATAGTGCCTGTGGCTGGGTCTACATGGAACAAGCCCCGTGCTGGCTGGGATGCAGCCAGACTGTAGGAAATCTGTCCTCCAGAGCCTTGGTCCAGGTCATCGGCTTCCACCTGGTGAGTGTAGAAGATTGCTGACCCTGGCTTGGCCACAAGTAAGCCTGACCAGCCCTGTCCCTTATTTTCCCATCACACCCCGCACCTGCAGCAGGGGCCCTTCCAAGGGTCGGGACTCTGGCAGGAAAGCCACATAGTGAGGCCGCAGGAAACGGGGAGCGTTGTCATTGGCATCTTGAAGGGTCAGGGTCAGCACTGAGAAAGCAAAGGCTCCTCCACTCTCTGCCTGTAGCACCAGCCGCAGCCGTGGGCTTGTTTCAAAGTCAAGACCCTCTGCTGAGCGAACTGTGATGGCTCCTGTTGGGGATGGGCCGCATTAGCAATAGCTCCTTTCCTTGTTCTGGAGCCTCATTCTCTAAGGGCAACTCCTCCCTACTCCCTTGCAGGCCTTTCCCCTTCCTCTATTCCTGTTCCTTACCTGTGCTAGGTTGGATGGAGAATATCCCTCTCTCATTCCCACTGAGAATGCTATAAGTAATTGGTCCATTTGAACCTCCTGAATGGACAGCCTTTGGGGAGATAACTGGAGTCCCTGTAGGGAAGACAAGAGAGGAAATATGGTATTGACTGGACTATGGTCACTACATTGCCAATGATTAACCCTAGGCCTTCCAGGAGTTTAAATCTGGCACATATAACCAGGGACCAACCTGGTGGTGCATTTTCACGGAGCACAGCCTCACTACTAGTTCTGGGAAAGCGGGGTCCACGCTCAGGCTCTCCCTGTATTCCAACAACGACCACACCAGTGGCGGAGCGAGCTGGGCGTCCAAGGTCAGTAGCTACAATGAAGAGGACACGATCCTGGGGTCCAAGAGCCACGGGGGATCGAGCCACACGAATTTCACCAGTGTAAGAGTCCACAGTGGTGCCAGGTGGTGGTGTGCCTGCCAGCCGGTATAGAATGGAGGCATTGGCACCAGCATCTCGATCTTCAGCTCGAAGCGTGGCCAGAGCCAGGGTTGGTTTGTTGAGGCTAGGACCTGGGCGGGGTAGGCGGAGGCGGAGAGGACTCGTGGGGAAAGCGGGTGCATGATCATTGACGTCACGCACTGTGATGGTGATTGGTACTGTGGTGCTCAGAGGCCCAGCAGCTGCACCATCCACTGCGGTCACAGAAAAGGCATAGCTGGCACAGTGTTCTCTGTCCAAGGCTGTAGCTGTGCTCAGTTCCCCAGAGGTAGGCTCCAACAGGAAGGCCCCCGCTGTACCTGCACCCAGGTAGTACATCACACGGCCATTGTCCCCATCATCTGGGTCATGAGCCTGTAGCTGCAGCAGTAGGGTCCCTACAGGTGCATCCTCAGGCACCTCCACAGAATAAGAAGGCACAGGAAAGACTGGTGCATGGTCATTGGCATCCAGCACTGTCACTGTCACAAGCAAGGTGGCACTGAGGGCTGGCTGGCCTCCATCTCTGGCCTCTATCTGCAGCTGGAATGCTGGCTCTACCTCCCGGTCTAGTGGCCTCATGGTGCCAAACTCCCCAGAAGTGAGATCTAGTGCAAAGGCTCCTGAAGAGTCCCCATCTGCAGAGAATATGAACACACAGACATGTACATGTTAGCCTATGGGTGGGGTGCTTGGTAGATAACAGCAGGGATCAGGCAGTAAAAGGAAGCAGAAGAAAGGAAAAGAAACCCAAAGATAAAGAGAAAACAGAAACATCAAGGGCAAAGAGGACACTATAAACACGTAGGATGTGGTCTTGGGCCTCTGAGTCCCCCAGATCCTTTGAATATACATAATATAAGATCAAAGTGTTTTCTTAAAACACTATGTAGTCTTTTCATTCTCATTTCATAAATGTAAAATGGGGTTTGCGGCTGCTGTATGACACTATTACTTAGTTGACCGAAGTTGTATTTGTCTACTGTGTTTTCCAGAATATTCTAGATAGAAAAAAAAATAAGTGTATTATCAGAAATTCAGTTCGTGCTGGCTACCTTCAGTAACACTTAAGATCACTGAAACCTCAATACTGTTCAACAATATGTTTGAAATCTTAACATTTTCCTGTGCCTATTCAGAAATAGCAAGTGATTGTCTTAATTGTTCCTTCATGATATTTAATTTTTTGGTAAGTTTTAACATGAAACACAGCAAATATTGACCCAGAACATGTTACATAAGAACTCTTTAGGAGTCTCAAAACTTAAGAGTGTAGCTGGGTTAGTGATATAATCCCAGCTACTCTGGAACCTGAAATTGGACATTCATGAGTTCAAGACCAGCCTGAATAACACAGTTGAGACATCATCACATACACACAAAATTTTAAGTCTCTGAGACTAACTAAATAAATAAATAAATTGAGGATAATTGCCTGTGTGGTATATAAGGAATATAAGATATAAGAATAAAATATATAAGGATATAAGAATAATAGGAAACACCAGGCATGGTGGCACATGCCTTTAATCCCAGCACTCGGGAGGCAGAGGCGGGCAGATTTCTGAGTTCAAGGCCAGCCTGGTCTACAGAGTGAGTTCCAGGACAGCCAGGGCTACACAGAGAAACCCTGTCTCAAAAACAAAACAAAACAAAACAAAAAACAAAAAACAAAACAAAGCAAAAAAAGAATAAAAGGAATATAAGAGTAAAACATAAGAAAATGAATAGGATAAAGAAAATAGGTGTAGAGAAAGATAAAGAGATGGAGGTGCCAGTAGAGGCACCTCAAATACTCCGATATGCAGAAAAGACACAGAAGGAGGAGAAGAAGAAGAAGAAGAAGAAGAAGAAGAAGAAGAAGAAGAAGAAGAAGAAGAAGAAGAAGAAGAAGAAGAAGAAGAAGAAGAGGAGGAGGAGGAGGAGGAGGAGGAGGAGGAGGAGGAGGAGGAGGAGGAGGAGGAGGAGGAAGAGGAGGAGAAGAAGAAGAAGAAGAAGAAGAAGAAGAAGAAGAAGAAGAAGAAGAAGAAGAAGAAGAAGAAGAAGAAGAAGAAGAAGAAGAAGAAGAAGAAGAAGATAGAAATGTTGACAAAAACTGGCAAGGGCCAAGAAGCAGTAAGAACTGGGCAAGTGAGGGCTGCCAAGCAAGGCATTCTTGTGAAACTGAATGCCTCTCACCAAGGATGCGGTACTGTAGCTGTCCATTGAGTCCCCCATCTGGATCAGAGGCTCTTAGTGTGGTTAGGGTTTGGGGGTCCTGGCCTTCAGGCACTTCCAGGGAGAGGTGGGTGTTCCCAAAAGTTGGAGTATGGTCATTTTCATCTTCCACAGTCACTCTCACTGTGATGTGCGTTAACAGGGGTGGCAAGCCCCTATCCCGAGCATATACTGTGGAGAAACAAAACCGGCAAGATGTACCCTACCCAGTGCCATGAAGAAACCCTTATTACAGCATTCACACATGTTCACCAGGTGCACATATAAAACAGAAAATGTCTATCTCACAGCATACATTGGGGCACACACATAAGACATACACAACACATGCCAGAAAAGATTCTTTCTTCTCTATGTCTCATGCTGACTACATGCAAGATATGCTTCAGTTGGAGGCGATGTGACAGGAAAGACAATAAATTAGGTATCAAAGCCTGTACTCAGCTCTCAGTCCTGCTACTTCCAAATCCTGTTAATTTGAGCAAGCCTCTTAACCTCTCTGCTAATATCAATATGCTGCTCTGATGAGTGGCTGCAGTATGAGCCGGAGGTATGGAAGGCTTGGTGGTGACAGTATGCACTGGAAAACTAGTGTTGACAGGCTAGAACTTAGTTCTTCCTACTCTCTACCTTGATACTTCCTTGTAACAAGAGCTGTGTTGTATACAAAACCTTTAGCTTTTGGAGGTCCCATCAGTATACCTGTCAAATAGATCTCCTCCTGCTCCTCCCGGTCCAGAGCCCTCAGAGTCGTGAGAACTCCAGTGTTTGGGTCCAGAGAGAAGCTCTCGCCAGAGACACCCCCATAAGTCACTTGCCCATTGGCCCCTGAGGAGAGGCAGCATGGAGGACGATCAGAGGGTAAGTATACTTTTTATTCCCTCACTCCATCCCTCTCACAATTCACTCCCAACTCCATCCCTGCCAAAATTCATTCCCACAGGTCTTACCAAGGTCAGGGTCAGTTGCCTTCAGAGTGAGCAGAGAAGTGCCAGGGGGACTGTTCTCACGAAGGATGACATTGTACTCCTGCTGAGGGAAAGCCGGTGCCTCGTCGTTGACGTCAACAACACTGACAGTCAGGAGCTGAGTGGATGAACGTGGAGGGGAGCCATGGTCCAAGGCCACCACTGTCAGTACATGCTCAGCTCGCTGTTCACGGTCCAAAGGCCGCACCACGGACAGCGCTCCTAGGCAGCAGTAAGGTGGTTGGTAGCCTGCTTTAGCTTTCCTTGCGTTTCAGCACCTTCCATGCCTCCCCATCCCCTACCCTACTCTCACCAGTGGTCGCGTGTAGCCGGAAGTGGCCGTCCCCTCCAGCCGCAAGGCGATAGGACACGCGGGCAGCCTCCCCCAGGTCTGG
The DNA here is from genome assembly GCF_000001635.26 of Mus musculus. Lineage (NCBI taxonomy): Eukaryota > Metazoa > Chordata > Mammalia > Rodentia > Muridae > Mus > Mus musculus. The sequence continues at coordinate 105,762,216 of NC_000073.6, forward strand.
ATCCCGAGCTACCACGTGCAGTGCTGCGGGCCCAGGGGGCTGATCCTCTGGGAGGCGCACCCGTGATGGGGAGGCGAAGACCGGGGCGTTGTCATTTTCATCTGTGACAAAGACGCGCGCTGAAACGCGCGCTGCCCTGCGGCGGCTGGCATTGGCTGGCCGGTCGGTGGCTTCCACGAGCAGTAACAGCGCAGGTGTGGTCTCTCGATCCAGACCACGAGGAGCGCTGAGCGCCCCGGTGCGCGCGTCCAAGCGCAGGGCGGGCACCGGGGGCTCCTGCCTCAGCAGGCGGTATCGCACCTCACTGTTGGGACCTGGGCCATCGGCGTCTGATGCGCGGAAAGTGTATAGCGTGGCACCGGGGTCGGGGTTCTCAGGTAGCGCCAGTGCCAGGGGGTCGCGCGCAAAAGTTGGCGCGTGCTCGTTCTCGTCCTGCACACGCACCTGCACTCTCAACAGCCGCGCGCCTGCGCCTCCCGGCCCCTCGGCGCGCACGGTGAGCGCGCGCCAGGCTGGCCCAGCCTCGAAGTCCAAGGGACGCGCCAAGTACAGGCGACCGGAGGCTGAGTCCAGCGCGAAGGTGCCCTCGGGGTCCGCGCCACCAACCAGAGTATAGGTGAGTACGCCCACACTAGCTGGCTCCTGCGGGGCCACCGAACCCAACAGGGATCCAGGTCGAAGGCCCTCAGCTGCTGTCACCGTAAGTACTACAGGCACTGTTGCCGCTGAGTCAGCTTCTATGAGATCTGGTGACTCCACCACCCGAGTCGAGGGAAGTACCTATTGCGTACCAGAGCAGGGAAACGGAATCAGAAGGATCCCTGTAAAAGCGTGTCTGTGCTGGTTTAGGGAAGGGCGGTTAGGGTGGACTGACAAAGAGAGTCGAAGGATCTCAAGAATATGGATCTATAAGAGGAGACCCTGAGGGCCAGACCAGGGGACTCTAGGGAAGGCAGTCATACCTGCACGAGCAGTTGGAGGCTGGCACTTCGAGGGGGGCTGCCCTGGTCGTGAGCACTTAGAGTTAGTACATAGTGAGGCCGCTCAGCTCTAACCAGGGATGCTGCTGTGTGCAGCTCCCCGGTGTGAGGATGCAGAGAGAAGAGCTCAGAGCCAGGACCTAGGGACAGGCAGAGAGAAAAAGATGAGGTTTTGGCAGCCAGAGCGAAGCAGGCCATGAGAGCTCTGATCACTCCCAGGCTCCCTCCTTCCTGCCCCATACCAGTTAGGGTGTATAGGATGGTTCCATTCTCCCCCTCATCTGGATCTTTGGCCTGTAGAGTTGTCACCAGTGTTCCTGGAGGCACTCGATCTGGTACCTGTGGGAACACAACTCGCTTACAGTTGTTTTCTTCCAATGCTTAAAATAACCCAGAATTGGCTTTCATCCATCCATACATAGGTACAACTGTTTTTCCTTTTGTCTTATACCTGTTCCAGGAGGTGGTCTCTCTTACCTATACTCACAGCTTAATGGGGAGACCCCTCCCCATGTCCCTTATACTACTTCAGAACATGGTCCTGGGGCTTTACATACCTGTATAGGGAGGCCCCCACCAGCAGCCCCTGAAGCCTGCAGGAAGGTGGGACTGTTGTCATTAAGATCGAGCACAGCGACATGCACAGTGCCTGTGGCACTGCGAGGTGGACTACCCCCATCCTGCACTTGCACCAGGAGCTGGAAACTGCTCTGCTGCTCTCGGTCCAGGGTTTGGAGTGTAGTCACTTCTCCTGGAAGTGGAGATGGAGACTGTGATGGGATATTTAAGAATGCAGATCCTGGGAACTAGCTGTGGCTAGGAAGTGTGACCAAGTACCAAGGCTAAACTCCAGGCTGAATCCTGATCCTTACAGCCAACATCTGGGCTAAGGACTCTGACTGGGTATTTGTCAGTCTGAAGATGAGGCTGTAAGGTCTAAATGCTTACCAGTCTGGGGGTGGATGCGGAAGGCCTTGCTGTCTTCTGAAAGCTGTTGAAGGCTGTAGGTCAGACGTCCATTAGGACCTGAGTCTCTGTCAGTGGCAAAGACTCGGCCTACACTGGTCCCTGGGGGTTGATTCTCTGCTACAGCCAGAAAGGTGGGCTCTTCAGACAAGCGGGGACTGTGGTCATTTTGGTTGAGGATAATGACCCTCACTGTGGCTGTGCCTGTCTGTTGCCCCAATTCAGCTTTGGAACCGGATACAGCCATCACCTTCAATGTGTATAACTCCTGGGACTCACGGTCTAGTGCTGTCCGTACCCACAGCCACCCACTCTGTGACTCCAGGCCAAAGGGGCTACTGGCACCATCTGCTGCAAGATGGTAAGTGACAGGGCTCCCATCTGGTGCCTGGGCCTGCACTTGCAAGATCTGAGTTCCGGTGGTAGTGCCCGAGGGTAAGTCCACACGGTAGGTAGGGCTATCAAATCGTGGAGCCAGCCCATGGATTCCCAAATCCTGTATCACCACACGAAGTCGGAAATGGCTGGTGCGTGGTGGGGAGCCTCCATCCCGGGCCTCCACCTCCAACTCATGGGCTGGTCCCCCTGGAGGCCCCAGAGGTCCCATGAGCCGGACGTGGCCTGTGGTGGGATCCACAGTGAACAATCCATCACCCCCAGCAAGTAGATTAAAGGTGATTCTACTGTTAGCTCCTGAGTCAGGGTCTAGAGCGCGCAGTGTATAGATGGGAGTCCCTGGAGCAGTGTTTTGTGGCAACAGTACAGTGTCTTCAGGTGCAGGGAAGGCAGGAGAATTATCATTCACATCATCCAGCAGCACGCGGATCCGAGCCACAGCAAACACTGGTGGGGTTCCACTGCCTGCTCGAACTTCTAGCTCTAGGACAGGTCCCAGGAGCTCCCGGTCCAGAGGGCGAAGTGTTTTTAATAGCCCTGAGGGTGAATCTAGGGAGAAGAGCCCTCGGGGGTCCCCACCTGATAGGGTGAGGGTCACAGGCCCTAAGCGACCTAGGGAGAAAGAGAAAAACATTAGGAAAGAGGTAGGGCTCACCTATTAATCCCAAGAAGGGCATGTCCCACATTTGTGTTTTCAAAGTATTCAGAAAGGGGCTGGTGTTGGCAGGGAAACTGGTTGGCATTAGGGTGGTATTCAAGTGCCATGCTGTTTTGTAATAGAGTTCCCTGCGGTATGCTGTTCTAGGGTCACCCTGAGATGGTACTAGGATATCTGATACCTGGTGGGTTGTGTGCCTGGATTATGCCCACACTGGTGCCGGGTGCCACATCTTCTGGCACTGAAAAAACATACTGTAGTTGCTCAAATATAGGTGGTGTGGGGGTCCCAGGCACAATGCTGATGTTGACTCGGGCAATGGGTTCTGCTTGTAGACCACCTCCATCCTGAGCCCCGATCTCCAGCTGCACCACAGAATTAGCCCGTCTGCCTAAGGGCCAGGCTACTGTCAACAGCCCTGGAGAAGGAAGAGAAGCAAACATAGATGGAGAAAAGAAGAGGGGAGAAGGTCCTGGAAAGAGGAGACAATATTTAGGTAATATTTAAGTAAGTGGGAAGAGGAGGCTGGTAGCAGGTACTGGTGATAGGGGGATCCTTACCTGAGTGTGCATCCAATGCAAAGAGTGGGGGACTGTTGCCAGCCAGGATATGGTAGGAAAGTCGCCCATGGGGTCCCTGGTCAGGGTCATGGGCATGCACCCTCAGCACAGCTGTGCCTGGTGTACTCTGAGCACTCAGACTGGCAGCATACTCCCGTGGATAAAACTGAGGTGGGTTGTCATTCTCATCTGCCACAAATACCTTCACGTACACCATGGACTTGAGGCCTCCCTGGTGGGACATGTAGCCATCAGTCAATAGACCTTGTCTAACTTTGGTTAAAACTCTACCCCAATCTCCTTAGCCAAGGTCTGTTTACTTACCCCATCGATAGCTGTCACCGTGAAGTCAAAGCTTGAAGGTCCCTGATCACGGTCCAGGGTCCGGGTGGTACACACATCACCACTGTGGGCATCAATGCGGAATGGGGGGGATCCAGAAGCTCCAAGCCCAGCACCCAAGGAATAGGAGAGGAGGCCAAATGGGCCACTGTCAGCATCTGTGGCTGTTACCTGAGGAGAGGCTGGGGTAAGTGATGCTCCCTCCTTGCTGGTCAGAAAAGGGCTAAATGGAGATGCACAGAGGACTAGAACCTGAACCAAAACCCAACCTCAAGCCAGGTCCCACCACTTAGGTTCCTGGGAGGCTCTGGTTACAATTTTTGTTGTTGTTGTTAAATAGCAAATAAGACCCTGCCAAGGCTAAACCTTGGAAACAGCTCTTTACTGTGGCTGTGGGCCCAGATATCCCAGGAGACAGACTTTCTTCTGCATGAATCCCTGTGGGCAGCAGCACAGCTGCAGTCATCAATGGGTAACCTTATTTGATGTGTGTTTGAAGGCACTTTAATATATGGCGTTGATTCATTAGCATTGCCTTCCCAGACACAATACAGTAAAGATGCAGCCATGGTTCACTTAGGTACTATAACTCATGTCTGACCGAAGCTCACCTGATCATGCATTTTATTCTAAAAGGCACATCACAACCTTCTACTGCACTAAGTAAAACTACACTGTTCTACTTGGGGATTGTTTTGGACAACAAAGATAAGCACAAGGGTGCAACAAAAAGTGTCACTGAAACAGAACACAAGTTCACTTGATCACAGGATGAGAACTGAAACAGAAAGCAAAATGTCACCTGCTTCAGCCTCAAGGTAGGAACCTACATATTAGGTGACTCGTCTCTACACATGTCTGGGGTTACAAATACATTTTTCACAGAGAGTAGTGAATCTGCATATAATGAGGACCAAGTTCAAAGTCAAGTGTCAAGGGCAGCAGTCCCTAATTCCAGAGGGTAACAGGAAACTGCTAGCCTCGTCTTCTGTCTGTTCTATTCGGCAGAGAACTGGTTGATAAACAGTTACTAAGATTGATATTTTAAGTCTAATCTTGTGTGTAGGGAATTTTTTTTTAAATAATAGATTCTCCTTTGCTATTCCCTTTAAGGATTTATTTATTTATTTTATGTATGTGACTAAGTGTTGCTCTCTTTAGACACACCAGAAGAGGGAATTGGATCCCGTTACAGATAGTTATGAGCCACCATGTGGTTGCTGGGAATTGAACTCAGGACCTCTGGAAGAGCAGTCAGTGCTCTTAACCTCTGAGCCATCTCTCCAGCCCTGGGAAGTGTTATTTTAAGATGGGGATTTCACTATGCAGCTCAGGCTGGGCTTAAACTCAGGATCCTCCAACCTCCCCCAGCTAAGTGCTAGGATTGCAAACATGCCCTAGTCCATTCCAGCATATATGTCTGATCTTTACAGAAAGTATTCATTACACTGCTGAATCCCATCACTACAGGGTCTGCTCCATGATTTCTGGATGTGGCTCATGCACTTTTAGCCTAGGTACACTGTACATGCTCTGTGCACATTTGTACATTGAATGAATAGGCATCGGATCACGCTGCTTTGTAACAAAACTTTCTTTCACTCTAAGTTTTACACATTGGGTGCACACTAAGCCCTCCATAGTGGGCTAGCTGGTGGCTGACTGCTGCAGGCAATGACAAAGTGCTCTTTGTGGGCAGAGTGACCTTGGGGTCATGATATGCTGCAGGAGGAAGCTGGAGAGTTCCCCTTCTCGGCCAGAAAATGTGCTCGGAAAGAAAGCTGGCCAGGGATTTCTGATTGTTGCCCAGGCCCTTGACAGAAATGATCTGTGCCATTGTTTATCCTCCTGAGAGACATTAAGACCCTGCCATGGCTGAACCCTGGAAACAGCTCCTGCTCCAGCTCTTTCCAGTGGCTGTGGGCCCGGATATCCCAGGAGACGGACTTCCCCCTTGCGTCTATCCACACACAGGGAACAGCACAGCTGCAGCTACCGTCAGGAGCTGTCAAACACCTCACCCCTGACTCTGTTGCAGGAAGAAAGCAATAAACAGCCGTGGGGTGGGGGGAGTTGTCAGGAAGTGACCCCCAAAAGGCTCAGGGGCCATTGACTGGAAGTGACCAAGGCAAAGTGAATTTCCTGAACCCCTGCTCAGAGGTTTCTCGGTAAATGTCGACTGTTTTCAGCAGGTTCTCATTGCCATCTCCCATGCTCTCACGCTGTTAGAAACCTCATTGCTTCTCCTCGTATCTGCACTTGACCCCCTGACTCTAATCGGAAGCACTATTTCAAGGACAAAAGAGAGACCCCCTTTTTTTTTTTAATGATCCTTCCTACCAGACTTTAAACTTACTGTATGGTTCCATCCTGACACCCTTCCTTTGAGTGCCTCCAGTTTTGATCTCTTGCTATAATAATCTGCTTCTCCTCCTACTGGCTCTGCGCTACCATGGGCTCTTCTCCACTTACTGTATTCTGTCTGCTCTTGTTCATCCTGTTTCCTGGACCCTTTCCTTGGCCTTTTTTTTTTTCCATCTTGCAGGCCTCTTTCACTTTCCCAGCCTCAGGAACTATCTCTAATAAGCTCTAAGCTTAGGGGACCATTCCCCTAGCCTGAAAACTTGTACATCCAGATGCCTGTTCAACATCTCCACCTGGATGTCCCACTGTGACCTTAAATCTAAACTGTCCAACATTAAACCCATGATCCTTTCAAACCTGCTGACTCTTCCATCCACTTACTCAAGCCAGAAGTTAGTTCTTTCTTTTCCCTTGCCTGGAATATCAATCAGCCTAGCATTCAATAAGTCTTCATTATCACCCGTATATTGAGTCTCTCTCCATCTGAGACATTCCTCCTTTGGACTATTCTGATCCCCTCCCTTGGACTATTCTGACCCTCCAACCCATACTTCTGGCATTTTAGGGTAGATTTTTTTCTTTATCTCCCTACTCCCCACCCCCTTTATTAAGGTTGGACGCTACTATGTGCATTACATCATGGTAAACAGCATCCCAGGCCTCTACCTACTGGATCTTGGGAGCATCTCATCACTTCTAATGATACAAAATGTCTAACTATTGCTAAATGTCTCCTCTGGAATGTAAACTGGCCCCCAGCTGTAAACTACTAGCCTATACTGACAACCAGCTGAGAGATAAATTTGATCATATTCTTCCTGTACTAAAAAACAAAAAAACTTCAGGGCTGGAGAAATGGCTTTGTGATTAAGAGCACTGGCTGTTCCAGAGGTCCCAGGTTCAATTCCCAGCACCCATATGACAGCTCACAACTATCTGTAACTCCAGCTCCAGGGCATTCAACACCCTCACACAGATGTCTATGGGGTAAAAACACCAATCCACATAAATAAATAAATAAATAAATAAATAAATAAATAAATAAATAAATAAAAGCTTCAGTGCTTTACATAGGGAAAACATTGGCTTGCTGTGGGCTCTAGTTGGCTGGCCTCATGTACAGTCTCACCTTCTCTTCTCACTACTTGGACCCCTTTAAACAAATCAGGTTCTCTCACTCCTCTGTATGTGTCAGCTAGCCTGGGACCTTTCACCTGTCTGATCATTCCATGAGCTCTCCTTTATTCTTTAGATCTCAATTCAAAAGCCCCTGTGCTTTGGGAAAACTTCCATGTTGTCTATTATCCTACTGTGGAAGTTTTCTTAATGCAACAAGTTATTTCTTTGCAAAGTAAGACTTATTCCAACTTGGGCTTATTCATTACTATATTCTGTATCCCTAATACAGTGATTGGCATATATGGCGGGGTGTTTAATAAATGTACATTGCATGAATCAAATGTTAAGACTTTGTAGCAGTTATGAACTCCCAGTGGTCATTTTTATCTTTCCTTCATTGTTTCTAACAACAAAAACTCTAGGAAACCACCTGGAGAGTTGCTCTTGTGCTTCGGGAACTAGCTGGGAGAGGAAAAGTTTGGAAGCAATAATCCACTGGTCTTGGCCAAGAGAGTGCACACATGTGAGAGTGGGTGGTGGAGCCAGACAGCAGAAGCAGGCAAATATCCAGAATCTGGCCAGAAGGCAAGAGATCAGCCAGACCCAGGCACTAGCCTAGAAGTCTGGGCCAGCAGGCAGCCCCAGAGAAGATGTTCCGGTCTCTGCTGAGACCTTCCGACCCTCAGTCTTCTCTATTGCAGCTATATTTCATGGGGTAGCAAAAGCCATCTTTCCAAAAGACAGGCTGGCTTTCCTATGATTTTTAAGAAAAGTCAGAGCCTGCTATCTAGCCTGTTAACTAGTTTGTCTTCTCTCCCAGAAACTCTTTTTCATCTGTATAACTGAGACCAACCCAAACACTGTAGTCTTAACATCGTGGTGTTTATCCACCAGCTTTCTTTCTGTAGGCAAGGTGTCTCTGTCCACATCTAGCAAAGCATCATTAATTCTTCTGGGCTTCCAAAGCACTTCATGAAGTGCCACCCTCTACTGTGCTAGTTATTGCTCTGTTTCCCTGTTTACACTGAGTCCAGCACGAGAATGGGAATCTCTTTCCCCTGTTCTCTGCTCTGAGCACATTGCTGGGCTTACAGTGCTGAGCAATGATTTGTCACCCACACATCGATCCCTTCACCCTTAAAGCCAGTTAGCTACTTTAAAACCAAAAGCAAACAAACAATCTAATCATGTCCTTCCTGACTCAAAGTTCAAAGACCTCCTTTATTTTCCGAGGAAAGCCCTAACACATGGTGGCCAAAGATTTCTGCAATATGGCTTCAGACTGTATCCTTAGATTCATGTTCTCCCCATCTCTTTCCTCGTCCGCTGTGAGGTCCTCCCTCTCTGCATACTAGAATCTTACTAGATTGTTCTTATCTCTGTCCTTGAATCCGTGTGTCCCATCAAGGCTCCCGTCCAAAGGAAGGGATAGAGGTTTCTCCAGCAGAGCATAACACTGGACTAAGCATAGAGCACTCTGTAAATGCTGGGCTATCCCTTGTGAAACAGGAGCCATGTGGGTGTACAAAAACGCCATCTCTGCAGTTTAGAGGCTTTGCAGAGTGTTTCTTTTGTTTCCTGACACTACATGACACTCTTCTTCCATATCCTATCTTAGTTCCTTCAACTGCCAAGTTTACTGGTCTTAATTCTTGCACCCTACCCCATCTTCTCATTACACTACCTATACAGACGTTGGATCTCACAAAACAGGGCCAACCCCTTTGGCTTAAGTCACTGCCAACACTTGCAAAGCTAGGCTGCTGCCCTGGGGTCCTCTGTGACCCTCACACCCACTGCTGCTCACAGTGCTGTGGACAGGGGCTACCCACCTGCAGGAAACAGGTTCCAGGCTGGGTACCTTCAGGCAGCGAGGCATTGTAGAAAGTCCTCTGGAACTGGGGCTCATTGTCATTCACGTCTTGTAAGGCCACACTAACTGTGGCCGAGGAGACTAAAGGAGGCAGGCCCCCATCTGTGGCCACCACAATAAGCTGTGGCTGAGGCTCTAGTTCATAGTCCAGTGTGGCAGCTGTGGTGATGATGCCTGAAGTGGGATCAATGGAGAACCAGTGAGTGTGAGTGCCAGGAGCCAGGCTGTAGGTGATCTGACCATTGGTGCCTTGGTCAGGATCCCGGGCAGTCACCCGTACCACGAAGCTGCCAGGCAATGCAACTTCAGGCAGAGGCTCAGGTCGGTAGAGCTGGCGGTCAAAAGCAGGTGCGTTGTCATTGACATCAGTGACATGTAGCACAAAAGCAGCTTCGGCCCTAAGTGGGGGTGAGCCTGAGTCCGTGGCTGTGACTCGCAAGTTATAGACATCTCTCTCCTCCCGATCCAGCCTTCGAGCCACACACACCAGATAGATGACACTGTCTTGGGTGCTCAGAGCAAAGTGGCCCTCTCCACCTTCCAGGGACACATTGACGTGGGCGAAGTCACCATCATCTGGATCTGACACAGAGATTCGAGCAACAAGCTGTCCAGGTGGGGCAGCCTCAGACACTCGGGGGGAGCCATCAGCACTCAGGAAGATGACAGTCATGGACGGCTGATTGTCATTTGCATCTCGCACATGCACTGTCACAAAAGCTGAACCCAGCTCTGGGTGAGCCCCACCATCCCGTGCCTGTACCACCAGTTCATGAACTCGCCTTTGTTCAAAGTCCAGTGGGCGCTCCAGCCTCAGAAACCCTGTGTGTGCATCAATGGAGAAGGGTCCATCACCTTCACTCTGTCTCCTGTTGATCTCATAAGTCACAGCTCCGTTGGCACCAGCATCAGCATCAGATGCAAACACCTGCAAAACAGGACTTCCAGGGGCCAGACTCTCAGATACCACAGCATGGTATCGGCTTTGATTGAAAGCTGGGGCATGGTCATTGATGTCCAGAAGTGTCACATCTAGCAGGGCCTGTGCTCTCCGCGGAGGTGAGCCACCATCGTAGGCTTCGAGCTGCAACATGTAGTGTGAGCGGTTCTCCCGGTCCAGTTCTCCGGCAATCACCAGCTCAGGTACTGGAGCTCCACCAGGACCAGGACGTGTCTCCAGCCGAAAGGTCTCTCCAGCCCCATCACCAGATAGCGCATACCCTTGGGTTCCTAGGCGGCCGGCATCTGCATCACGAGCAGGCTCCAGTGGGTAACGTGTACCAAGAGCTGTATGCTCAGGTATCTGCAGGGCTGCCCGAGCCTGAGGGAAAGCTGGTGCGTGGTCATTGATATCAGCTACTCTCACTGTAACTTCCACGGTGGCCCCATCAGGAGTGACTGCAGTGAAGCGGTAACGGTCTCTCCGCTCACGGTCTAGGACCCGAGCTGTACGGACCACTCCACTGTGCTCATCAATAGCAAGGTCTGTGCCTACGCCACTGCCTTCCTGGGCAGAGATGAAGTACATGGGAGGAGGCGCTGTGCCTGGTGGAAGCCCTGCACTGATGTCTCCAATCAGCGTGCCTGCTGGTTGTTCCTCGTCGATCTGTAGGTCCAGGCTCCCAGCCTGACCCCAGCTTCCTGGCACTGTAGCCCCTAACAGCACCAGCAATGGTAATAGAGTCCTGAGGCTCTTCATGCCAGGGCAGGAAAGTGCGACACTCAGCTCCTTCTGCATGGCAGGGCCAGTCCAGCTGAAGCTCCAGCTCCACACCAGACTCTTAGCCCAGCTTGATTTCAGGGTTTGGATCGGATCCAACTTGGGCTTTAGCTGCAGTTCAGGCTCCCTGACCTGAGTGAAAAGCAGAGGGAAAAAGTCATTATCAGGGGAGGATTAAGAGGCCAGAGGGACTGGGAATCTGACCACCCCAAAGCTCAGATGTACACAGGGCCAGCAGCTCATCCATTTCTATCCTGCCCTGGGAATCCGTACTCTGGGATTCCCCCGAGTCTCCTCCAGGCTGCCCCCTGGCAAAGGCTGAACTTTGTCTCTAAGCAGATTATTCCATCTCCAACTTTACGGGACTAAATGCCTACAAACTCTCCTCTTCTATTTCTAAACTTAAAACGGCTGACTTTTGCTTACATTTTTTTTTTTTTTTTGCACCAAGGACTAATACTCCCTTTCTAGCCTATAGTAACGCATGTAGTAACCATCCTTGAAATGTCAATCCTTAGAGCTGCTACCAGTGTTTAAATATTTAGCGTTCCGTAGCCCCACTTCACTCTCTCATCTACAAGAGCTAAGTGCCAACTACAAACAATGAGTAAAGGGAGCAGCTCCTGGTTTCATGGAGCTTAAAACTAGGAGTTGAACAGCCTTGAAGATGTCTATGAAGAAAATTTGGAAGCAGGAGAGGATGGAAGGGACTTCACGGAGTCATGGAGAGTTGTTCTGAGGAAGTAACATGCAAGCCCAAGAGCAAAACAATTTGTAGGTATTAGCTACATAATGGTGGGCAGAGATGAGGGATATGGAAAGAATTCTGGAAGAGTGAACAGAATTTAGGAGAGCTGAGAGTCCACACTAGAAGAAGGGCTGAGAATGTCTGGGGGTAGCTGGAAAGCATTGTCTGCTGGTGAGGTGTTATGTTGGTGCAGAGTGTATATAGAGAGCAGGGGCTCACACACAACATAATGAAGATAGGACAGGAAGTAGTAGAGGTATGGCAGTGTTTCCATGCTAATTTGGATGAGGGCCAGCAAGCAGTAAAAACGGGGAGTGCCAGCACTTGGTAGGCAGAGGCAGGCGGATTTCTGAGATCGAGGCCAGCCTGGTCTATAAAGTGAGTTCCAGGACAGCCAGGGCTATACAGAAAAACCCTGTCTCAAAAAAACAAAAAAGAAAAATCAAAAAAACAAAACAAATCAAAAACCAAAACAAAAATCCAACCAACCAAACAAACAAAAAACCCAAAAAACAGCAACAACAAACAACAACAACAACAACAACAAAAACCGGGGAGTGATGGGTAAGTGTGTGGGAGGGGACCGGGGGTAGACTCATCAGAGCCTGATGACTGCTTAAAGGTAGGATGAGAGGACAGAGATATCAAGGATGATGGGCAAATTCCTGGTGGAAAACCAACTGGACAAAGTGTCCTTAGGTGTCAGACACTGAAAAATAAAACCAGTGAGGGGAGGTGCCTCTGGGAACCCTCTAAGGAAACGAGGTTCTCAAATGTGGCCAAAGTTCCAAGAGAAGGAAGCCTATGGGTGACAAGCAAGAGCAGAATCGGTGACAAGGTGGAGCACAGGCTGATGGGAGGCAGCTGCAGGAGGGAACGGGGACTGTTCCAAGTTACGCCTCCCAGTAAGGCTGCTTCACTTGCCCCCTGTGTCACCTCCCTCTCTCCCTCCATAGAGAGGCCCCCTTCTCCGTGACAACTCTCCCACTGAGCCAGTCATCGCTTCCTCTTACTGGATCATTCCACATCGCTGATCAGTAATCCTGAAGCCCAGTGCTCTGGGCCTTACCGCCATTTCTGTCCACACTTTCCCTCTCCACCTCCCAGCTGTGCCCAGGCTCCTTCACAGGCTCTTCTCCTCTGTCCAGTCCTTTCAGGACTTTGTCCTGGGTCATCTTTTGCTATCCTCAAAGTCTGACTGGCAGCTTTCCCACTCCTATGCTTTCGTCTAATCTATTTGTCGGTGATCTCTCAGTCCCCAGCTCTGGGGGCACTAGCCATAACCTCAGTCTGATTTCTTTCACCTCTGTGTTCTTTCCTGTGAATAGCAACACCATCCACCACACCTCAGAACCAGAAATCTAGACGCTCTCTTTGGGTTGTTTGTTTGTTTGTCTGTGTTTGCTGTTCTTCGATCTTAATTTCTATTTTGTTATTAAAGCCTGGCCACTTCCCCCAGGCACGCCTCAGCTCTAGCCTGTTTACATGGTTGCCATCTTAAGCTGAAGCACTGTCAGCTCGCCTTTCTATTTCTGCAACAGCTCCTTTCTGATCTCCCTGATTCTAACCTGGACCCTTTTTTTGCTCCATTGTCACTTCGCCAGACAGATCCTTACCTAACCAGTCTGTAGAGGGTTCTCACTGATTCCCAATTCCTGACAACAGGAAACTGCTGCCCCCACCTCAAAAGGCATGCAGACTCAATATGCACAGACACTCATGTGCACAGACACACACGTATGCACAGACATACATAGGCACACATACATATGCACAGACACACATAGGCACAGGCACACATATGCACAGACACACATATGCACAGGCTTGTGGCTGAAGTTTCAGGGGTGTCTTGTTCTAGCAGAATATCTCTGATCCACATCATAAAGTCCGCTTTCCATTAGTGTATTTGCACCCTAAGTTCTGCCAGTCACTCCATGTTCCCTGCTTATAGTTTCTCCCACAACATATTGCATTCCCAAACTTTATGTTAATGTGCTTATCCATTCTTTCTTGTTTTATAAGTGGTGTTCTCCCAGACTAAGATAGCTCCCAAAAATCTTGTCCATGGGGCTATTATTAAAAAGTCAAGATCCAGTTTAAACTTCGTGTGGATTTTTTCTCTGGCATACCCCACCCCTGCCCCCATGTAACAGTGCACTCTGTTGGGCTTCAATTAGAGCCAATAAGCTGTTCAACAGTCCTGGTGTGTTCTTGTGTCTACTCCTGCACTGGACTGGAGGCTCCAGGTCTTGTCTCTGAAAGAGCTGTCAGGGTCTCATGCTCCACATCACCGCCCCCCCCACACACACACACACTCAGAGAAATGCCTGTGGCTGTATGAACTCAGATGGCATACATAAACACATGATCCCATGACCCTGGGGTTCTACCTGTCCTATGGCTAAAGAAGTGTGTCCTCTAGTCTCCATGGATTTTGCTTCTCTCAGACTTCCTAGTTCCTGAAGATAGGTGTGTTTGTGACCTTAACTTACACTTGCAAGTCCCATCTCTCCCATCTTCATAAGGCAATACAAAGCAAGGGTTGGGTAAGGAGGCTGGAGAGATAGGTCAGTGTGTAAAAGTGCTTGCAGGACAAGCATTGCACAAGCATGAGAAACTGAGTTCAGATTTCAGAACCCACATTTTAAAAAAACCTTGAGAATCTACACATGTGCCTCTAAGTCCTGCATTGTGGGGAACAGTGACAAGAAGAGCAATAGGACTTGCTGGCCACCGACCTAGATCCAGGTCCAGTGAGAGACCCTGTCTCAAAAGAACAAGAAGAGTGATGGAGCATGCAAACATACATGTGCCTGCACACACACGTGTGCATATACCGCACAGTCATACACACATTAATTTTAAAGAGCAAGACTTTGAATCCAGTCTCATTATTAATCTGTGAAGTGGTTGGATCTAAGCACAGAGACTGGTAAAGGGTTAAGGGCTGGCTCTCTTCATTTCACCAGTCACTGGACAGAAAGTAGTAAGTAGATCTTGGCGAGAGAAGATCATGCACAATGAGTTCCATGTTCTTATCACACTTGGCATTGCAATGATCTGTCTTTCTATGCAACTTGTATAAGGGACTGAAGACTGTCTTACTCACACTTAGGTGGAATATGGCCATAATACATGATCAACAGATTTTTTTTTTGAGACAGGGTTTCTCTGTATAGCTCTGGCTGTCCTGGAACTCACTTTGTAGACCAGGCTGGCCTCGAACTCAGAAATCCACCTGCCTCTGCCTCCCAAGTGCTGGGATTAAAGGCATGTGCCACCACTGCCTGGCAATCAACAGATTTTCTGAATAATAGGATGAGTCAGTAGTAGGAGATAAAAGTTCACATGAAGTAGCCTTGGAGGGGAAGGATACAGGCCCAGGTGGATCCCTATGTAAAAATAGCCCCTTCTTCCAAATTAGAGACTTCTTCAACCTCTTCTTACCTAATATAGACCTCTAGCCACTGCAGACTCCCCCAGGGCACTCACCTCTGAATACACAAAAGCTCACACATAGCCCAGTCCTCCCCCCACCCCACACACACCTTAGCACACTTGGAACACTGATAGACAGGCTCATGCAGAGCTTTTCACAGCCAGGCTGCTCACATGCTAGAGACACATTCAACATGCACTTTCACACAAAGATTTACTCTAACACAAAACCAGGTTACATATAGATACCTCTCATCACATGCGTTGAGAAACCCATTTTCATACAAATTGGTATATTAATTTAGACATATATAACTCATATGCACAGAGAAAGCCACTTTTCCATGGATCTTACACACAGAGACACATACACATTCTCAATTAACACACAAACACACCCATACACATATTCTTCCCTGCCCGGGCAAACACACTGTCTACTTCATGTGGACTGACACAGCAGGCACGCGC
Organism: Mus musculus; assembly: GCF_000001635.26. Lineage (NCBI taxonomy): Eukaryota > Metazoa > Chordata > Mammalia > Rodentia > Muridae > Mus > Mus musculus. The sequence goes on from NC_000073.6 coordinate 105,777,854, forward strand.
ACACACACTTGCAGACCCACCCACACGCAGGCATGCTCTCACACATGCTGCCGGGGCACTCGTGGTCAGCTCTGCGGCTGCAGCTGTGACCTCCAGGTCCCTAGGGCCTCTGTCTGGACTATGCCTCATCACTTCCTGCTCCACAGCTTCCAGTTCCAAACTCGAACTCCAGACTCTCTCCGGAGACCGTCTCATCCTCTCTCCAGCCTCTTCTGGAGCTCCGTGCCTCCCATCTGTCCAGTGTTTCTCACTGCCTCTTCCCTAGCACATGCTCCTCCTCCCTATTCTCCTTTCTTTCCTTTCCAGGTCTGTCCTATCCATTTCACCTCTGTCACCAGTCTGTCCTGCCTCCTGTCAAGCTTTGTCACATCTCTTCTTCCACCCAGTGCTGCCTCACCACATGCCCTCACTTTGTCCTCAGTCCTGTTGCTTGGTCCTGACTCCATCCCACTCTCCCCCTCTAGCCCCACATCTGGGCCTCTGGAACCACAGCTGGTTCTCATTAAGAGGGGGAGGGGCAAGACTGTTCATTGGGGCCTGAAACGTGATGTCAATTCCCCCCTCGCTAACAGAGCCCCCCTTCTGTCCCCAGCTTGTGTGTCTACAGGGCCTGGGAGCAAGCAGAAACATGGGAGAGGAAAGAAAGGTGGGCTGTGGGGAGGACCAGAGGGACCACAAGGGAAGGAAGAATCTCTCCAGGAGGAAGTATAGGAATGGCTCAGAGGTACAGAAGGGGAAGCATGCTAGGGGAGCTGGCACTGCCTAGGCCTCCTCCCTCAACTTCCTGTCCCAGGGCCAGCAGTGGGCAGGGCCAGAAAGACAACAGTGGTGAGGAGGGGGGCTATAAACGGCAGCTGAGCTAGAAGTGGAAGAACAAGAGAGCAGCCTCAGTAAGCAGAGGGAGATGTGGATTCAGGCTAGGCATAAAGAAAGGAGGAGAGGTGAGAGTTCTGGTGGGAGGATGGAGGAAGCAAGCCCATCAGAGAGCAAGCAAGTACTGCAGCAGAAGAAGGAGTGGAGCAGGAACAGTCAGACCATGGGGGCTGCTGGGGAGGGAGCAGAACCCACAACTAGAGAAAGGGGACTGAAGAGAGGTGGTGGGAGAAGATGGCTGTAACCTCCACCCCACCCCCAACCCAGGCAGTGGCCAGGGCACTGCCAAGGCCTGGCTCTGTCCTACCAAAGACGTGTTTCCAAGAGGCACTCCAGGGAGAGGCTGAGGAAAGGAGAGAAAAGCAGAAGAGGGTCTGTTTCTGAGCTTTCAGTGTGTGCTGGGCCCTGTGCCAGGCAGTTCACAGACAGTATCTCATTTAATCATCATAACAACCCAGCGAGGAAGGAATCCCGGCTTCCAGTTTCCAGTGAGGAAATGGAGGCTCAGAGCAAAACAGTCTTCCTGAGTTAATGTCCCCCTAATCTGATCTCAGGACTATACACACTCTGTTTGGCCTGCAACTTAGAGAGAAGAGGAAAAACACGGGGAGAAATGGCAGGGAAGCTGAGTGGAGCACTCTGGCAGGATGGCAAGAGCAGCGAATTTGGAGGAAGGAAACCAGGTATGAGCAGTCGGTAATAATGCAGGTTAGTGAGGGGAGAGCTGAAAGAAGAGAGAAATGGAAGATGGGAGGAGATGAAGTGGACACGACCAGGCTAAGGACTCTGTAGGATGGAGAAGCTCAACACTTTCCTGGGACTCTGACTTGAGTCAGGTGGTGATATTAGAGTACTGGAGAAGAAAAGCCACTTGGGAAGTACTTGTTGACATCCCCACACAGGGATGTCCCACGAAAACTTGGATCGGCAGGCCAGGCTTCAGGAGAGATATGGATGTGGACAACTGTGGAGTGACTGGGATCTGTGGGTGTGGAGATGCCAATTTGATAGGGGTAGAGAGTGAGAAGAATCCAGGCCTAAACTCTACCAACAGTCACAAAAAAAAGGGAAGCTGAGGCCGGTCGTGGTAGTGCACACCTTTAATCCCAGCACTCGGGAGGCAGAGGCCAGCAGATTTCTGAGTTCGAGGCCAGCCTGGTCTACAAAGTGAGTTACAGGACAGCCAGAGCTATACAGAGAAAACCTGTCTCGAAAACAAAAACAAAAAAACAAAAACAAAAACAAAAAACCCCAAAAACAAACAAACAAACAAAAACAGAAAGGGAAGCCGAGAGCTTTCCTCTTCCTGGAGGCAGCGTCTAAAAGTGAAGGAGGAACCTTCAAAAGGAGGCAAAGATCAACCATGCCTAATGCTGTCAAGAGAGGCAGAGATGGGTTGCAAGTAGCTGCTGAGTGTAGCAGTTAAGGTGTTGGAAAGAGCAGCATCAGGAGAGTGGTCCTGCAGTGGGAAACCAGAGAGAATGTGCCAACTCACACCAAGGCACAAACCAGATTAGGCTCAGCATAGATATTAATGTGTGTTTACTGCATTCCTACAACAGGGAGACTATGTCCCAGGCAGCAGGGCAGGAGAGTGGCATAGATTCTAGCAATACAACCTTTTTTTTTTTTTTTCCATATAGGGTCTTCTATGGCTCAGGATGACCCTGAACTCCTAATTATCCTATCTCAGTCTCCTGAGTGCTGAGATGATAAACTCGAGTCTTCTTGCCTGAATAACCTCTAATGCCTTCATTTCCTCATCTGTAAAATGTGAATCAACGCACCTGCCTGACTGATGTGAGAGTTAAATGAAATAGTGCAGACTCCTTAGCATGAATGCTTGGCTACTGCTCGCTGGTACTGCTACGTGATGCACATATCAAACTGTGGGATAAGTGCTATTCCACAGACAAGGGATCTGAGGCTGGGAGACAGGAACACAAAGACATATAGAAATCAGTTTTGATGGACAGCAAAGCTTTTTGCTAACCTAATTGCCTCTCCGGTGCAAGGCTCAGAAAGCCAAGATAACAGTTCCTGAACGGCATGGAGTAAGGAACAACTGCCAAAGTTTAGCAGAATCAATCTGGCACTGTGCTTGGGGTGGGCTATCAGAGGAAGAGCTCTCAGTATAAGTTAACTGACACTCTGGGTTAGAGGCACGTGGGACCCCCAGGGTATGAGGGTTGAGGGAACCTGGCAGCCTGAAGGCTTGTAGGAATGAAAAAAATGGGGACAGAAGGAGAGGATACAGGGCATGCGTGTGATGTGATTCATGAATAGATGCAGTCAGCAAATATTTAAGGCCTACCATGTGCCAAACTCGCCAAATCCCAGAGATAGAGCAGTGGCTCAGACAGATCAGTCTCTGTGCCTGTGGTGTTTACCTGAGAACTGATCCCCTAGAGCAGGACTCCAGTGATCACTGCCCAGGTGGTGGAGGAGACTAATGAAGTTGGGGGTGGCAGAAAAGGTGGAGACAGAAACTCAGAGGGTATCATGAAGGCAGAGAAGCTCAGCAAGAGAACTCAGATGGTAGGTGGAAACTTCCAAGACCCAGCACAGAAGAAGTGAAATACAGTGAGCTAAGTTAGTAGTTGAAAACTTGTCAATTTTCTTTCTGAATCTTCCAAATAACTTTTTGAAGTAGATGCCAGTACTCTTGTTTTCACCTGAGGAAATGAAGCTCCAAAAAGCATAGTCACCCATTAGAAGGCCTGAGGTATGGCTATGCTTCCGTTCCCTTCTCTTCTCTTGTTCCTTCTCTTCTTCCTTCCTGATCAGTTACATGGAAGCCAGGTTCAAGCTTCTGACAGATAACAAGCTCCTTCTACACACACACACACACACACACACACACACACACAGAGAGAGAGAGAGAGAGAGAGAGAGAGAGAGAGAGAGAGAGAAACAGACAAACAGACAGACATAAACAAGTGTGTTTGATGTGCTAACTGAGCAGGAAGGGGACATCCTCACTCAGGCCTGGGGGCTCCAAGACCTTGAGAAAAGTCTTTCTCCAAGGGACACATGGAACTGTATGTCCCCCACCCCAAATGGCAGAGGTTGAAAATGTTCTCATCTCAGAGAACCAGCTAGCATCCAGAACTTCTGGGAGAGGCTTTTGCTGGTAGGCACCAGCATCAGAGAGAAGAGAATCCAGGCTGCCTTTTGTTGCCAGTGACAGGCAAGGTTTGGACCAGGAGGAGAGTAGAGGAATCAGGGAATCTAGGATAGGAAGGAGAAGAAACTGAAATGCCAGGAGCTGGGCTCAGGGTGGGCACTGGAGGAGGGAACAGTCAAAGGATCCTAGGGAAGGGGTCTGGTAGAGTGGAGGAGATGATGAAGGCCTGTAGTGCCTTGTGGTCTAAGGATAGGTGTGATGATTAATCTCCACGACAACTTGACCTGGGTCTATCTTCAAAGGTGTTTTCAAAGAGGTGTAACTGAGGAGGGTGTCATCATTCCATAGGTTGGGTACCAGACTGAATAAAAAGAAGAAAGTGAGAGAAGCACCAGCATTTCCCCTTCTTCTTCCCTCCATCCTTCCTTCCCTTTCTCCCTCCCTCCCTCCTTCCCTCCTTGCTCCTTTCCCCCCTCCTCTCCTTCCTGACTGTGTCTGCAGTGTGACCAGCCACCTCACTTTCCTGCTGTCATGTCTTCCACACCACGATGGCCCATGCCCTCAAAGTGTAAGCCAAAATAAACCCTTCCATTCGCACAAGTTTCATTTTGCTCATGTTATTCTGTCACGGTAATGAGAAAATCGAGCAATAGATCATAGCTTACAGACAAGGGTCTCCATGGACACAAGTTTGCTAAGTTCCAATGCTTCTTAAATAACTGCTGTGTGAATGAAAGAAATAAAGTAGAGGAAGAGGATCCAGAAAAGAGAAACCCAGGGGGAAGAAGGGAGAAGGAAGAGGAGGAGGAGAGAGCCTGGGATAAGAAAGGAGAGCTGTGGAGAGGCAGGGGAGTGTTTCTAGCAAGGTAAGAGGAGAGCTGGAGAGGAGGCAGTGTCAACAGGTTCCTGGTTTCACTTGCAGAGATAAAGGACAGGTTACAGTGGGAAACATCTCCATCAGTGGGCAGCTGAGAAGAGGTGTCCAGAGAGGAAGGGATGTGTTCCTGTGCTTGTGTTTGCTCTCTGTCAAGCCTGTGTAGGGAGCCATGGGCCACAAAGATGTTTGATGTGCAACCTTGACAACAAGGAGTCCTAGCTTTGTTGGAGAAACAGAATGAGGAGTCCCTGATTTGTGAGAGGCAGTCGCATGGGGGCCACATTTGAAAGTGAGAAGGATTAAGCAGGAAGCAGAAAGGAAGGGCCACTGGGCTGATAGAGCAGGGTGTGCAAAGGTCCAAGGGCATGGAAAGACACACTGTCAGTCAGTTGATCGGTCTGTAGGTTGGGAACTACAAGGAACTCAGCATAGCTTGAGCTCACAATGTGAGGACGCTAGAGAAATGGGACAAGCAATGAGCTAGGGAGGTTGTGGGGAGAGCAGATTATGATTCATAAACCTTATTTAAAAGTTGGGATTTCCTGCAAGGGAAACAGAATCGCTAGAATGCAGCAAAATGGCTGGATTTGCATTTTTATTCAAGGCTTTCCTGCTGCAATGAGAGGCACAGATTGGAAGACAAAAGGGAGCTATGGACCCAGGAGTGGGTCCCCACAAACGTCCAGATGAAAGACTCTGAGGTAAGGGCAAGCACAGAGGCAGTGGAGGAATGGCATGAGACGCCAGACACTGCTGGAGAGAAGGAAGAATCAACAGCTCCTGGTCTCGCCATCCATAGAGAAAGGCTAGTTACAACTAATGTCTGGGTGTCTAGTCTGAACAAAGGAAGGAGTGATTTGGGGAAGGAAAGACAAGTTCAAGTTTGTATATGGCAGGGGGTATGTGAGCTATACATTAAGAGCAACTATGTCTCAGGTACATAGAAGTCACAGTTCAGGAGAGAGGTATTTGGAACCTCCATACATGACAGCTAAAACCATGCAAATAAATGAGACAGATTATCAGAGACTCAGAACTCTGAGATCATCAGATCCAAGCCAGTATTAAGGGGCACATGCAAAGGACCTCAAAGGTGACCCAGGCCAGCCGAGAGAGGAGCTCTGCAAGAGATGCACAGATCCCACCACAGCAGTGCCACCACTGGCTTTTCACCTGTCTCATTGCACTGTCATCCCACCGAGGGTAGAAATGGTGAGCTTTACCATGTTCTCACTACCTAGCAGCCTGGCTAGCACGTCAGCTCTTGTTTCAATAGAATAAAGCAGTGACTCACAAGCCAAAATCAAAAACAGCTCAGAGAGGAAAGAAAGCTCAACTATGTCAGGTCCTGCCAAGAGGTCAAACAGCCGAAGACTTTAAAAAATCCCCTTGATGAGAGGTCACTTTCTCTTAGGGAGAACAGAGACACTTAGGGAGTGGGAGCAAGTGAGCTCAGTGGAGATGCAGTCTCTCACAGAATGTGACGTCAAAGGAGGAAGCCTCTTAGCTACAGGGGTGCCACAGGGTTAAAGAAAGATAAAGACAGAAGAAGTCTGTCCCCAGGAGACTTGGGAGCAAGGATGAAATTAGAGACACGGGAAAGACAAGAAATCATTAGTCAAGTTAAAATCCCTTGGAGGAGTGAGGGATGGTATCCTAAATGCAGGTGGGGGTGAACCTTATAGAGAAGAGACACCTACCTACTTGTTATGGGAGGAAGGATAAAAGGTTCAAGAGGGTGCAAGTGAGATGTGGGGAGGTAGAAAGTTGCAGGATTTTTTCAGTGAGTGAGCAAACCAGGATTTCTACTCTCTGTCCTCCTTCTCTTCCAACACCCACATCCATTTTGTCAACATGCTGACCCCACTGTTTAAAGAGAAACTCCTGTCTCCTGCCATTCCTCCAGTGCTGGCCAGTGGGATCCCCCTTCCTGGGTTTCTACACCACCCCACAGCTATTCTTCCCAGGCACCTCCCCCAGTCACCACAGACCTGCTGCAGTGCCGTTTCTGAAACAAAGCTGGCTATATCACTCCACAGCTTCAAATGATTTGATGGCTTTCCATTATTCTGGGGTCAAATGAGCTTCCTGTGGCCATGGAGACCCTGAATGATCTCAGCTTCCTCCTGACACTCCCATCTCTCCCCGCTTCTTGCTCCGAGTGTCACATTCACTGGCTTGCTCTATCCCTCAGACACAAGATACATGAACTTTTAAAGGCCGTTTTCTTGGCTTGGAATATTCTCCACCCATTCTGCCTCATTTCCACGGCTCCTTTCCTTGGCTGACTCCCGACTAATTCACCAATTTTACATTTAAATGCCACTTCTTTCAGAAAGTCTCTTCTGGACTTTCTACCCTGGCTTACACTTTCTTGATGAGACCTGGTATGTTATGATTCTCACCCCCACAGTGTGTAAGTTCCCTGGAGGTAAAGAACATGTCTATTTTGTTTACTCTTTTACAAAGCCCACTCTGCTATAGCGTCTGGCAGAGTAGATGTTTGTATGTGCATGCTGAATGAACCAGTGGGTTAATTCGTCTACTGAAAACAATGGATCGAGGGGTTTGGGTGTGTGAAAAAATATTTCTTCATAGAAGGTTCTATGTAGGGATTAACAGAAGCCAGGATTTCTAAGTGCCATTTAGTGCAGCTAAGAAACCATTCTAGATAGCGTTGATAATGTGCATGTGGGAAAGCTCAAAGACAGTGCAGTCAAGGAATGTTTGAAGGGATTTCTTCACAAATGAGCTGAGGGGTGGGAGGGTCAAGTAGGAGCAAATTAGGAAATCTAGGGCAAGAGGTCAAGGGGAAAAGGTCATTATCAGGTTAAAGCAGTGGTTCTCAATCTGTGGGTCATGACCCCTGTGAGGGAAGGCCATTGAAAAACACAGGTATTTATATTAGGATTAATAACAGTAGCAAAATACACAGTTATAAAATAGCATTGAAAATGATTTTATGGCCGGTGGTCACCACAGAATGGTATTAAACGATCACAGCATTAGGAAGGTTGAGAACCACTGGGTTAAAGAGTAAAACAGGAGAAAAGGCATCTGGAAGCTATAAAGAGATGGAAGCTATGTTCAGAGTGGAATACAGGTTGGGATGGAAGAGTTCAAACAGAGTAGTCATGGGACAAAAGAGCATACCAGGAGCGAAAGAAACTGAGGAAATTGTGCAGCTGGTGTTTAGGGAGACTCCATGGAGACTTCCATGGTAGCATGTAGGACCAGGGGGGAAAAGCTCACATCCAGCTCTCAGTGTCCAGGAGACAGAAGTTCTGGAGTTCTGGGGATGAAGAGTAACAGTGTGAGTCTTAGAAGCTAAAGGGCTTCTTTAGCAGTAGCAATACCATATAGCTTTCCTTGTAGTATGGATATATGGTCCATGACTGTCTCCTAGAAGTTGTACAAGAGGTTCGGAGGTAAGGACAGTTACAACACAACCTTCTATTAGTTCTGAGTCACCTGTGACTTATGTGAGCAGGCTGAGGAGATACATAAAAATCCCTGTCATGCCCTGCCTGATAGTATTTCCAATTGGCATGTGTTGTTCTGAGAGGTGCTGGCAACACCATTGTCTCCTGTGGTATGAGTTGGCTGTGGCAATGACTCTTCATGTAACATGGCTGGAACATTACTGTTGTATGGACACCACACTGAGAACTTCTTCCACAGGTACATGCTAGCTTGGCAGGCATCTATAGTGGGTGTAAGTTGGTTCTGACAGTTCCTCTTTAGGGGTGTCCAGGCTGTGAGTGTATCTCTTGAGAATGTATGTTGCCTGGGACTCGGTCCCTGTGGGTTGAAGAGGATTATGACTATGTCCCCTATGGGTATTTGAAGAGTTGACATAAGTGACAATATTTTTCTGGCCTATGACCTGTGGCTGTGGGCCCAGCCCATGCACACTGAGTTCATTGTGCCTTTGAGTTCTCTCTCCCCACCCCCTCCACGTGGGACCTAGGCTTGCAGTGACCTCTCTCTGTCCCCTGACCAGGACTCTGATCTAAGCATCCTGGACAGAAACTTGCAGGCTCTGGTACCAGGATGCACTTAGAATACTAGTTTGGGTGACACACTGCCACCTCAGGCTTCCTCCTCTCCCCTCTGCTTCTCTTTACTTCTGCTCCCTCCGTTTCTTTGTCTGTGTCTCTGTGTCTCTGTCACACACCCATCAATACGTTCTGACACATGGCTCCAATAGAGCCAGGTAAAAGGCACCCAGGCACACATCCTCACAAGGACCTGCTTGTCCTGGCACACCCTCATTCTGACCCACACCCCCTCCAAGTGACACGCACATGCACACACAACCGCGCGAGGACACTCACTGACTCACACTCACTGCACACACACTGTCCTGCCCTCACCCACCAACCCCCCGCCCCCCAACCGCACACTCAAGCACCACCACACACTCCCACTCGATGACACCCGCACACAAAGACCCCCCGGCCCTGCCCCCATGCTCACGTTCACGCTCGCCCTCTCCCGCAGGCCCCGGCCCCCCCCTCCCCCATTGTCTCGGCTCAGAACAAAGCCCCCGGCTCCGCCACCGCCGCCGCCGCAGTCGGGGAGGCCGACCGACCCCGCGGGTGCGGCCGGACGGGCCGGTCACTGACCTCGATGCGGTGCGGGCTCCCTCGCCCAGTGTTGGGGCGCAGTCCGGCCGCGGTCAGCCCCCGGGGCAGCGCCCGCCAGTGCGGGGCCTGGGGCCGCGCATCGTCCGCTTTGACTGGCTCGGGCTCACAGTGCCCTCGGCGCGGGCCGCCGTCTGTCTGCGCTCGCTCGACCGTCGGTCGGTCCGTCCGTCTGTCCGCCACCGCCGCAGGGGCGCCGCCTCCTGCACAGCCACCCCGCGGAGGATGCAAGATGCGCCGCCGCGGCCCGAGCCCCCTCCCCTCCCTCCCTCCGCGCGGTAACCCGAGCCCCCGCCCTCCGCCGAGCCCCCGCCCCCGCCCCCACCCGCGCTGCCGCGGTCCCCGCGCCTCCCGCCCGCCCTCCACCCCTCCACTTCCCGGCCCCAGGCCCCAGGCCCGGGCGCCGGATCCCGCCCCAGCGCCGCGCCGTCCCTTCTCCAGGCTACTACCGCGCCAGATCCTTTCGTCCCGTCCCGTCCCCTTCCTCCTCTCCGTTTTTCTTTCTCCATTCTGTACTGGTCTTCGTTCTTCCATCCCTACTCCGCCATGGTCCGCTTCTGCCCCACTGCCCTGTTCTGTCTCACCCCTTCACACCTCTTCTTTACCCACTTCTCCCGGTCTCTCTTCTCGTTGTTCTTTCTGTATCCAGCTTCCCTCCATCAAATGCCCGCTATCTTGCTCTGTCTGTTCGTCCGTCTTCTCTGCACCTTTTCTCCCCACCCCTTTTCCTGGCTCTTTCTTTTGTCCATAACCGCTCTTACTTCACACCTTTCCCTTCCCTTCATCACCCCGTCCTCTCCTCTTTCCTTCCGTCCATCTTAACATCCCCGGTCTTTTCTGCTACTCACTTACTACCCTGTGATCCTATTCCCTTTCCCCCTGTCAGCCCTGGCTTCTCATTCTCTTATTTCCTCGTCCATCCCAAATGTGAATTTAGAGATCGAGAGGTATTAAACCATAGAGTTTAGGGGCTGGTGGTAGTCTGAGAGTGTATTTCCCTAGATAAGTAAAATGAAAAACTGGGTAAGAAGATGACAAAGGTCTTGAGGGACCAATTTGGGAGGAAGGCTTTGTATGTGTGTGTAAAGTCAGTTAAGTGGATGACAGTAAGCAACCTGGAAGCTTTTATACCTTGTCCTTAGGACTGTGATCGATGTGAGGGAAGAAAGGCATTCTAGCAGGTACAAGTGGCACAGAGAAACTGGGAACTTCTAGGAAGAGAGGACAAAGGACCTTAGGGAAAAAGGAGGGAGTATGATCATGGAAGATGGAAAGAGAGGCTGAGATGCTCCATGGTTATCTGGGCTTCAGGCTTGCACTGCCCGGTGGGTGGTGGTGAGCAGGGGTGGGGAAGGGAATGGGCTTGGAAAGATGATGACTTGGGATTTGGGGCTTCTGCCTTTGAAGTGCATGTTGGGTAGGTAGGTCTACATTTGAAGGAGCGGTCTGGGCTGGGCATAAATATTTGGGAGTCATCTGCAAATACCGTATAAGTTTGAATATAGGGTGAGGTTTTTTTGCTTTTTTGTTTTTCCAAAATCATCTCTCAGGAAAGAGGGAGTAACCTTATATTTGAGTCCTTACAACATCTCTCATATTACAGGGTTTGCTCTCATTTACTTTATTTTGAACAACAAACCACTGGATAGGGCAGTATGGTATGGTGACTAAGCTTGTGGACTCTGGAGCCAGACTGCCTGGCTCGGGGTCCAGACTCTGCCGTTTGGAAGTTGTGTGCCTTTGGGAACGTTGGTTAACCTTCTTTTACCTCAGTATTCTCATCTATGAACTGGGTGTAATGATTAAACTATTTTTAATATGTTAAAGTACTGCATACCTGGTACCTAGAAAGTACCCAGCAAGAACTCTTGCTATCAGGACAAGACCTATTGACCTGAAATATCCTCAACAATCCTATTTTGGATCCTTGTAGAGGTCATTTGTCACAGAATCCCTAGCTAAAGAAATTTAATACAGTATGATAACTATTCCTGGTGGTATGACCTCACAACTGCATGTGTTGGATGACTCTAAATATACTTTTTAATGATTGCTTTAAAAAGCCATAATGTCGTACTTGGGAGTGGCATCTAGGATGCTCAAAATGTTCTGTTTCTTGGCTCAAGTGATGTTCCATGAACATTTCACTTTATGACAATACATCGAGCTTACCACTTGAATTTTGCCCTTTCTGCATAATGTTATACTTGAGTAGAAAGTTAACAGTTTAAAGCATGATTTTATAATGCAGTATGTCAAGTCATTCTATGAATCTACTCTTGTAGGATGCATGCCAAAAACCAACTGCCTAAGTGTGATGCAAATAGGACTTATGACTTGGATAAAGTTTCCAATGACCACATCATTTGTGGATTTAAACTGTGCTGTGTTCTTCTTCAAACCCTTCACTTTGATTGAGGAGAAGTCTTCTATTCTGGGGAAATGTGTAAGACAACTAAAAAAAGTGACTCTAATGATGAAGAAGTCATTGCTTTTGAGGAATATGTTAAGTCTATGAAAGTTAATATCTTAAGAGTATGGGGAAGGGCTAGAGAGATGGCTCAGTGGTTAAGAGCCTGGCTGCTCTTCCAGAGGCCCTGAGTTCAATTCCCAGCAACCACATGGTGTCTCACAACCATTTATAATGGGTTCTGATGCCACACACATATAAAATTAATAGACATTTTAAAAAAGAGTATGGAGAAAAGGATTTACAAGTTAATATTATTTTATTTGATTATGAATTTAAATGTATATATTTAAGTCTGTTAGATAATAAGTGTAGAATTTTTCTTCATCCTTCATCTCTACAGGAATTGGGTTTGTTCTCTTTTTAGACTTTTACTTTTATTAGTTTAAATTACATGTAACTGAGTACTTGGACATGAGTGCAGGTGCCTGAGAAGGTCAGAGGCATTGCATGTCCCTGTAGCTGGAATTAAGTGGTTGTGAGTCACTTGAATTGGGTGCTAGGAACGGAACTCTGCAAAAGCAATATATGTTCTTAACTTCTGAGCTAGATCTCCAGTCTCTAGAACTTTGGGGGGGGGTGGTGTTGGCTACAGGGAAGGAGAGAGACCTATAGGGCAGGGGAGGTAGATGACAGGAATTTTAGGGAGCAAGATTAGTTTTTCAAATTGGAAACTCTACATCTATTTATTTCTTTGCTTTTGTTTGTGAAGGCACACATCAATAATCCCAGCTCTGGGATGGTGGTCAGGAAGATTGCCATTACTTTAAGGCTAGCCTGGGCTATATTACATTTTGTAAGAAGAAGAGGGGAGAAGGAGGAAGAGGAGGAGGAGGAGGAGGAAGAGAGAGGAAAAGGAGAAATGAACAAAGAGAAGTAAGAGGAAGAAGAGGACATGGAGGAGGTGGGGGGGGGGAGAGGATGGAAAGAAGAAAAGGAAGAAAGGAATTTTCATGTTGGCCAAAACTTTTGCATGAGAAAATGTGGGGTAACCTTTGGTGTGAGTTTCCTAATATGGTGAATGTGGCAGAAGGTAAGAGAACAGTAAAGTTGCTCAAAGGAAGTATGTATATTACAAATGGGAAAGGGTCCTCCTTGTACAGATAGATCCCAAGATTCTGTACCATTTAAAGACTGAGAAGAGGGGCTGGCTCAGTGTTACCATTTAAAGACTGAGAAGAGGGGCTGGCTCAGTGTTACCATTTAAAGACTGAGAAGAGGGGCTGGCTCGGTGGTTAAGAGCCCTTGCTGCTCTTCTAGAGGACCAGCGTTCAGTTCGCAGCATCCCCATTGGGTGGCTCACAGGAGCCTATAGCCATAGCTTCAGTGATCTGACAACATCTCCTGGCCTCTACTGATATATTGTGTTTTAGATATGGTGGATTTAAGATGCATGTGAAGTATTTAATGGAAGATGCCTAAAAGATGGTTATGTATAAACTTTCTACTCCAGTAAGGAGCTGAGCAGATGGTACATAGTGTACAGCCACCAGGATGTAGGTGGAAAGTGGAGCAATAAGAGCTAAATTGCTCACTTAGAGTGAGCAGTAGTTAGAGTATCCAGCCACCTTTAAGGGGTGTGTTAACAAAGGAAGAGTTGTGGAGGAGATTGAGGAGAGCTACAGAGTGGACCTCATTAAGAGAGCACTGTCCAGCGTAATTTCCTAGGAGCACAGGAAAGAAACATCTACTAGAATGAGCATTGTCAACAGAATAAAAATACCACAGTAAGTGCATCTTCCAGCTCTCCCGTAGAGGAGTGTGGGACAGCTGATGACCTAGGTGACTAAAGGAGAGGATGTAAAGGTGACAAGGTACTGTAATGTAAGGATGGAATGGAGATAAAACAATAATGACTGTGCATGAGAGTGTAGAGTTAGTTGTGTACAGGATGCATATGCTTCTAATCCTAGAACTCAGGAAGGAGACTGAGGCAGAAGGGTCATTAGTATGCGGTTAGCCTGCCTGAGGATCTGTCTAAAATAGCTAAGGTTTTGGGATGCAGCGTGTAGCTTAGTGGTCCAGTGTTGACTTGTATGTCTAAGTCTTTATATTTGACCTTCAACGATCTCCTCTCTGTACCCCCTTCTCTCTTGCAAATAGCTAATTGCATGTTCAAAGAACGCAATTTGCAAGAGCTTAGGAAATAAGGTAACTAAACCTCACTTCCAGAGCCCAAACATGAAATGTTACTGAGACTCTGTGTCTAGTTCATGCTTTTCATGGCTTTGTGTTTTACTTACTGGCTTCATTTCCCCCTCCTAATTTTCTTTTATACAACCTTTTTATTCTGGAATAATGTTAGACTTACAGAAAACTTGCAAGCATAGTCCTGGGAGTTTCTGTATACTCTTCACCCAGCTTCCTCTAATTAACATTGGCTAACATTGGTACATCGTCATTAACTGAACACCAGACTTTGTTCTGATTTCACCAGTTTTTCCACTAATGACTTTTTTCTATCCCAGGATTCAATTTAGAATACCACATTGCGTATAGTCATCATGTTCAGTTTCCTCTGGTCTATGACTCTCTCTCTCTCTCTCTCTCTTTCTCTCCTTGATGGTTCCATAGCACAGCTCTGACATTTTTGTAGAATTTTCCTAAACTTAAAGGATTTTCGTAGGAATAGACTATGGTGAGTGAATACCACAGAGACAAAGGTCTTACTCCATCCTACCAGTGAGTACGTGATACCAACATAGTGTCTCTACTGATCACTTGGTCACTGGGATAAAGTAGTAGTCGCCATATCCCAGGAAAGGAGTGACTGTGGAATTATAGTCAAAGAGTCACATGATAACAAGGAAGGCTTGTTTTTTGTTGAAGAGAAATGTTCCTGACTTTAAAGCTAAAGGAGATCATGGGGGAAGGTGCAGATGAGTGCACAAATGAAGGTACAAGGCACAAGGTGGGGGCGGGGCAGGAATTTGAGGCCATTGGATTTAATCTGTCATCCTTACTGAGAAGAGTTTGGATTTTGTGGGAAATGTGGAATGAGGGAGACAATATGTTCTAAATTTCAAAGAAAGTTTTGAAGGAACAAGACAATTTAATTTTTAAAATGATTTTCTATTTTTATTTTATGTCCATCAGTGTTTCTCCTGTGTGTGTGTGTGTGTGTCTGTGTAAGGGTGCTGGAGCTGGAGTTCCAGATTGTGAGTTTCCAAGTGGGTGCTGGGAATCGAACCCTGGTCCTCTGGGGGAACAACATTGCTCTCAACAGTTAAACCATCTCTCCAGTCCCAAGACTTTATTTATTTATTTATTTATTTATTTATTTATTTATTTATTTTAAAGAAGAATGACTTGTGGCCTTTCAGAGCTAAAGGACTAGGGAGTTGATGTTGGCAAGAGAAGATTACATGTCACTCACCTGAAGTCTCTGCTGAGGAAGATGGAGGGTCATTTCATGCCCTCGCCAGGAATGGGAGAGGCGTGTGTAGTAAGATGGCAGACTCACAAAGGTTGAGGATGAGGATGGAGAAATAGTTGGCTTTACTTGGGCTTGGAGGATAGATCCTTCCTTCTCATCCTAAGAGGTGTGAAGGAGGGTGCAAAAATGGTGGACTTGAGCAACAATATAGTCCCTTTGCCATGAAGTGGAAGGAAGTTGGTGGTGGGGCTACAAAATGGACTGGTAAGACTTTGCCGCCATGAAATGGAGGTTTCAGAGCAGGCAGTGAGTCCACGGTGGGAAGAGCAAACTGTTGGGAAAACAGTTGAGGGAAAAGGAGAATAAGTGCAGATGACCAAAGAGGAAAGGAAGGATGACAGGAAGGCCTGCCTTGTGCACACGTTTCCAGAGTGACAGCGCTGCAGGCGATTCTCATGGCCTCCTCCACACATTTGTCATTTCTTAAGGAGAAGGGGCACTAGGTAACATCAGGCTTAGAATTTGTCCGCTCTGTGCCTTCATCCCCACTCAGACCATTTCCGAAGGAGTCACGAGTCATCGGAGAGTCTCAGTGAAGCCTGGGCCCGGAGGAAGTGAGCAGTATTGGAAAATAGCCCAACCCCAGCACTGCTTAAGTTGAAGTCTTTCAAGAGCAAGAATGTTTTCCAGGCTTTGAAGGCATTCAGCTCCCTGTAGAGACTCTAGGGACAAAGAAAGGAAGCTCCCGGTTCTCTCCCACAGAGCCAAAGCCAGAGAAAGCAGGACATGGAATCTAGAACACAGGTGGGGAGCTTAAATGTGGAGAAGAGAGAGACTTCGGTCCTCTGGGATGGGAAGTAAGGATAGCCAGTTGTGTGAATGTTAGTTCACGGAGCGGCCAATTTGTTAGAAATGACCAATTCTGTCAATTTACCAAAATTTTATTTCTCTTAATTATGTGTAAAATTTACAACAATTTGCAAGGTGGGGTTCATTTAAGCAAATTTTGAAGACTTCTACTCAGTATCAGTGTTGTTTGAAGTTTAATTCAATTCAATTCAATCTATTTAGTTTTTAATTTATTTGCAGCTGTTTTACTGAAGTCATTTTGCCACAGCAGGCCAAGTTTCAGTGTATTCTAAGTTTTTCCTTACTTTGAAATTATAACTTTTGGGAATGGGATTTTCTTGTGTATTTTACTCCACAATTGTGCAATGACTCAAGTGTACAGGATTTTATAAACAGCTGGGGAGAGCATTCTTTCAAAATATTTTCAACATAATAATTTGTTTTTTTTTCTTTATTACTTTGTGTGTGTGTGTGTGTGTGTGTGTGTTTGTGTGTGGTATATAAAAGTTTTTTTTTTTTTGAGATAAGGTCTTGCTTGTTATGCAGCTTAGGTCAGAATTGAACCTTGTGATTCTTTATATATAGAATATATAAAATAAAAGGCTGGAGAGATGGTTCAGCAATTAAGAGAACTTGCTGCTCTTCCAGAGGACCAGGGTCCAACTCCTAGCACCTATATGGTTTCTAATTCCAGTTCCTCTTCTGTGGATACTGCATGCACATGCTGCAGAGCCATACATTCAGGCAGTACATAATGCACATAAAAATAAATAAATCAGTGGTTAAGAGCACTGACATTTCTTCCAAAGGTCCTGAGTTCAAATCCCAGCAACCACATGGTGGCTCACAACAATCCATAATGAGATCCAATGCCCTCTTTTGGTGTGTCTGAAGATAGTTACAGTGTACTTAGATATAATAATAAATAAATCTTTAAAAATAAATAAATCTTAAAAAAAAAACAAGAAAAGTGTATGGCATCTGACAAACAACACCTGAAGTTATTTGCTGGCCTTCACACACAGGTTCACACCAAAGCAACTACATACACATGGGCATGTGCACACAGATATACACACAAACATTTTAATAGCCATGTAAACATGACCAGAAAACTTACCTTATTCTATTTCTGTGGGCTGGTCCTTAAGCAGTTACTAGAGAAAGGGATAAAATTAGTGATCTAAATTCTGATATAGACTCATTAGTGTAACTGTTCTAAGATATCGTAATAGCTGTTGATTCTGTTATATCCATCTTTTGTGTGGGTGTTGGGAGTTTGAACTCAGGTCTTCATGCCTACTCCACAAGCATTTTACCAACTGAGTCATCTCTGCAGCCCAGATTTTACTTTTGCTGCTTAGCTGTCTACACTTTTTATTTGCTCCTTTAGCAGACAACCATAGCCATTTAAAACCCTGAGTCTGATAATTTAAAAAACTCTGTGTCATATCTATGCTTGGTTCTGTGTTGTTTTATAAGACCATTTAAAAAAAAACAAACTTTATCATGCCTTGTAATGTTTTGTTAAAACTGCCATGATGTACCCATAAGGAACCAAGGTCACCTTCAATGTGAGGCTTTTAATGCCTATTTGGGGAGAACTTAGGCCCAGCATACTGTTTCCAATGGCTGTTGTGATGAGATTACACTCTTTTTCTTGTTTGTGCCCTCTCTGTTGTTGGGGGTTTTCCTAGAGACTCTTTCTTAAATAGGGTCCAAGGATTGAAGTCCCTTTAAACCTAAATTCCTGCTATTATTCAGGGACCCTGATAATATGAAGAGGGCGTGTGAAGGACAAAGAAGCACCCTGGAGTCTGACAGTGATGTGTCAGTCTTTTAGTGAGCCTGTGTTCTGGGGCTGTGACTGATCCTGTCGAAGCTCAGCTCCATCCATACCCCTCACATCTTAGACAGACAGGAAAGCTAAAGAGAATTAAAAGTAGATATTTCTTTTCCTTCATGTTGGGTGGGATTCAGTGGAGCCCAAGTGGATCATGACAGAGAAAGCAAGTCCCCCTGAGGTCAGGGCCTTTGTGAAAGGAGAGGTCTGGGTGAATTTTAAAGTCATTGCTTTTCTCGTCCCCCTACTGGAAGCAGGAGAGATTGATTTTTCTTTTTCCTAGTTCGTAGTGAGATGCCGGTGGGGATCTCAGTTCTTCTCTTGTCAGCGATTGGTTTGTTAAGATACGTGCCTATCTAAACCCTTTGCCCATTGAGTTGTAAGGATTATTTATATTTCTTGTTGTTGACACAGACACCTTCAACTTAGGATTCTCCACCCCCAAGTGCTAGAACTACAGATGTACGTGCCCAATTTTTGCACTGCTAGAAGACTGAACACAGGACTTTCTGCTTGCCAGTATGTTACCTACCAACTGGGCTAAATCTCAAATCCATTAGTTTAAAAAAGATATTATCTACACAGATTTCTCATCAGCTATGATTTGCAAGTAATTCCATCTCAGTGTCTTACCCTTTCGTCTCTTGGTGGGGGTACATTTTATTTAAGCACAAACTGTTTATCTGATAAAGTTCACCTTACCTAATTTTTCTTCTGTTGCTTGCGCTTTTGAGGCCGTATCTAAGCTACTGTTGTCTAATTCAAGATTAAGATTTACATTTGTGATTTTTACTCCCAGGACTTTTAATAAGCTTAAAAGGCATTTTGTAGCTGTTTGTTTTGTTTATATTCGTTGACAATTTCATACCTGTCTATAATGATCTTTAACCATTACCTTCTTCATTTTTTCTCCCCTTTTTTCTTCCACAATATTCTTCTTTCCCAAAGTCCCCTTCCTATTTTCATGTCTTCTTTTTGGTGTGATCCACTGACTTTAATTAGAGTTGCTTAAATGAGCATGGGTGGGAAGCTATTCACCAGAGCATAGGTGACTTACCAGTGGTTACAATAACACCTTCTCCACTTGCAACCATTAACTACCATTAGACCCTTAGTGTGGGATGGGACCTAATGGGTTCCTCCCCCATCCACATGCAATGTTGATGGGCCTAAATCTTGTGCAGGTCAGGTACCCAGCTGCAATATGTTCACCATATGTGTAAAAGACTATTAATTTGTTGTTCCTCATTTGCTGTCCCTCCCATTGCTTCTGTTTCTTCCTCCTTGATGTACCCTGAGCTTCACAAGGAAGTGATATAGATGGCACATTAAAAGTAACTTCAGCCAGGTGTGGTGGAGCACGCCTTTAATCCCAGCACTCGGGAGGCAGAGGCAGGTGGATTTCTGAGTTCGAGGCCAGCCTGGTCTACAAAGTGAGCTCCAGGACAGCCAGGGCTACACAGAGAAACCCTGTCTCAAAAGACCAAAAAAAAAAAAAAAAAAAAAAAAAGTAACTTCAACTCCTACATTTAGACCAGTAATCTATTTGAGCTAATGTTTATATATGATGTCAGGTAAGGGTCTGCGATGGTTTGGATGAGTGTCTCCCAAAGACACACACAGAAAGGCTTTGTTCCTATGACAGGGGATTGGGAGGTGCTGAGGATCATTGATATGTCAGGGCCTACTGAGAAGTCCTTAGTTCACTGGGATTATAGTCTCAAGGGGGATCGGGGAACTCCATTGTGTTAGTTAGGCTTTTGTCAGCTTGACTTAAGCAAGGGTCCTCTGAGACAAGGGAACATCAACTGAGAAAATGCCTCCATCAGATTGGTATGTAGACAAGTCTGTGGGGCTTTTTCCTCAGTTATTGGCTGATGTGGGCAGGCCCAGCCCACTGTAGGTGTCCAACCCTGAGCTGGTGGTCCTGAATTGTTTAAGAAAGCAGAAAGAGCTTGTCATGTAGAGAAAGCCAGTAAGCATCACTCCTCCATGGTTTCTGCTCCAGTTCCTGCTGCCAGGTTTCTGCCCTAACCTCCTTTCTTGAGGGACTGTGAATTGAAACCTGAAACAAACTTCCCCATGTTGCTTTTGGTCATAGTCCCTATCACAGCAATAGAAAGCAAATGAACACGTCGCTCCTCCCTTCTCTCTCTGTTCTTGTTGGAGAAATATTTTGCTCCAACCCATGCTTCCTCCTATTGCCTTCCATACCATGAGTTGATACAATCAGGAGTAGCCTTTACCAAGCTTGAATTATGCAGTTTGAACTTTAAATCTACAAAACAGTGAGGTAAAGAAAGAATTTCCTTCTATAAAATTGTCTCAGGTATGTGACTGCAGTAATGTGAAATTCACTAAGGGAAAATCTAGCTTTATTCTTTTTGCATGTGATTATCTAGGCACCCAGGGCCATTTGTTGACAAAGCCACTTTTAAAATTTTTCTTGTATATTTGTCAAAAATTAATTGGTGGGCCAGGTGTGGTGACATGTGCCTTTACTCTCAGTACTGGAGACAGGTGAATCTGAGTGATTTCAAGGTAAGCCTAGTTTAGTCATCTAGTGAGCTACATTCCCTGTCTGCTCCCCTCCCCCAATTGATAGTAACTGTAAGACTGTTTTTCTAGTCTATCAATATGCATGTTTCTTTATGGTAGTATTGCATAGTCTTTATTGCTCCTGGGAAGTTTTTAAATTGGCAAGTACGAGTCTTCCAACTTCATTCTTCTTTTTAAGGAGTATTTTGTTTATTTCAAGTCCCTTGACTTTCCATCTGACTTGCATTTTGTGTGCTCAAGCATGCATCTGTGCTTTTGATAGGAAGACTCCAAAAGCTATAAGCTGGTTCGAAGGATACTGATGCCTTAATCACGCTAAGTCTGTTAATCCATAGCATGTGATGGCTTTCCATTTATTTAGTCCTCTTAAAATTTCTCTCAAAAAATGCTTTGTAGTTTTTTGTGTGTAAGTTTTGTCCTTTTTTGTTAAATTTCCTCATTAGTTAGTTCATCAATGCTATTGCAAGTAGAATTGTTTCATTTCCTTTTTGGGTTATTTCTGTATAGAAATAAAATATTTTTATGTAGAGATAAGTTTAAATACCTATACAATATTCTATAATCTTGATGTTTTTGTGTGTGTGTATGTATGTACTTCTTGGAATTTTTAAAATATACATGACCATGTCAAGGGTATCTAGAGATAATTTACCTCTTCATTAAAAATTTATTATTTTGTGTGTGTGTGTATGTTTTGCCTATATGTACATATGTGTACCACATGCATGCCTGGTGCCTGCAAGGTCAGAAGAGGGTATTGGTTCCTCTGGGACTGGAGTCACTGTGAGCTCTATATGAGTGCTGGTCTTCTGCAAGTAGAGACAGTGCTCTTACTCACTGGGCTAAGTCTGCAATCTTCATCTTTATTTTAGATGTTTTCCATTTATTTTTCTTGCCTAACTGCCCTAATGGAACCTCTAGTCTAGTACAATATTAAATAGAAGTGCAATGATGTGCACTCTTGTTTTATCCTAGATTTTAGTGAATAGTGTCCTGTCTCTCGACATTAAGTATGACATTAGGGGTAGCTTTTATTTCAAACAGATTTCTTTATAAATATTTTCATTAATTATTTGTCAATTACATGCAACACATCCTCCCTCCTCCCTTTCCTTCCAGAGCCCCACTTTCCCTCCCCACACTCTCCTTCTGATTATTTAGTACAGTTTTTAGTGTCCTTAGAATCCTGGCTGTGGGGTCATACACTGATTGTGGTTGACCGACTAGGGACCACACAGGCTGACGGGAAGGGAAGTATCAACTGCCCATAGCCCCAGAGATGAGTGAGGTCCTTCCCCCATGCTGGAATATCAATTGGCTTGATCTGTGCAGGCAACACAGCTGCTGTGAGTTTATGAGTGCTGGGTTCCTGTCATACCCAGAAGACACTGCTTAGCCCCTCTGACCTCTGGCTCCTAACAATCTTTCTATCTCCTCTTCCATGGTGGTCCCTGAGCCTTGGGCAGGGTGTGATATAGACACACATGACTCTTGTTTTATTTGAGACATGATTTATCTGTGAAGCCCTAGCTGTCCTGGAACTCAACTATGTAGACTAGGCTGGCCGCAAATTCACAGAGATCTGCCTGCCTCTGCCTCCTGAGTGCTGGGATAAAATGTATGTGTTGCCACCACCCAGCATTAAACATGCCTCTTGATAGTTAGAAAATTTACCTTTATTTCCAGTTTGAAAAACTGTCAGAGTTTGTAAATTTCTTTTTGTCTGTATGTTACGGTCTCATTCTTTATTCTTTTGATATGGTAAAAAACATATTAATTGATTTTAAGATAGCAAATCGACCTTGCATTCCTAGCAAATGTCCCATCTGATATAGTATAATTCTTTCTATAGCTGTAGGATTTGCTAGCATTTTGATGAATATGAAAATCCTAAGATTTTTTTCCTGGTTGTCTTAGATGCCTTTGTGAAGTTTTAGTGTCAGCAACATTTGCCTCATACAACAAGCTTGCTCACTTTAGGTAGGTATTTTTAATTCACAGATATATTTATAAGCTCAACTAAAGGGTACTTCTATTTATTTCAGGCATCTGAGTCCCAAGTGCCTGAACTATGCAACACATACAGAATGGCAGCAGCATTTGAGTTACATCCACATAACAAGTCTAGTAAAGAGACTTTTGAAGATTAAAACTAAATTAAGGTGAACTGAAACTACTTGAGAGGCTTAAAAAAAGACAACCTAAAAACTATTAAACTGCTCTCTGCCAGTTTTAGCACATCGGAACTTGGTTTCAAAAGCAAATTTTAGAAAGTTGAAAAAAACCCCAGTTTTTAATCAATGCACAAAAATCAGCTGTTAATGCTTAAATTTATTATTTGCTTTAGTAACTCTGTTTCTCGGCTTTTCTTATATTTTAATTTTTACATATATTATATGAAGTAAGCAACTAGACCTATGTTTATTACATGGTAGAGAATAGGAAAGCAACATAGAAGAATGGACACTTAAGGCTAATTAAGCTTTCTAAAACAAATGCAGTTCTCTAACCTAATTGTTATCATGTATATTGTGTGTACATATGCCTTATATATATAGAGAGAGACAAAAGTTGATAGTTTTACCAAATTATCAATGGGAGTCTCCATTATTTAACAGCGAATGTCTAAATTTCTAAGTTCAATGGCCAAAGACATTTATTAAACCAGTGTTTTAAATTCTGGCCAATTTTAGTTCTAAGAATGCAAAAACGAGCTGGTGTCTGCACCCAAAACTCATGTTGTATTGGATGGCACACACAGTTGATACTTTCATACTCTTTTCCAGATCCTGAGACCCCACCCAGCACACAAGCTTTCTTTTGAGCAACTTAACGGGGCTCTCCTTTCCTTCTGTATAGCATTGTTATTTTGGCTCTATCCAAGATCGCCTTTCCCCCTTTCTCTCTGTTTTCAGGCTGCAGAATCTCACTTAGCTAAATCCCATTTATTTCCATTTCATGTGCACAGTTCTTTAAGTTGCTAGTTCATGTGTACCCTCTGAGCTCCAGGAGCTCAGTCAGCGAGTGCATCCCTCAACAGGAATATGCCTACAACAGTTTATCATAATCTCCAATATGCTTCTACTCTAGTAGTCCTTGTTTGTGAACCGAAACTTCTCGTCAGCTGCCTAAGCAGAAACCAGTGCCATACTTGACTTAACTGGCTGGGTGAGGAGGACCTTGGAAAAATAGGGGGAGGGGAAATCACAACTAGAATATATTGAGTAAAAAATATTTTCAATAAAGGGTGTAAAAATAATCTAACCAGCAAAAAACAAAGCAACAAAGGGTTTTCTCCACTTCATGCAACTGCACACAATGTCTGCCTTTTCTTTACTTGTCTGGTCTTCCACTTCCCTCCTGCCTCTGACCTAGCCTAGTTCCAACAACTTCTTTTGGATTCCTCAATTAGTCTATTTGATATTTTGCTTCTTGTCTTGCCCCTTAAAGCCATCTTCCAGTCTGTTGCAAGAATAATCTTTCTGAAACGTAAGTCTGATCCTTTTTCTCTCCATTTAAAAATCCTTTAGAGGCTTCCTCTAGTTTTCAGGATACGATCCAAGCACTTTATCATGTCCTACAGGGTCCTTTGTAACCAGATCTTGCCTGGCTTTCCTGCTTCATTTCCTGCACTTTTCCCCAAAGTATGAAATCCCAGCTGTACCAAATTACTTATTTGGAATTTCCAAACCATTCTATGCTGTTTCATAATTCAGTGCCTTTATACCTGCAGATCTTGTTGCCTCGAATTTTGATGTCTCTTCCCCGATTTTGGTTTGTTGTTGTTTTGTGACAGTTTCACTGTATATCCTTAGCTGGCCTGGAACTTGCCTGCCCCTGTCTCCCTGAGTGATGGGATTAAAGGTATGTGCCACCATGCCTACCTCTTCCCCATTTTAAAAAAAGATTTATTTATTTTACATAAGTACACTGTGGCTTTCTTCAGACACACCAGGAGGCATCAGATTCTATGTGGTTGCTGGGAATTGAACTCAGGACCTCTAGAAGAGCAGTCAGTGCTCTTAACCACTGAGCCATCATCTCTCCAGCCTCCTCATTTCCCCATTCTTAATGACTACCTACTCACTGAGAGCCAGCACTTGCATTATTTCTTCTGCATTCGACCTTAACCTCTTTCTTTCTTGATTCTTCAGTGTGCTTCATGTGCAGCCACTCTGATATAACTGTGCAGCTATGTCGTCCTTATTTACAATGCATCTTCTCAGTGAGCTGTTGGACCTTTGAATATTTATCTCTGTATTCTCTATCATGGCAATGTTTTGAAGGATTATGTTTGAAAATGTATTTGACAATTTCTGAGTGTCTCCTATGTAAACAGATGTGTGTTAGGCACTGTGAAGAATCTTTAAGGTTCCTTTTTGTGTCTTAATTTCTCAGTCTCCTCCATAGGTTCTGTATCCTGTCTGTCCTCCTAGTGTCTGACCTCAGCCTCTTTTCCTTCTGCATGTGTACTCTGAGTCACTCCATCCATTTCCTTAGCTTTAATTGCTGACAACTCCCAAATCTGTTCTCCCAGAAAAGACCTCATTCTCAAGCTCCAGATGGTCCCAGGCATCTCAAACTCAGCATGTACAAAATTGAACTCTTTCATTCTTTATGGGCTAGGAGAGGAAAATTGTAGAAAAGTTTTGGAAACCATTGTGAGGGAAAATTGTTAGAAATTAAGCCAGGACGATGTCATTAAGCTTTCAGTACCATCACAGGAAGTAGCTTTGTATTTTCAGATTGAAACGAAACGGGTAAAATTCCTTTAATGCTGGGTTCTCATACTGGGGGAACAGTGGATTACCAAGACATATGTGGAGCTACGGAATAAACAGAACTTATCTTCTTAAAACATTAGTTTTGATAGAGGATTTGTGTGTGTATAATATATAACATATAACTTATAAGAACTAAAATACTATTTTTATATTAAACAGGCACTTTGTGGAGAAGAATGCAAAATCTTGGGGAAGTTTAAACTCCTTTCCTTAAAAATGTAAGCACACAGATCACTTTTAAGATTAAAGCATCTCAGACTTAACTACTGGGTTTATGCTGAAAAGTCAGAGGACATCTGCACCATGCCCATGCATCTAAGAGCATACAGAAAGGAGCCTTCAGGGTACAGACATTATCCAGGGTGAACAATGGGGAGTCAGCTTTGCAGGAAGTTCTTTTTTCAGATGAAGTAGGAGGAAACAGGGGAAGGGAGGAGTTCATAGGCAAAAAATTGTTACATCCAGGCTGAAGAAGTCTGTAAAACACATTGATTGATTCAATAGACAGTTGATGCCAACTTTGTCTCATGTTCTTTATTGGGTGGTGGGAGAAATGAATTAGATGTGTTTTCTCGAGGAACTCACTATTTAGTGAAGGGTTTTAAAAGTAGAGTTATTCAGTCACTATAATAAAAGATGTACAGTGTGAAACTGGCCCACTGGTAAAGAAAGTAAAGGAAATGCTTCCATTTGTGGAACTATCAGGGCTGGAGCTGTGGTTCAGTTCTAGAGTATTTGCCTAGTATGTGCTAGAGCCTGGGCCCAATCCACAGCCTAAAAGACATAGGAATAAATATAACTAAGAATGTAAAAGATTTGTACCCAGCTGGGCAGTGGTGGGACACGCTTTTAATTCTAGTGTGTTGGAGCAGAAACAGGTGGATCTCTGTGAGTTTGAGGCCAGACTGGTTAACAGAGCAAGCTTCAGGACAAGGCATCCAAGGCTACAGAGAACTCAAAAAACAACACAAAACAAGACAAAATGCCAAAAAAACCCTTGTGCTCAAAATTATTAGCACCGATAAAAGACATTGAAAATAACACTGATAAGTGGAACACTGCCTTGCTCTCAAGATTGGAAGAATGAAAATTATTAAAATGTTCACAGAACTCAAAGTAATCTATAGAGTTCATGCAATCCCTATAAAAATACCAATGACCTTTAAAAAAAAACAAAAATTAAAAAAAAAAAAACACCAAAGACAAAGTTTGTAAGTACAAAAAATTCCATATAGCCAAAATAATGTCATAAAGAAAAAGGCATCATCTTCCCCAACTGCAGGCTGTATCACAAACCTATAGTAAGCAAATGCGGCTGTGCGGCATAACAGACACAGGCCATGGCACAGGATAGAGCCCAGAAATAAACACAAGCACGCAGAGTCAACTGATTTTTGCCAAATGAGTATACACTGGAGGAAATCACTCCAAAAACTGTTGTTGAGAAACCATATATCCTCAAGCCAAGGGGGGAAAATCAGAACCCTTGTTTTATACCAGACTCAAAATTAACTTGATTTTCTCCATTCCCCTGCCCCGTTCTGGTTCTAGGAATTGAAACTGAGGCCTCATACTTTTCAGTCACATGCTCTATCCCTTAGCTAGATTCGGAACCCTACATAATTAGCACAAAATGTATTAAAGACAAATAGAAGTCCCAGACGGATGAGGGTCCTAGTTCTGGGAAGACCAGTATAACAGCTAGAAGAGAACACAGGGAGAAGCGTCTCCACTGACCCTAGTGATACATTCTGCATAGAACAGTAAAGAATAGAAAGTCAGTCAATGGGATGATATTGAACCAAGCGGGTTTTAAACATCAAACAAGCAATCTGAACGTGAAAAGGTAACCTGCAGGAGATAGAATATTTGCCGTCCATGTATCTGATAAAAGACTGAAATTTAAAATATATAAGGACCTTGTAAGACTTATAGAAACAAAGCTTGGCTGTCAGTGTCTAAGGGCTCCAGGAAATGGGGTGGCCTTGGCCTTAAGGGCTTGAGGAAGTGGCAACTTTCTTTCTAGCTGGTTGTGTGTTGTGCTGGGGACTGAACTCAGGACTTGATGAATGCTAAGCACACGTTACCACAGAGCTCCACCCCAGCCCTGGGGCCAAACTTTTTTGCTTTGTAGGATGAACAAGTCTCAGATCTAATATACAGTATGGGTGGTCTTCTATGTGGTTAAAAGATCAAATGAAGAGTCTGGGCCACTGTAATAACGCTGAGCTTCACTTGAGGAATTCAGTGACTTTTTCATAAAAGATGCATCATTTCTGGTTTTGCCAGTGTAGAAATATATAGGTATTTTCTGTCTGTGGCATTGGTTAGAAATATTCCAGGATGTTGGAATATGTAAAATGTGTGGGAAATTAATTAGACATATGTTTATACTCTTGACAATCACTATCAGCATTTAAGGCCCGGTAGAGGATTTTTTTTTTTTTTTTTTTTTGGTCTTGGATACTGAAATGCCTTAGCATTTCCACACAAAGCACAGTTGTTTCATAAACTTCGGCCAGGGTTGAATATGGCAGGCTTGAGATGTGGCTGGACCAGGCTGTCAATGTAATGTCTGGATTTTATCCAGCAAAGGCAATGCTTAGGCACTGAAAGGCTGAGTAAACCCAGTAAAAGCAGGTTGTAATTCATTCCTAGGTTGTAAAATCAACTTAGTGGATGGGGATCAGCATTGTGTGTGTGTATGTATGATTGTATGTTCCCGTGGGTGAGTGCACATGCATGTGGAGGCTAGAGGTCAGCCTCCTCAGGATTTTTTGAGATAGGATTTCTTCCTGAGCCTAGAATTTACCAGTTTGGCTAAGTTGGCTGGCCAGTGAGCTTCTAAGATCTGCATATCTCTACCCTGAATGCCCAGCACTGGGATAACAGGATATACCATCACACCTGGCTTCTGTTTTTGTTTGTTTAAATTTCTATCAGTAGTGTGTGCCACAGCATGTGTAGTCAGTTGTGGGGGTTATTTTTTTTCTACTATGTGGATTCTAGGAGTCAAGTTATCAGGCTTGGCACCATCTTTACGGAATGAACCATCTTCCTGGCCCCACACCTAGCTTTTTGTGTGGCTTGGGATGTCACTTCAGGACCTGATGCTCAAGAGGTGGGCATTTTATCGAGTCATTCCGCCGGTTCTGGAAGCAGCATTGTTAAAGGTAATGCAAATGTGAAGGAAAATGTCTTGTGAGGATATGCAATTTATATACATATTGACCGCCACATGTTCTGATGCAAAATGCTTTTTTATCTTTATCTGAATCCTAGTTAAAAAAAAATTTTTTTTGGGGGTGGGGGAAGGAACACTAATTTTAGTAGTACAAAGCTTGATGTTTTAGACTGCTTTTGGTAGCAATAAGAAGAAATGACAGTCTCAAATGGCAGTAATCTCTCTCAAACACACTTCATTACAACTTGGATTGCAGTTTGGAAGCACTTTAACTTGTTAGTTTTTAATCTATTTTCATTGTTGTCTTCAGTCTAATGCCCTATACCATAGGGAACTATAAAGCAATGTTGTATTTCAGTGTACTACATAAACACAGCAGGCATATCTTGTGTGACAAAGTTATGAGTTTAGGAATGGGGATGATCAGAAGAGCCACGTGAAAGTTTGTGTACAAGTTATGTAGGTCAAAGTGGAGCCTCTGGATGACAGGGACTGTGTGAACAAAGTGTAAAGGGACCTGTGCCAGAAAAACCACCCAAATAAGGTGTGTTCTATGCTTCTACAGCATGAGCTTGAGAGGCACCACGTAGTGGAGCATCAAGCAGATGCTTGATTAGTAGGCAGTGTAAGAAATCTGGACTTTGTCCCATAAAAAACTGGAAATCTATCAGGCAATTAAGATGACCACATTCCTATCATGACAACTTTGTGCCTGGGACATCCCACTAGGAACAATTGCATATTTGCTAATGGAGATAAAGCAGGACATGACTCCACTTAAGATACAGGGATACAGTTACTCGGTTTAAAAATGATAGGTAGGTATTGGGTTCATAGTGCTAAACTTTTAAGTAAGTGTGTTAGGTTTTTTGGGTGGGTGAGGGACATTAGTTTGTCAACCTTATTGTAAAGAATTGAAACCCTCCCCCCCAATCCTTACCATGAGTATGGCAATATGTACCTTCAATCTCAGCACAAGGGAGGCAGAGGCAGGAAGATCTCTAAGTTCAAGGCCAGCCTAGCCTACAGAGTGAGTTCCAGGACAGCCAAGACTACACAGAGGATCCATGTTTGTGTAGATCAAAATCTGGAACTCGATGTGGAGAACCACTCTTTCGAAGCGATGAGAAGGGCTTGGCTTGGTATTTAGGCAATGTCTACTCAAAGGCAGTTATTTACAAATACAGGCAGATTAACAAAGCCTTCAGTAGATGTCTTAGGATTTGTCAACTTTGGGGGGCCAGATTATTAGATATGTAGTGCCCTGTACAACTGTGAGCTCCTTGACTGCTGATGCTTCACTTTTAGCCAGGGTCAGATTTACTGCAAATATGCTTGAAGTATGCAATCTCTAGTATGTAAGGTGATGCTGGAGATTCGGATGCTTCTAATAGAAGGGGTAGAGATACAGCTCAGAAGGCACTTGCTACTAAGTCTGATGACCTGTCTTCCATACCTAGGAACCACAGGTTGGAAGAACTTGGGAAAGCTGTCCTCTGGCCTCTATCTGCATTCTGAGATGCATGTACCCTCCCTACTCAATAAAGAAGTATAAAACATTTAGGGAAATATTAAAGCTCCAAATGGTGGGTGTTCAAAAAAAAATCTGAGAGCCCTTTCATATTTTACCTGTTGCAAAGTCTTCCAAGATTTGGTTTTAAGGGAAGGGCTTTTCCTAGAACAAGTCATGACTCAGGCATCTAACTTGTAAATGCTCAAAAGATAGGAAAAGGGATAAAGATTTACAAAAAACATGTCAAGTTCTATGCAGAAGGAAGAGTGACAGCTCTGCCGGGACCAGGTGATTTAGTGTAAGCAGCTGTAGGGCAAAGAGTCTTAGAATAGTGTCACTGAAGCTAATGTCTTTCTGCTTCCACAGTGACCTTCTACCTTCAGGTGCTGCACTAATTGTTCAGGAGAACTTCTTTCCATGACTCCCTGGTCAAGTCTCTGAACATACAGAACAGCAGCCAGGATGGGTCATATCCCATATTTAGTGGATATAAATAAGCTCCATGCTTCTCACATACCCTGGCCATTCTGAAACAGGATTTCCTCTTTCTGGGTTCCCACAGAGGTCCACTTTTGGCAACAAAAGCTTCCAGGAAATTCCCAGCAGGCTTAACTTTCTAATGCATCACTCTCTATCAACCTTCCTCTTCACACCCTCTAAGAGGAAGGAACTTATCCGGAAGGCCAACATCCTGGCAGATGCCTACAGCCCTATCTATGATCAGGGTGGTGATACATCTATTTGAGTCCACATTCAAAACCCATTCAGACATTGAGTGAAACAAATGTGACCTTGCCTAGAAACAATTCTCAGTTTTAGGGGTACCATGTTATTTGAAGATTCCTGTACAGAGGCTCACACAGCTAGTTATCAGGAAGCAATCTCTTGGGACTGAATGCTTGCTCTCATAGTAGCCTGTCAAAATCCTGTTAAGAAGGGGGTTAGAAGCTCAGGCGGCTGCACCCTCCTTTGTGGATGGACAGACAGTGGTACAGCCATTGGTAAGACACACACATGCTCCTGTAAGCAGGACTAATGAAACTCGCCAGGACATAATCACACACATAAAAAGACATCAAGTGGAAGGGGGACTAGTTGAAATAGGCAGGACAATAGGGTGCATGCATGTGGTGGTAAGCATGGTCAAAAGACATTGGTAGATATGTATGAAGATGCCAAGGTGAAACCTAGTCTCATAGGATTCATAAAGATTCTCATGTATAACTTATAAAAGCAAAAAAGGAATTCCAACGGTGGGTCTCTATGCTGGACGTCAGCCAGTCACCATAGGAAGATGGTTTGGAATCAAGAGGTACAGGGCCCATCTAAATTAGTGTTGAGATAAGCAAACTGAGCCAGGAGGTAGTGCCCCATACCTTTAATCCTAGTACTGAGGAGGCAGAGGCAGGTGGATCGCTTAGTTCAAGGCCAACCTGGTCTACAAACAGAGTTCTAAGACAGTCAAAGAAACTGTCTCAGAAAAAACAAAACCAAAGCAAACTGGCACTGTGTGGTGGTGAACACTTGGGAACACAGGGACAGGAGGACTGCTGCATGGTGGATATAGTCTGGATTACACAGCAAGATCCCCTCCCCTCCAACAAACAAGCAAAACTAGACCTAGAATTTAGAACCTAAGTTGTGAATTTACTGTCTTAGGAGGCTGAGCATCTGGATGCCTCTTACTTTCCATAAATCCTAGGGAAGGACAAGAAAGTCAATATCTTATATTCATATTAAGACTTTTATCTTCTGTGCAAAGAGGATCGTGTGAGTCAGCAGGGAGGTCTGGGTCTCATTATGAGGGGGCTTTACAATGCTACTTCCAGGCCTCACACACTACACGAGCTCCAAGACCCACGAACACGGGCACCACACCTATGCACCACTCTCCAGCTCCAGTTAAGTCTTTGGTGTTTGAACTGTACAGGAGCTGTGGAGGCTTGCGTCCTGGTTATGGTGCAGGTCCTGCTGCAGTCCCAGGAGCAGCTGGTTTAGGAGAGTAAGGTTGCTGTCTCTGTGAGGCAGAGGCAGGGGAGGGAGGTAGTTCCCTTTATATTCTATCACCGCCATCTTGGCCCGATCTTGCTCCTTCCGATTCGGGATCTGTAGCATTCTTGTGTAGTTCCCATTCTGACCTTGGAACCGAGGCGCTAGCACTTTAAACAGCTTTGGGATCAAGTCCTTCTCCTAGATGGGGAGAGTTAATCAGAAAAAATAGTCACAACTGTAGAGGCATTTAACTATAGATTATTCCCAGAGGTAGGGTTCAAAACCATCTTCACAGGCTTTCCCACCACCCATTCAGGTACCAAGTTACACAGAAACACTTACAGGAAGTTATGCGGATGCTCATTTTACCCAAGTCAAATAAGAGAAATACGTGTCTAAGGTAGTTCGCAAGTCTGGTACATAAAAGAATGCCCTGCCTTCAATCTGCCAGGTACCCGGTTCTCTAAGGATTCCTTCCTCACTAGCAGGTAGGGAGCACTCACTGTGAGCCAGAAGTCAGCCATACGCATGGCTCGTTCGTTGGTGTCGCCCAGCTTTCCATAATCGATGAGCTGTGAGGACAAAACACATGGATGCAAGACGAGTCAAGAACCGAGGCGCCCACCTTACTCTTCTGTCTTACCTTCATCCAACCATCCCACCAGCTAAGCTAATTCTGGGCGCTCCTTCCTTCGGAGCCCCAACCAGCCTTCCATTTGCTGCGCAGGAGTGACGCGTTCAGCTGAGTGCCACACGGGAATTCGCTACCGTGGAAAGTTCTCCCAGCGTGGCCCTACTCCCCACACACGGCCAGAGCGGCGGTCTGAGGCTGGACCCGGCGGTGAATAGCTTGGCTCTCACCTTCTCCGCGTAGCCCCTCATCTCGTCCGCGCGTGCCCATGTCGCCTCGATGCGTTCGTGGCGAACTAGGCCCGTGAGCAAGTTCCGCAGCAGATGGATGCGGGACTCCGGACCCAGGCCCAGGCGGCGGTAGACGCGGCCGTGGGAGATAGCGGCAGCCAGCGACAACCTCATGCTCTCACCTCAGCCCCTCCTCTCGGGGGCCCGGAAAGGGAAACTCCGAGCTGTGTGTGCGCGCGCGGGGAGAGGGGGAGCAGAGGGGCGGAGGCACGTCTCAGAGGACGCATGCGCAGTAACTCGGCGCGTGGCTACCGCGTTTGCGCGTGCGCATCAGAGCCTGCCTAGCTGGCAGTCTGAGGGAGGGCGGCCCGACGTGTTGACGTTTCTGGAGCGACGAGCTGGGCGGGCCTCAAGGTCTGCGGTGCTCTGTGGCGAACTGGGATCTCGGCGCCCCCTGCCGGGTTTCTCTTGCACTGCGTCGGCTGGCTGGGGCGTTCTTGGAGGAGGCGCCTTCCGGGCGGAGCATGCCGGGAAAGTGAGTACCTGAGGAGAACTGCGTCAGAGGGGTGGGCCTGTGGTGGAATGTGGCGCTCTTGCCTGAGGAGTTGCAGTCCTGGCTGGTTTTGTGACGATGCCAGTTTAAACCCAGTCTTTATTAGTGATAGTGAGATAAATTATGTCCAGGAAAGCTGCAGGTATTATGTTCTTTTATTGACATAAATAAAAACCTAAGTTAGCACTAAAAGCTAAAGTAATGGACAAATACCTGACATTTAAAAAAAAAAAATTATTCTTTTCTCATACAATATACCCAGACTGCAGCCTCCTCTCCCATCACTCCTCCCAGCCCCCACTCTCCTTTCTCCCCTTTCTCCCCCTAGAAAAGAGCAGACCTCCTAGGGACATCAACCAAAGCACAATAAAACCAGGCACAAGGGGGTGGGGCAAAAAACAAACAAACAACAACAACAACCAACAAAAAAACAAAAACCAGGCACAAACCCTAACATCAAGTGTGGACAAGGAAACTCACTAGGAGGAAAAGAGTCCCAAGAGCAGGCAAAAAAGTCAGAGACATCCCATCTCCCACTATTAGGAGTCCTCCCAAAAAACCAAGCCAACAAACTATAACACATTTGCAGACAACCTAGGGCAGAACCTTGAGGGCTCCATGATTGCCCCTTCTTTGAGCTTCCATAAGCCCTGCTCAGTTGATTCTACAGGCTGTCCTCACCTGTGTTCGACCCCTCTGGCTCCCACAATTATTCTTCCTTGTCTTCTGCTGGGTTTCCCGAGCTCCAAGGGGCGGGACCTTATGTAGGCCTCCAACCCAGGTTCTTTCTCCTCTTAATGTTTGTCAGTGGGCCTCTACATCTCCCATCAGCTGCAAGAGGCAGCCTCTCTGATGACGACTGAGTTAGGCACCAATCTATGAATCTAGCAGAATATCACTAGGAACCATCTCATTGAATTTTTTTTATTTATTTTCGGCACTACAGTTTGGTTCTTCCCTAGGTCTCTGGGTGGATGAATACTTTTTCTTAAAAAAAAAGTTCTGTGTGTTTGTGTGTGTGTGTGTTCCCTTCCATTGCTCAGCATCCTTATGGCTCTTTGAAAACAGTTTTCTGGGAGGAATTGGGTGAAAATATAGTCTAGCTCTAGTATTTAACAAAATGATGATCATATTAGGGCTTATTTAAAATGAATTCATCACAGTTGGAGTTACTAGGACAGAACAAATAACACATTTCAAATGGAAAAGGAGTAATTTTTAAAATAGTTTCATTTTAGAAAAATAAGTTTATGATCATATACAATATGAAGAAGTTGAGGTGGCTCAGCGCTAAAGAGGGACCCAGAGTTTGATGGAATCAACCTAACCCTTCAGATGGTGTTTCACTCTGGAAATAGTGATGAGCAGTTTCCAACTTGGCTTACATTCTTCTTGGTGTTCTGTCCCCTCCCTGCTTCATTTCCTTGTATTCTTAGCGAGGTGAACTGCCTGTTGCTGAAATTATAAAGTCCTTCAAGGTCAGAGAGGAACTGATTCATGCATTTGGCCTTCTTTCCTCTTTCCTCTTGCCTCTGCCATCAAGCCCGCTGCACTCTGTTTTTTTTTTTTTTTTTTTCTTTTCTTTTCAAGCAGTTCTTGGCATCAGCAATAGTGTTTGGGTTTGGTGTCTGTAGATGGTATAGATCCCTAGGTGGGGTGGTTTTGTTCCCACATTTCTATGTATGTTCTTTTGGGTCTAGGTTACCTAACTCAGGATGATATTTTCTAGTTCCATCCATTTGCCTGAAAAATTCATGAAGTCATCATTTTAAATAGCTGGGTAGTATTCCATTGTATAAATGCACCACATTTTCTGTATCCATTCCTCTGTTGAGGGACATCTGGGTTGTTTCCAGCTTCTGGCTACTATAAGTAAGGCTACTATAAAGATAGTGGAGTATGTGTCCTTGTTATGTGTTGGAGCATCTTTTGGGTATGTGCCCAATAGTGGTGTAGCTGGGTCTTCAGGTAGAAATATTTCCAATATTCTGAGGAACAACCAGATTGATTTCCAGAGTGCCTGTATCAGCTTGCGATCCCACTAGCATTGGAGGAGTGTTCCTCTTGGATTGCAACCCAATAGGAAAAACAACAATTTCAAGTAACTGGACCCAGCAGAGCTCCCAGGGACTAAACCACCAATCAGAGAGTATACATGGGTGAGTCCATATACATATGTAGGAGAGGATTGTCTTATCTGGCGTCAATGGGAGGGAAGTTGCTTGGTTCTGTGGAGGCTTGTTACCCCAGCGAAGGGGGATGCTAGAGGGGTGAGTACCTTCTTAGAGGCAAAGGGGAGAGGGGATGGGATGGGGGGTTTGGATAGGGGAGACCAGAAAGGGGGAACAACATTTGAAATGTAAATAATTGGGGCTGGAGAGATGGCTTGGCAGTTAAGAGCACTGACTGCTCTTTTGAAGGTCCTGAGTTCAAATCCCAGCAAAGACATGGTGGTTCACAACCATCGGTAATGGGATCTGATGCCCTCTTCTGGGGTGTCTAAAGACAGCTACAGTGTACTTACATAAAATAAATAAATAAATCTTAAAAAAGAAATGTAAATAAATAAAATAATCAATAAAAGTAGTAGTGCAAATGAACTAGTGCAGATCTTATGTAGTAACATGATTAAATACCATAAACATAATATTCAGTAAAGGCAGTAAGTGCAAAGGACAATACTGTATTATTAAACTGCCTGTTTAAAACAAGATCTGATCTGTGGTGTTAAATTCCCCTTGGTAAGTGAAAAAAGGACAAGTGTTTAGAAGAGAGCATGGGATAGGAACGTGGGTGTATTGGTAATGTTCTATAACTTGACCTGGATGGTCCAGGAAGGAGCATGTTTGTCTTGTCGAAAAATCACTGAATGAAACATATATAATTTGCATATTAATTTTAGTATAACTATTGTATTTTAGTTAAAAATGTAAAAGAGACTATTTATACCTATAGGCTTATATTTTTCAAAACCTACTTTAATAGGGGTTCTTAAACACTTTAACCTCCCTTCCACCACCCACCAGTGGAAAGGAAAGGTTAATAAGGCAAAGAGCAATGTGGATCTGTTTAGAAATAGTTCTTTTTTGGGTGATTCCCATCTTCATTGTCAGGATATTAGCAGTTCAGTTCACACGAATCAGCGACAGTAGCTTGATCCACTCACAAACACCATTCACACATCAGCAGTGGCAGTTCAGTGAAGAAGAAATAGGCTCTGCCAATTGGCCAGAGTCTTCAGAAGCCGCAAGAAGCCTCTGGAACACCACCAGAAGGTCTTTGGTCCATTTCTCTCTACAAAGTCATGACAAAAGATGATCAGTGAAGAAGACAAGGTGAACCAATGCCATAGCATAGTCAGTGAAGATCAACATCAGGAAAGCCCAACCAAGACCAGCAGAGTGGCAAGGTAAACCTATGCCACACAGTGTCATTCACCATCTGTTAGGTTATATTTATACCCTTTCCGAACATCATGTGTTTTCTCAAGTGTCTGCTCTAGCAAAACACCATATATCCTTTTTTCCAGGCAGCTTCCAGAAAAATACCACATGTCTGTTCTCAGTAAAACATCCTCCCATGTGTCTGCCTCAGCAAAACATCCTCTCATAAGACAGTTTCCAGAAAAACATCATATGACACAACTGAGTCTCCAAAGAAATCAGAAATTTCCACTTCATATGTCCTTGATAGCTTCAATTCATGAGGGCCAATCTTTGATATGGTATTAATAAAGATCTCTAAAGATGTCCATATCCTAATCTATAGGACCTGTGAATATGTTACATGAAAAAATGACTGCATATACAATGTACTATCATTGGCCTGTTGTAATAGAGCTGGTTCAACTACATATGGTGGTGTCCTGGTTAGGGTTACTATTGCTGTGGTGAAACACCATGATCAAAGCAACTTGGAGAGGAAAGGTTTTTAGTATAGCCTATTCTTTTAGGTAACAGTCCATCATTGAGGGTAGTCAAGGCAGGAACTTAAATGGGGCAGGAAACCGAGATAGACATTGATAGAGAGGACATGAAGGGATGCTACTTACTAGTTTGCTTCTCATGACTCACTCAGCCTAATTTCTTCTAGTACCCAATGTGGTGGTTTGAATAGGATTTACTATGGACCAGCCTCAGTCAGCCCCCCTCAATCTGCGGGAAATTGGGGTTCCGGACAGGTGGGCAAGGAGTTGGGATGAAAAGGGTGACAAACAGCCATGAACACAGAGAGTGTGTATCTGAATGTAATTTGTCTCAAAGCAAGCACCAGTCTTATAAGTGACTTTTATACAAAACAGAGGAATGCATACAAAAAGCTAACTGGAGCCAACTGGGATAAAAATCAATGTTAACAACTGGGATCAAAATCAGCCCCACCTAAGGTCAGCTTAATCTTAGAAGCCAGGGGCAAGGGCTTCATGCCCTTGCCATAGTTCCAATTCTAGTTTATTGTATAGTCCACCTTCCCCCTAGGCCATCGAAAATTCCTGTGTATGGGGGTAACTCAGCTATCTCTAGTTAAGTATTTACTCTTAGTTCCTTCTTAGACCACAACCTTTCCTCTTCCTAGATAATTGTAAATTCCTGTGTAGGGCAGTGGCTCAGCCAAGGACTGCCTGGGACTGGTGAAGAATATAACTTAGCTATATGTCAAAATCAATTCTTAGAGGCACTTGTAATAATATTGAGGGAAAGCACACAGATCCGTTTACCAACTAAAGCAAGGAAGGATTTGGAGCATTCCTTATTACAGGATACCATGGTTCCAGGAGACTAAGTTTCCGTGAACTTTTTGCCTCGGGACTGCATCCAGGCTTTCTGGGCCTGTCACGTGGGTCACTACTGGAGTGGGTGTAGCAGGAATAGCTTTCATAGACTTAGTTGTTTGAATGCTTGGTTATAGGAAGTGGCATTATGAGGAGCTGTGGCCTTATTGGAGAAGATATGGCCTTCTTGGAGGAAGAGGGTCATTTGGGACAGTCTAAGAAACTCAAGTCTGTCTGGGGTGTCTCAGTCTCCTTCTGCTGCCTGTGGATCAAGATGTATAATTTTCAACTCCTTTGCCAGCACTGTGTCTGTCTGCAGTGCTTCCTGCCATAATGATAATGGACTAAATTTCTGAAACTGTAAGCCATCCCCAATGAAATATATTTCTTTATAAGAGTTGTCATGGTCATGGTGTCTCTTCACAGCAATAAAACCCCAACTAAGACACTCAGTACCACCTGTCCAGGGATGGCACCACCCACAATAAGCTGGGACCTCCCCAGTCAATCACTAATTGAGAAAATGCCTTCCAGCTGGCTCTTATGGAGACATTTTTTTTTTCAAATTGAATTTATTTCCTTTCAGATAACTCTAGCTTGTGTCAAGTTGACATAAAACTAGCTATCACTGGTTGTATAGACAAATGGACACATTTGTAGAATGGAGGATGTAGCAGTAAACTTGGGGTTCTGTAGCCAGTATAATCCTTTCTGCATGACATAACTGCCTAGCTAATAGCCAATTCAAGCAGTAGTGTCTTGCAGGATACTTAGATGGCAAAAGAGCTATGCACAAGAGACCACTAGATGGCATTATTATAATACATTATAACACAAAGAGACTAAAGAAGCTTTGTGCCTGGAGATTGTACACATTGTTTCCACCAAACAGGAAAGGAAGAGTCCCAGTGATCAAGCATTACTTTA
Organism: Mus musculus; assembly: GCF_000001635.26. Lineage (NCBI taxonomy): Eukaryota > Metazoa > Chordata > Mammalia > Rodentia > Muridae > Mus > Mus musculus. Next base: position 105,817,056 of record NC_000073.6, read on the forward strand.
TCTGATAGAAATTTGATTCATCTCTGAATATATACACCAAAATTGTCAGATTGAATTAAGTTTAAACTAGATGGAAGAGTTACTGTTTTTTTTTTTTTTTCTGCTAATCAGTGCATGGGAAATTGGACAAGATACCAGCTTATTGAATAAAGAGAATAAAATATTCTTTTATGTGATTTCAGATGTAGTCCCAGATTGCCCTTCTTCAAGGCTATAGAGATTTCTTCTTTTAAAGGTCTTTAGAAGACGAGGGAAAGGATCAGTGAGTGCATGCCAATTGACTATCCCCTCTTCCTCCCTCTTCTCATTTATGTTTCCTGATTTGTCTTTGAGTTTTTGGAAATTTGGAGGGATTTGAACTTGTATTAGTAACTCTCTCACACCTACATGATTGTCCCTTCTTCCTGGTAGAAAACGTTTTCTAGGTTGGAGGGTTTCTAATAAAGACCCCCATTAAATATGAGAAGGTCCATTAAGTACCAGGTTCTGTAATAGATACAGGGTGCATGGAGAGGAAAAATCCAGCCATGTGCTACACACAGGGAGTAAGAGAAATAGGGAAAAACTGTTAAGACTACCGTTGCAGAAAAATACTCCCTTTTCCCTAGACTCATATCCATGGCAAACCTGACTTATAAGCTATTATTTCTTTATCTTTTGCCAAATTTTTTATCTTGCATTTAAATGACCTAACCATATTTTAATGTTTTCTCTGTTCTTGATGTCATTTGTATACAACTCTTGGAAAAGATTTATATAGTTCAATTCACTGAGTTATGGCAAAATTATGCATTTATAGGTAGTGTTTGGTGTGAAGCAGTGCCAGTCTTGAGTTGTGCAAAGTTATATGTTCACACATGTTAATTGCAATTCTATTTAAAGCAGGGAAATTTAGGAACTTCAGTTGCTTATCAGAATGATCTGGTAATCATATAGACAAGAATATGATAGAAGTGTTTAATTATTAAACTATATCAATATTTGTTGATCTAGAAAGGTATTTGTAGTAGATTTTTTTAAGTGGGAAAGGAGACTGATATGAGAGAGTGTGTAAAAATGCTGTGTTTACAAAATTATTTTTTAACCTGGAAGGAGAATGAACATTAAAATGTGCATAGAAGCAATGGTTTTCCATTTTTAATGTTTCCACACAATTTTGAATTTTCAAGTAAATACATTATTCTATTAGAAAAAATAAAACACAAACTTTCAAATATTCTGCCAGCACTTGCTTTTTTTCCAACTTAAAATTCTTTTGGCTTTCATTGTGTAGCAATTCATATTCTCTCTCTCTCTCTCTCTCTCTCTCTCTCTCTCTCTCTCTCTCTTTTGGTTTTTCGAGACAGGCTGGCTTCAAACTCTTGATTATTTCATTTCAGCCTCTTCACTGCTGGGACTCCAGGCTTCTGCCACCACATCTGGCTACACTGTGATTACAAATGTTTCAAAGCTATATGGCAATGTCTGGAGACATTTTTTTTTTTTTATCATGACTGATGGGAATTGTATCAGCATACAGTATGTAGAGTTTAGAGCTGCTTAGCTTCCTGTAATGTGTAGGATAGTCCACCACAACAAAGAATTATTTGGCCTTAATTGTTTTAATGCTGAAGTTGAATTATCTTGGAATTCTTTATCTTGGTAAGACTCATTACCACCATCTGGTGGTCACATAAGGTAACTTTAGCGTTGCTTCAGCTGGAATCTGAATGAACTAAGGTCTCAGAAGTTGGAAGCCTATAAGAACAATTGTCATAACTAGATTATGAGATACATAAGTGTAGTAAGAATTTTGAAATTTTGGTTTCTTTAAAAAACACAGAAATATCATAAGAATGTGTTTTTGTTTTAATCCCAGGTGTGGCATATGGGGCTGCTTTGGACTGACTGCAACGACTGCCTCATTTGCCTTGTGCTCTTACAGGGATATGATTTTTGCCAGCTGCAGATAGTTTCTGTGATTGTGTGACATTTGGAATTCTGGGGACTTTTTAGAGTGTGTATGAGTGCTAGGGTCCGGAAAAGGGTGATGGGTTGTTGGTTGTGGTTTGTTATATAGTTGTGCATAAAGAAGAAACAACAAGAAGCAATCAGGTATTTTGATGGCAAAGATCAAACTTGCCCCAAGGAACTTGATGCTACTAATCAGCAGGAGGTAGTCTAATGGTACCCCCTTCGAACCTCTGACTTTGTTCAGGGGGCTCTTTCTTCTATCCTTTTTTCTGTCCTATCTAGTGTTAGGGAATTGACAGGGTAGAAAGGGATGGATAAGGGTGGAAATAAAGAAGAGTCCACAAAGGAGCAATGCCAACTATACTTAAGCAGTGGGGAAAATCATAGTTGTGAAGGTGTTTGAAACTCTTACTAAGATGTTTAGTTTCTCCTGCAATTATCTGTGCCTTTAAGGCTTACATCACAATTTTCATTTTCTCTTCCCGTTGGGCTTGTAGAGACCCAATAACTAGATGTCAAGTCAAGGGAGCCTTTGCAAAGGAGAGGTGAGCACATGCCCCAATCCCTAGCCCAGAAGCTATCTTCAGTTGATAACTACTTGCAAACTAAAAAATTAGGTTTCTCCAAGGGAGTTTCACTGGGGAAATAAACAACTCTTAAGGGTAGGCCCCATTCCTTGTCATAGAAAGAAAGCCTTGCATCAATAAGTCTCTTCCATCACATAACATGATAAAGCTTTATTTAGTATTAACAGGAGTAATTCAAGCATGAAGCACAGGGGGAACAAGGCGAGGCTCCTATTTAGTCTCAATTTAACTATTACCTCCATTTCTCTTCTAAGGAATGCCTTTGCAAGGCCTATGCTTTTTACCTTGATGGCAACTCAAAGGCACGTGGAAAAAAAGATCTGTACTTGCTCTATTAGTCAGTTTGACCTTTCTTTTTGTACTTGCTCTATTAGTCAGTTTGACCTTTCTTTTTTTGTCTACTTTTCTGTTTTCTAATTACTTTCTGACGAGTTTCCTACCCAGCAGCTATGTCTCATGCTCCTCCATAAGACTTTAAAGAGGGCAGAGGACTTATTTTGGTTGTCTTGGCCACTATATGGTAGCTCTTTGGAGAGATTGTTAGGTCATGAAGGTGCCAATCTCATAAATGGGTCACTTTATTGATAAATTTGTAGCTGAATGATATCTGAAGAGGTGGAGGCTATTTGGAGAAATAGCTATTGGGACCAGCCTTTGAGGGATATATTTTGTTCCCGAACCCTTCTATCCCATTCTGCTTCCTGGCCACCATTAAACAAGCAGTCTTATTCTGTCATATCCTCCTTGTCATATTTGTTTGGCCTTACCACAGGCCCAAAGCAATGGAGCCTAGTGACCATGGACTAAAACCTCCAAAATTGAGTTCCACATTTTTCCTCATTTAGATCTGTTTCTCAGGTGTTTGTCAAATCAGTGAAAAGTTAGCATATGCCTAGTACTCAGTTCCCTGCTTGCTTGTGACTCGTGGAAGGTTGGAAATGGATAGGATTCTCTTCCCTTAGATTTGGGAAGAGAATGTTAGGTTGACCTTATTTTCCTTTTATGTTATAACTTTATGATTCACAATTGTTGTTCATATTTATTTGTATTTAGCAGTCTTTACTAGGGCCTTAAGGATGTTACTGATTAGTTTATGCAGAGGAAAGTGCTGAAACAGTTGTGAGAGGTATTTGTGACAGACAAACACCTGTGAACAAAGAGAGAAAGAAGGAAGTCTTGGAAAAGGAAAATGCTGAAGGGTGATGCAGGCTTCACAAACTTTTTTGAATCAGGTAGAAGCTCTAGGGTAGGTGTTAGGTTGTGCAGTTGGGTCTTTGTGTGTGTCTTGCTCAGTGTGTACAGAGAGCCCTAGGAAGGGCATGGCCTCCAATAAAGAGGCTTTGCATGTTTGAGGCAGATCTGAACAACTTGACAGCTGAAGAGTAGATGCTTGCTGCATTCTCCTCACTTGGCCAGCAAGTTCTTCCTTGAAGGAGAAATTTGGAGAAGCATTTCTGTTTTACTGTTGAGGAGTTGATAGGAATTGCAGCCTAGTCTGTCTGATCAAACATAATTGTTCCAAAAAGAAGAAATTGTTAGGGAGACTGTTTATAGGAAGACATGCCCAGGTTCACATCTTTTCCAATTTAGAATAAATGCAAATCTTTATCATTTGGATTATATTAGGATTAATGGTAATATTGGAGGTTATCTTTTAGCTGTTGTCATAATAATGCATGTATTCTGCCTTTCCTCTGTTTTCCACACCCATTTGAACTTGGAAGTTTTAATTCTACTTTCTAAAAAACAATCATATTTAGAGGAAAAATAATCAGAGGAAAGAATAGTTCCACTACTTGGTTCCAAATGTAGAATTTTGACCTGCTTTTTCATGAATTTATAATTGAGTAATATATATGCATAAACATATTCAAGCATAAGAGCAACAATAATTATAGTATTAAAAACCTATTTAATTCTATAATGTGATTTTTGCTATTCTTGTTGCTGCTACTGGTTACTACTAACATTAAAACACATACCATGTGCCAGGCACATATATTTTATTAAGTCATTGTCATACCTGGGTTATTATTTTGTAGCTGAAGAAAATGAGGCAGAGATGGTAAACTTATCTGGGGTCATGTGACCCAGAGTAGATGCATGGCTAAGCAGTCTAAATCAGGAGTTTAATGCTCTTAATTGTAACTGCAGGATAGCTTCCCTAGTTCTCAGCACTTACATTATACCTACAACTTTATAACTTTATGTACAATCTTTCCCTTCCTACCCACTCCCTGTTTTTAGATAGTCATTCTGTGTAGTTCAGGATGGCCTCAGATACTGGATTCTTTTGCCTCTGCATCCTGAGTGCTAGAATGATAAGATGTGCCATCAAACCTGGTTCCTTTCTCTTCTTGCTTCTCCTTTCTTTAATAATTCAACTGTGTGTAAAACTATGCTTCTAATGAATCCAAAACAGCAGCATTTTATAATGTTAAATAATAATCGTGACAGTTATTTTGTTAAGTATTTGGTTGATTAATATTGGAATCATTGTAACTATTAATAAATTTCCCAAGGACTTCAATAATCTGAAGTGTGTCTGAATTAAGTTATAATAACAGTTATTAAAGTTTAACTATATTATATAATGTGATTTCCCAAGGATTCATATTGAATATTACTCCTAGTGAGGGGTGGATGAGGCTGTTTAAGCCTATCAGCCTGTCCTAGTAAAATGTTATTTGAAAGGAAAGGAGTAAGAAGAGGCACTATGATATAATACCTTAAGCTTATGCATACTTGCTCTCTGTTATAATGTTTTGATTTTATTTGTAGATGTTTCTATTTTACTTGCAGTGGTTGATTTATTCCCTCAAAAACCATGAGAAATCTACTGTTTCACTGTTAAGGTATTTGTGTTGGTATAGTGACTATGTTCCCACAGGCACCATTATTACAGTGATAGCAGTACGAGAGATTATGACAGTATCTGGGATGATATCACATTTCTTTTTCGCTCTCTTGTCAACTCAGGTAACACAGTGCTAACACGAAATGTTAAATTGTTTTTCTAGATAATACTGAGGTGTTGGAATAAAGAGAATTGCAACTTGGAGGGGAAGGTGAAATAAAATGTGCTTTGCAGATTATTTCTCCAAAGTCCAAATAAAAAGCATTAAACTTAAGGAGGTAGTTTTTAGACACATCTCAATTGCTAGACTTTCTCATATTAATATACTTCCATCCTCTAAGAAAAAGAGAATCATTTCAACGATTCTCAGTATAACTGGTAGAGTGCTTGCCTAACACAATAAGACTCTGTGGTTGATTTATAGTACCACATAAATTGGGCTTGGTGGATCAAGAGTTAAGGGTTATCTTCAGTTACACAATTTGAGGCCAGTTTAGACTGCATAAGACCCTGTTTAAAAATAAAACATAAACACAAAACCAAAAAGCTCCTCAACCCCCCTCCCCAAACAAACAAACAAATGAAAAACTGAAAACCTTCTTAGCATAATTATCAATTTTCATTTAAGAAACTTACGTGTGACTTGATGTGCTGAGGGTGGAGATGGGGCTCTGAGACTAGGAAGAGAGAGGGGAACGGGGGGAAGGATCTGTGTGAGGGGTTACTGGGAGGAGAGGGGGTGCTAATATTGGGATGTGTAAAGTGAAAAAAATTAATTAATTTAAAAAGAAACCTACATGTTTATATTTTTGAAACTTAATGTCTTTATTGATTATATTTAATGATGCGTTCAATGTAGTGCCATTTGTACATTGTGAAATGAGCAAATAAGCATATAAACATACGAGCACATAAACATATCCATCACTTCACATATTAATCACTCTGTCTCAAAAACATTTAAAATGTGCTCTTTTAGCAGTTTCAAAAGGCACATTATTAACCATGGTGAAACAGATCCTATTCCTGTGTCTGAGACTTTCTCCCCTTTCTCTCCTTTCCTTTATGCTACCCTCAGCCCATGATAGCTGCTACTATATTCTCTACTTCTTTGTATTCTATAGAATATATTCTGTATATTCTTTATTCTAATTTTAGAGTGCGTTTATAAGTGAGTACCTCACATATTATGAGATTGGATGCTGTAGAATGATACACATGTGCTAGCCTCATATATACAGGCCTTATCGTTCCTTTCCTGGTATCTCCACTGTCATCGACAGGAATGTCCCTAAGTTTATATACTGTAAAAATGTACATAGCTATGGTTTGAAGTATGACTTAGGCATTTTAAGTAGATTTTATTTTATCATATGTTTGCATATATTGGTAATTGATTATTTTGTATGTTATGATTGCTTGCTGTGTGTGCAAGCTTCCCACAGAGGCCAGAAAAGGGTATCAGATTCCTTGGAACTGGAGTTCCAAATGGCTGTGGAGCTGCCAAGTGGATGCCAGTAATTCTCCCGGGTTCTCAAGAAGAACAACACCTGCTCATAATTTCTGAGCCATCTTCCTAGCCATGATAATTAGATTTTAAACCAGAAGAAATCAAGACAAAGAGAATTAGAGAAATTTTATAGTAAAGCTTCTAGCTTTTACATATTTCATTCTAAAAAATGGAAATATTGGAGACTTGTTAGTAGGAGGAGTTTTAGAATTATTTAAGTATGCTGTGACTCTTCCTGATATTGAGCCACTCATTGAATATTATTGTTCTTTCAAGTCATTGAGCACATCCTCCTTTGTGATTTTGGCCCATGCCTCTGGAATTTCACCTGTACCCGTAAATTTTTTCTGGTATTTTTCCTCTAGTTTTGATCTGAAATGTGAGACAAACCATTTCCAGTATGACTGGGTGGATAAATCTGGGGTGATGCTCCACGTGGCATAATCCCCTCCTGCCTGTCGGTAGTTCTTATATGGGATTTCCCGGTTATTTCCCAAAAGCATGAAACGGTCACTTGCTACTGAACTGGTACAACAATCAATGACAAAGTGGTCTGTTTTATGCTTATGCCAACCACTGACAGCCTGAGGACGGTGAAATGGCACACTGTGGTCTCCTTCATGCTGGGGAATGGTGTTTGTACAAATTGCGTTACACAAAGGACACTGTTTCCAGCAGCCACAGAGATGCTCAGAGAGAATTTTCTCAATGTCAGGAATAATTTCATCCATGGGCTTACTTGAACAATCCTCTTCTACTTTCCTCATTGCAGGATCCAAAGCTTTGCTCATGGCTTCTTTAAGAAACTCAGTATCTGTTATCTCTTGGTGCTCGATGCTTATGAGGTCTCTCCTTGGGAAGATCAGGTTGCTCCCTAGGTGGTCACAGAACAAATCCAGCCAGTGAGATGCAGTGCTGCCTTTATCTTTAGCTACTGCTGTGGATTCATGAATGGCAGACAGGATGGCATTCTTGATGTCACCTAAACTTATTTTTAAAAAAGTCTTTATTTTTTTACTTCCTTCATCTGAACAGTATCGTTTAATATGGTTTTCAATATAGCTGCTAAAAAAAGATTTTGTATGATGAAGGTACTGCCAGTAATTATCAAAATTTTCTTCTTCTGCCAGAGAAATGAGAATATGCTTCTCTAAGTTAGCCCTATTTCCATTGAATTCAGGGCAGCTAGATCGCATGTCTCCAGCAATTTTAATGACCATTTTCCCCCTTATGGTGACAGAGATAGCAGGGGTGAGCTTGTGCCAAAGAAAATCAACAAATGTTTTGATGGAGGTGGCACCTTGGCAGGAGATCTTAAAACTCATAAAGAAATCATCTTTCTTTCTCTCCAGATAGTTCACAGGGTCATTTGCTCTCTTGAATGCCTTGTGCATTTCCTTAAAACTTTTAGATGCTCTTTGGAATAAGCACAAGGATAAGTCAATGAAGTATTTGCTTGTAAATGTATATCTTTCCTCAGTATGTGCAGATTTTACTTCTTCTTCTATTATTCTCAGGATTTCATGGAAATAACTTATATTATAATCACACTGTTGCTTATGAATATTGTTGATAGTTTTATTAAATCTTGTAATAATATTTTCAGTGGTCATATTAATGGATTCCCTATCACAGACCTTTAATGTCCGAGTCATGAAGTTATACTTCTTATTCATTTTTACATGCTCATCATAATTTATTTGAAATTTGTCTTCAGAATATCTCATTAGTATGTCCACCATGTTTATCTCCTTTTGGAAATACTCCCAGAGGATGTTTTCAGAATCTGTGTCAATGTCAGGTTCTATGACTGGAGGAAGATCTAAGGACACATCACAGACCCATTTTTTCCAAAGTGGATTGAATTTTTCATATAACTCTTCTTCATTTAATTCTTTACCTTTTACAGTTAAAGCCAACTTTCTGCTTCTTTCCAACAATTCATTTTCATAACTTGACTTTTTTTTATCCAGCCTTTCTTGATTCTTTTTTAAATGAATAAGTTCATTGGCTTTCCTTCTGGTGTCTGAAATCAGTGCCTCTTTAAGGATTGTTAGCTTATTTTCAAAATTTGATTTCCATTGAACCAGTATTTCATTGTCTGGGTCTTCACTGAAGTATTTTTCAAGTTCTTGCTTAATTGCTATATACTTTTCTGTGACTGGAGCCTCAAATATGCTTGTTTTGAGTGCCTGAACTTTCCCGTTCTGAATCTGATTGATTAGCTGGTTTTGAAAGTCCAGCATGTGACTCCTCAGCTCCCAGGTCCAGTGGTTATACATTGTTTCCAGCTTGCTCATGGCCATGATCTCTCTGGTGTTCCTGAAGCTGAAAATAAAGTTCTCATTGACAAGGGCTTTCCACAAATCTTGAACTCGAAATTTGACATCTGATATCCTCATGATACTACCTCTGGGTTCCTGTTTGGCAGTCAAAATAATTCTATTCTTTAGTTCCTGAACATTGTGACTATAACGAGGATTGGGAGGGGCCATTGGAGGATTGCCATCCCAGAGGTGAGCAAAGTAGTAGACATGATTATTGACATCAAACTTAATGACATCATTGAAGTGGAATACATTTGAGCATTCTTCTTGTTCTGCTGCTGTTACTGCCATTTCATCCAGTCTCTGCTCTAAACACCTCCGTCCTTCCATATTTTGGTCTTTAGCTGTAACTTCTCCCACATTTTGATGGATAAAGAGGCAACTGGGGGAGATTTTCACTTGTTTCATTCTTAGAAAGGCTTGGACAGCTATTTGTAGGATGTCTTGCATCTCTGAGGGATTCTCCCCAAAAATATTGATCAGAGTCAAGTTTCCAAGGCCAATCACAAAGGTTGCCAACTCATTGTCCCAATTCTGGGATTTGTTGTTGAGTTCTGGAGCTCGAAGTCCTTCTGTGTCTACAACAAGCACATAATTAAAGCCAAGTTCTTCTGTGAATGTCTCTTCCACCTTCAGGAGCTGCATATAGGCACCCTTGGTACACCTGCCTGCACTGACTGTGAACTGTAGGCCAAACAGGGCATTCAGTAGGGTAGACTTCCCTGAGCTCTGCAGGCCAAGGACAGAGAGAACAAACAGCCTTTTGTCTCCAACTTTCTCTGTGATCTTGTCAAAAATAGCTGCTACCCACTTTAGAGGCACATATGAAGCATCCCCGTCCATCAGCTCAATGGGAACACCAGCTATCATCAGGTCTGCAGCAATTTGAGGGAGGCAGAGAAAAAGGCTATCTCTAGAGGAGGAAGTTTCTTCCAGAGCTTCATAGATCTGGCCAACTTCTCGGAGAAGGTGCTCAATTCCTAAAGTACAGTCATGAATCTCTGTGGAGATGGCTTCTATCTGCTTCTGCCAGAGTGTCAGGGAGTTGCTCTTCTGTGCTTTTTGCTTTTCTGTTTGTAGTATTAACCACAAAGATCTCTGCTTTTTGTGTAACTTCTCCAGGTGTTCTATAGTCATATTGTCAAAAAACAGAGTCAGCCACTGCAAAAAGTAGAGTTTGTTATGCATTTCTGAATAGTCTTGGAGGAGTTCGAGAACAGAGCGCATTAAATCATTGAGAGGAAAGGCTTTTTCCAACTGCTGACGTCGAATTATTCTTTTCTCTGTTTCAATCTCACTCTTGTGTTGTTCGATGCTCCGATTCCCCTTTTCTCTCAGATGATAGAATTCTTTGTCTTTCTTACACCAAAGGTGCCAAAGTTGTCCTTGAAGGGGTAGTAAATTTTCTTTTGTCTGAGATAACTTGTATTCCTCCAGGAGGGCCATTATAGTCTGTGCCTTTTCTTTGGCTTCCTTGCAGTCTCTCTGGTCTTCATCAATAAGGAATCCTTGTTCTCGAGCTGTCTGTGAACAGTCCTCTAAACTGAGAGCAGTGTTAGAGAGCACTAGAAAATGTTTGATGGCATTGGTGAGCTCCTCTGTTAATTCTGCCTCATTTCTATTCTTGATGCCAATTCTCATTCTTTTACCAGAAGTATTTGCTATGGCCTTTTCTTTGTCATCAATCAAGCAGATTAAAGGTGTTGATGACTGACAGAGGTGTCTGACAAGCTTTTGGTTTTCTTTATTGTTATCAGAAGTTGACATGAGGATCACAATGAGAGAAGAGACATCTTGGAGGAAGCTGAGTTGTTGGCTATGTTCCTTGGCATCTCCATGAAGATTGGTGAACATCAGACAATTGTCAAACATGTCCTCACCTTGGCCGGCTGGACAGAACCAGCAGATTTCCACAACTCCCCCCATCAGGACACAGTGTTTGTTGCTTCCTCTGCAGTGTCTGTGAAAAAACACATCATGTTTACGTTTACTGAGAAGAGAGTTCATGATCTGAGATTTGGAAGCAGAGAGGCCATTTCCAACTCTAATGAAGGATACAATGGGGGTAGAGACACGACACATCTGCTGATTTCTGTGACTGTAGCTCTTGTCCTGTGGAGATTTACTTGCATCTTGCCAACTTTTCCTAATTTGTCTGAGAGACCAGAGACAAAATTCAACCTGAGAAGTGTTGGGATTTGGTACTACAAGAGGGAGTGAATATTGACAAATGCAAAGTTTGGATAAAATATATTGTCTGGTATGATCATCTGCACAGTGAAAAATGGCCATCTGGATATCCATTGGGTGAATGTGGGGCCAGGACTCAGTGGCTGAAGGATAGCTAGAACTGTCATTGTCTTTAATGACATCCCCATATGGATCAAAATCTTCATTTTCATGATTGGAGGAACCTATGGAGATCTGTTTTTTTATGCTTTCATCATCATTTAAAACAAGATGTCTCAACCCATAATCCAACATCAGTAGCTTTTGTAGGAAATAGAATGGAAGCTCCTTTTCAGACCTTGGCTGTGAATTGTACACAGAGGTCTTATAGATCAGATGGAAGTCAGCTCTGCTCATCCTTTTTGGATAGTAATTGTCTAGGCCTAGACGTTGGAGTAAGTCCAGGAAAGGCCTATTTTCTATCATTTCCTTTGTTTTGTTTTCATTACATTGTTGTTTATAGGTCTGCTTCTTTCCATGGCAGAGACTTTGCAATTGTTTTTTTACCTCATCCATTTGTAAGTAATGGGTGGTGGCTTTATAGTCCCCCTCAATGAGTAGTCTCAAATCATTCTCCAGACTTTCCCAGTCATGATGTTCTCCATGTTTTGTGAGAACATGTGCAACTTCTTCAGACAACAGTGTCCCCATATGTTGTTTAATTAATGCCAAACGTTGTCTTTTCTCTTCTGTAGAAATATCTGTGATTTCAACTGTGGTTCTTAGAGCTGTGAGCACCAGGAATGCCTGGGCTCTGTAGTTGCAAATATTTTTAAGCTCTTGGTATTTGTGTTGGTTACTTTGCATTTGATCCAAGAGGAAGTTTAACTCATCACACCCCAGAAGATGCTGAAAAATACTGTTTACCAACTGATAGCCTGCACCAGCTGCAATGGAAAGCAGCAGCAGCTGCATGTCTGGCTGTTCTGTTTCTTTGAGGTACTTCAAGAAGGAGCTGAGAGCTGTGGTGACCTCATATGTAGCCGTTCTTTCTGCTTCTTCCACTGTTTCTGGGGCCTCATTTTTGAAATTCACTTCCATCAGGTATTTATGGGTTTTCTTTAAGGTCTTAATGAATTCAGAAAATGAGGTGATTTTGACTTGCTCTTCCCCATACTCTGACTGATTGATCCACTGTATGATGGAGTGTGCCTCAGGAAAGTTTGTAACTTTGTAGACATGAGGTTCTAGAAGGATGCACAACTGAGATTTAATAAACTGAGTTTTATAAGTGGGTGAAGTTTTGCAGAACTTTACAGTATTTATTAGAAAATTCTGCAGATCCCAATCAGTGAGGCATGTGTTAATCCAAATGTTATAACCTTTTATTTTTTGACTCAATGTTTGCATAAAATCTGTTAACTTACTAAGCTGTTCTTCAGGATCAGAAACCTCCCAGCATTTTATGTCCTCTAGGAAAAGCTTAGCTTCTTTTTTAGCAGTCAGAAATTCTTCCCCCTCTTGAATCTGGGCAGGGAGTCCAGTCAGAGCAGTGTAGTTGTCTTTTAGGCAGTTAGCCACTTGAAGAGCATTCTTAAAATCAGTTCTGTGACTAGACAGGATGATGTCCCAAATAGGTACCAACTGTAGTCCCCTATCAATGACAGACCAGGTTTGATTGCTAGTTACAAGACCAGCTGTCCACTGGGCAATTCCATCTGCTTCTGCTGGTCCGCCTATCTTGGCTACAGATAGTTGCACCTTGGTTTGAAAGTTTTGATGAGTTGTATTGTAAGATGCTTTTTTTGAATGTGTGTCTGCCATATTTACACTTGCACCAACTTTAACTCCAAAGCCACTATAGCTGCCCCTGATGTAAATATCCAAAATCTCTTTTGTTTGTTGCTTTACATCAGCCAAGTGCTCACTTTCAAAACCTTCTGAAATGGCTTTCCAGCAGTAGATTCCCCCCAGGTGCAGAGGGCCTTGGTTAGCATGAGAGCCAAACCTGTGGAAAAAGTTTTCAGCCCTGTGCCTTAGTAAGGGTAGTCCATCTGGGTGTGTAGTCTGCTCCAGGAGTTCTTCAATAGTTTTTAGTTCCTGGAGAGCAGCCTTGGAGAGTTGAAGATCATTGATGTGAAAATGGCAGGTGGCCAATGGGATGTAGCTGAACCTGGCTGAGCAGAAATAAGTTTGCTCTGAATGGAATTGGTGGATATCCTCAGATTCTGCCTGTCTGTTTTGACCCATACCAGCTTCTAGACTAAGTCCCCAACCTTCACCTTTAACCAAGGAGTTTGGACTGAAACCCATTGTCTTTATAGTCTGTGTAAATATGGCTTGTTCTTGAAAAGATGAAAATTCCTTTTTTTCTATCCATGTGCCATGTTCTGGACCAACAAGTGAGAACTGCTTAGGGACACTGAGTAGCTCTTCTCTCTTCTGAATCAGACTTCTTTGGTGGCTGGTCTTATAAATTCCCTGCAGGGCCAGTCCTCCAGATGCCCATCTTACCAGGTCTCCATCTGAGAGGTTTGGACTGTGAGCCAAGGTCTGTTGCATGTGACTGAGATATCTCTCCATTATCTCAGTGATGTCTTTTAGGGACACTTCAGCACTTGGCCAGCATTCCTCAGGGATCTCCATTGCCTGTCTCAACTCTGCTTCTTTTTTCCTCACTGCCTCTTCTTCTCTGTGCTTCCCTTCTGACTGCAAGGCTTTCAGAGCCTGCAGTGCCTGGCCTGCCTGCCTCTGCCTGTTCTTTATCATTTCCCCTGGAGTCTCCTGCAGCTCTGCAACACTATTTGGCTGTGAGAGGTCTAGCAGCTTCTCCAGAGCCTTTTTCTCCCAAGTGTGCTGTGTCTGAGACTTCAGCTTCTGGAGGTCTCTTTTGTCTAAATATCGTAAGGCCTGGGCAGAGGTCACACCCAGATCTTCCTGAAGCTTAGGTAGCCAGTAGTCAACAGACAGTCCCACGTCATTCAGCAACTCCTGGAGATCATCATTCATTCTGCTTCTTAGCTGAGGCTCATCAGGAATGCAGTTTGTTGTTGCCATGGCTCTGTGAGGAACAGATTGTAGTTAGTTTTGTCTGTGTATGACCTTAAGAAGTGTCAGCTGTGTGTCCAGAAAAGTGAATTAATAATGTTTCAACTCTGTTTGTCTTTTTCATCTCCTGTAATTGTTCAAGTGCATTTAAAACATCTCTCTCTCTCTCTCTCTCTCTCTCTCTCTCTCTCTCTCTCTCTCTGATACTATGGTGAGTTGCCACTTTGCCTGATTTCATTTGTTTTCAAGATAGGATTTTTTCATATAGTTCTGGCTTTTCTGGAATTTACCAGGCTGGTCTTGAACTTGGAGATGTGCTTGCTTCTACCTCCTGAGTTCTGAAACTGAAGGTGTGCACCATCACTGCCTGACACTTTGCCTGATTTTTAAATGTTCTCTTGCAGAGAATCAATTGCTTTGAGGGAATTAATGTGAAAGATAGTATTTGATAACATACATGAGGTTTTTTTTTTTTCTGTTTGTTTGATGTTTTTAAAAACAAGTGATATCATCTGTACATTATGTTTTTCTCATTAATTTTTGTGAAACCAGTGTTGACTGGGTTCAATTCCTATTGTTCTGTTACTTTTTCCTTCCTCTTCTGACAGGTTTTTACTATGTAGCTCATGATGGCCCGGAGCTTGTTATTTTGTCTAGGCTGGACTCTAACTCATGATTTTTCCCTTTGGCCTCTCTATAGGTGGAACAACAATATGAACAAACCTAAAAGGACACAGCCACAAGAACAGAATCCCAACTCTAACAACAAAAATAACAGGAAGCAACAATCACTTTTCCTTAATATCTCTTAACATCAATGCACTCATCTCCCCAATAAAAAGACATAGACTGGCAGAGTGGATATTTAAATAGGACTCAGCATTTTGCTGCACACAGGAAATGCACCTCAGTTACATATACAGGCACTACCTCAGAGTAAAAGGTTGGAAAACAATTTTCCAAGCAAATGGTCCCAAGAAACAAGCTGGAGTAGCCATTCTAATAACAAATAAAATTGACTTTCAACCAAAAGTTATCAAAAAGGATAATGAAGGACACTTCATACTGGTCAAAGGAAAAATCTACTAACATGAACTCTCAATTCTGAACATCTGTGCTCCAAATGCAATGGCACCCACATTCATAAAAGAAACCTTACTGAAGCTCAAAGCACACATTGCACCCCACACAATAGTAGTGGGAGACTTCAACAACACACTCTCAGCAATGAATAGATCAGGGAAACAAAAACTAAATAGAAACTCAGTGAAACTAACAGAAGTTATGAACCAAATGGATCTAACAGATATTTCTAGAACATTTCATCCTAAAACAAAAGAATGTACCTTCTTCTCAGCATCTCATGATACTGTCTCCACAGTTGGTCATATAGGTGGTCACAAAACAGGCCTCAACAGATACAAGAAGCCTGAAATAATTCCATGCACCCTATCAGATCACCATGGAATAAGGCTAGTCTTAAATTCCAACAAAAAACAATGGAGCACACATTCACATGGAAGCTGAACAACACCCTACTCAATGATAACTTGGTTAAGGAAGAAATAAAGAAAGAAGTTAAAGACTTTTTAGAATTTAATGAAAATAAAGACACGTCATACCAAAACTTATGGGACACAATGAAAGCAGTGATAAGTGGAAAACTCATAACTTTAAGTGCTTCCCAAAAGAAACTGAAGAGAGCTTACACTAGCAGCTTGTCAGCACACCTGAAAGCTCTAGAACAAAAAGAAGCAAATATACCCAAGAGGAGTAGACAGCAGGAAATAATTAAACTCAGGGCTGAAATAAACCTAATAGAAACAAAAAGAAGTATACAAAGAATCAACAAATCCAGGAGCTGGTTCTTTGAGAAAATCAACAATATAGATAAACCATTAGCCAGAGGGCACAGAGACAGTATCCAAATTAGTAAACTCAGAAATGAAAAAAGAGACATAGCAACAGAAACTGAGGAAATTCAAAAATATCAGATCCTACTACAAAAGCTCATACTCAAAAAATTGGAAAATCTGGATGAAATGGACAATTTTTTCATACACATACTAGGTGCCAAAGTTAAACCAGGATTACATAAATGATCTAATCAGTCCCATATCCTCTAAAGAAATAGAAATAGTCATTAATAGTCTCCAAACCAATAAAAGCCCAGGACCAGATGAGTTTTGTGGAGACCTAATACCAATACTCTTCAAACTATTCCACAAAATAGAAACAGAGGAACATTATCCAATATGTTCTATGAAGCCACATTTATACTTATACCTAAACCACACAGAACAAAGAAATAGAACTTCAGACCAATCTCCCTTATGAACATCAATGCAAAAATACTCAATAAAATTCTTGACAACTGAATCCAAGAACACATCAAAATGATCATTCACCACGATCAAGTAGACTTCATCCTAGGGATGCAGGAATGGTTCAATATATGGTAATCCACTATATAAACAAACTTAAAGAAAAAAAACCCACATGATCATTTCATTAGATGTTGAAAAAGCATTTGACAATATTTTGCATCTCTTCATGTTAAAAGTCTTGGAAAGATCAGGAATTCAAGACCCATATCTAAACATAGTAAAAGCAATATACAGCAAACCAGTAGCTAACATCAATCTAAATGGAGAGAAACTTGAAGCAATCCCACTAAAATCAGGGACTACACAAGGCTGCCCACACTCTCTGTATCTATTAAATATAGTACTTGATGTTCTAGCTAGAGGAATTAGATAACAAAAGTAGGCCAAAGGGGTACAAATTGGAAAGAAAGAAGTCAAAATATCACTATTTGCAGATGATATGATAGTATATGTAAGTGACCCCCAAAATTCCACCAGAGAACTCCTATAGCTGATAAACAACTTTAGCAAAGTGGCTGGGTATAAAATTAAGTCAAACAAATCAGTAGCCTTTCTCTACTCAAAGGATAAACAGACTGAGAAAGAAAGTAGGGAAATGACACCCTTTACAATAGTCACAAATAATATTACATACCTTGGTGTAGCTCTAACCAAGCAAGTGAAAGATCTGTATGAAAAGAACTTCAAGTCTTTGAAGAAAAAAAATCAAAGAAGATCTCAGAAGATGGAAACATCTTCCATTCTCACGGATTGGCAGGATTAATATAGTAAAAATGGCCATCTTGCCAAAAGCAATCTACAGATTCAATGTAATCACCATCAAAATTCCAAATCAATTATTCATAGAGTTAGAAAGAGCAATTTGCAAATTCATTTGGAATAACAAAAAAACCCAGGATAATGAACACTATTCCAACAATAAAAGAACTTCTAGGGGAATCACCATCCCTGACCTCGAGCTGTATTACAGAATAATAGCGATAAGAACTGTATGATATTGGTACAGAGACAGGCAGGTAGGTCAATGGAATAGAATTGAAGACCCAAAAATGAACTCACACACCTATGGTCACTTGAGTTTTGACAAAGAAGCTAAAACCATCCAGTGGAAAAAAGATAGCATTTTAAACAAATGGTGCTAGTTCAACTGGCAGTCAGCATGTAGAAAAATGCAAATTGACATATTCTTATCTCCTTGTACAAAGCTCAAGTCAAACTGGGTCAAGTGCCTCCACATAAAACTAGACACATGGAAGCTTATAGGGGAGAAAGTGAGGAAGAGCTTTGAACACATGGGCACAGGGGAAAATCTCTTGAACAGAACAACAATGGCTTATGCTCTAAGATCAAGAATTGACAAATAGAACATAATAAAATTGCTAAGCTTCTGTAAGACAAAGGACACTGTCAAAAGGACAAAACAGCAACCAACAGATCTTTACCAATCCTACATCCGATAGAGGGTTAATATCAAATATATCCAAAGAACTCAAGAAGTTAGACTTCAGAAAATCAAGTAACCCTATTAAAAATGGGTTACAGAGTTAAATAAAGAGTTTTCAACTGAAGAATATCGAATGGCCAAGAAACACCTAAAGAAACGTTCAACATCCTTAGTCATCTGGGAAATGCATATCAAAACAACCCTGAGATTCCACCTCACAACAGTCAGAATGGCTAAAATAAAAAACTCAGGTGACAGGAGATGCTGGTGGGGATGTGGAAATAGGAACACTCCTCCATTTCTGGTGGAATTGCAAGCTGGTACAGCCACTCTGGAAATCAGTTTGGCCATTCCTCAGAAAACTGGCTATAGTACTACTAGAGGACCCAGCTATACCACTCCTGAGCATATACCCAAAAGATTCTCCAATATGTAATAAGGACACATGCTCCACTCTGTTCATAGCAGCCTATTTATAATAATCAGAAGCTGGAAAGAACCCAAATGTCCTTTTTTTCCCAATTTTTTATTAGATATTTTCTTCATTTACATTTCAAATGCTATCCCGAAAGTCCCCTATACCCTTCCCCTGCCCTGCTACTCTACCCACCCACTTCCATTTCTTAGTAGATATTATCCCAAAGGCTCCAAATACCCAAGATACAACTTACAAACCATGTGAAGTTCAGTAAGAAGGAAGACCAAAGTGTGGGTTCTTCAGTCCTTTTTAGAAGTGGAACAAAATACTCACAGGAGCAAATATGGAGATAAAGTGTAGAGCAGAGACTGAAGGAAAGGCTACCCAGAGACTGTCCCACCTGGGGATTCATCCCATATACAGTTACCAAACCCAGAGACTATTGTGGATGCCAAGAAGTGCATGCTGAGAGGAACCAGATATGGCTGTCTCCTAAGAGGCCCTGCCAGAGCTTTACAAATACAGAGGCAGATGTTCACAGTCAACCATTGGACTGGGTGTGGGGTCCCCAGTAGAGGAGTTAGAGAAAGTCTGCAGTAGTTGAAGGGGTTTGCAACACCATAGGAAGAACAACAATATCATCCAACCAGACCCTCTAGAACTCCCAGGGACTAAGTCATCAATCAAGGAGTACACATGGCTCCAGTTGCATATTTAGCAGAGGATGGCCTTGTCAACCATCAATGGGAGAAAAGGTCCTTGGTCCTATGAAGGACCCAGTGGGCACCTATCAAGCCTTCATAGGACCAAGGGCAGGGAATTTGGGAGTGGGTGGGTTGAAGAACACCCTCATAGAAGCAGGGGGAGGGAGTATGGAATAGGGGGTTTCCTGGGGCAGGGGAGACCAGGAGAGGGAATAATGTGAAATGTAAATAAAGAAAATATCCAATAAAAAGTGCAAAAGAAAAAAGAAAAAAAAAAGAAGAGAAAAATCAAAGCCACTATGGAAATAATTATGGAAATTCCTCAAAAAGTAACCATACATCTACTCAGCTATACAACTTCATGCTATTTACCCAAAAGACTCCAAGTCAACATATTACAGATATACTTATATATTACAAAGACAAAATTAAAGGACCAACCTGCATGTCCAACAGAAGAGGAATGAATAAAAAGGTATATATTCTATACATGATGGAAAATTTCAGTAATAAAGATGATTAAAACTATGTCATTTGTAGAATACAACTGGAGATAATCATATTAAATATATTAGCTTTAAAAAGACAAAAAATATGAGGACATCATGAGTTTTGCAGGCAAATGGACAGAACTAGAAAATATCATCCTGAGTGAGGTATCTCAGACTCAAAAGGATATGCATGGTATGTACTCACATCGTATGTACTCATGGTATGTAATAAGTGGATATTAGCCAAAAAAGTACAGAATATCCATGACACAATCCACAAAACTCAAGAAGGTTAACAAGCTAAAGGGCCCAAGTGAGGAGGTCTCAATCCTACTTGGGAGTGAGAAGAAAGCAATCACTGGATCTGGAGAAGAAGGGAGGGACCTGGGTGGGAAAAGGAACAGTGAGGGGAAAATAGGAACATGATCAGGTATTGTAGGGGGGCAGGACTGAAGCCCAGAGGGCCAGCAGAAAGAATAAACAGGCAACTTCGGGAGATAGGAGGTGGGGGGGATCCTCTAGAATGTACCAGAGACCTGGGAAGTGAGAGACTTTCAGGACACAAAGGAAAGGACCTTAGATGAAATGTCCTACAGTGGGGAGAGGGAACTTGTAGATTCTACTTCCAGAAAAAGACAGGGCATCAAGTGGAGGGATGAAGTTGCCATCACACAGTCAAAAACTGTGAATTGTGACCCAGAATTGTTCCCATCTGAAAGAACTTCAGGAACAAAAATGGAGATGAGCCTGAGGAAAAGGAGGTCCAGTGACAGGCCCAAATTGAGACCCAGCTCTGGGGGAGGCCCCAAGGTCTGACACTATTACTGTTGCTATGGTGTGCTTACAAACAGGGGCCTATCATGACTGCCCACTGAAAGGCCCAATAAGCAGCTATGTCAGATGCAGATATTTACACCCAATCAATGGATAGAAGCTGGTGACCCCTGTGGTTGAATTAGGGAAAAGCTGGAAGAAGCTCAGGAGGAGGGCAACCCTGTAGGAAGACCAGCAGTCTCAACTAACCTGGACCCCGGGATCTCTCAGACACTGAGCCACCAACCAGGCAGCATACAACAGCTGATATGAGGCCTCCAACACATATACAGCAGAGCACTGCCCGGTTTGGACTCAGTCAGAGAAGATGCACCTAGCCCTAGAGAGACTTAGGGCCCTACGGAGTGTGGAGGTCTGATGGGTGGGTGGGGACATCCACTTGGAGGTGGGGAGTGGGCAGGAGGTGTGGAATGTGGAACAGTCAGAGGGTGGACCCGGAGGGGGATGAAGTCTGGACTGTAAAAAAAGATTAAAGAATTAAAAAATATTTAGAACTAAAAGAAAAAAAAAAGGAGCTCATGAGATGGATCAGTGGTTAAAGGCACTTGCTAACAAGGTTGACAACCCAGGTTTTATTCCTTTATATATGTGCTTTAACTCACCTATACCCACGTACATATTAATAAACAAACATACAAATGAATAAACAGACAGACAGGCAAGCAACAGTAAAATAATTAAGATGTTTAAAGCCTCAAAGAGTTTACTAGATATTGAAGAATGCCTGATAGAAAAGGTATCATGAATAATGATTAAAAAATTTCCGTAATTGCCCTGGAAGGAGAGGAGCTAATCGAATGAGACACTGGTGCCTTTTTCTTCAGCCATCAGACTACTCAACAATCTTCAAAGAATTAAAAATTTCCTGGAAATCCTATTCTGAGGAAAGGAAAAATAAAAGGTACATATATTACAAAGGAATAAGTAAAAGTGCCTTTATTCACAGATGATCTATGTCAACAACCCCAAAGAACAAATTAACCATCAGAAGAAAATACTGTTCAAAATAACAAACAAAAAGCTAGTCTGGGCTACATAGTGAGTTTCTAGACCAGCTTAGATGACAATGTGACACCTTGTTTCAAAAAACAAACAACAACAACAACAAAAAAAAACAAACAAAAAAAACCCCATCCCCCCAAAAGATCCCTAAATCAAACCAATAAACCAACAAGCAGAAATAAAAGAAATGATTCAAGAAAAAGGCAGCTTAAAAAATGGTTAGGGAGTATTGTGAAATTGAGTTACCTTCCTTTGCTCAGCAGAGATCTTGAAGATAGCTTGTGTTTCTATTGTGGGTTCTTGATCTCTGATTCTAGAGAGAGAACAACAGATAACTTTCCTCCTAGCTTTGAGCTATCTCAGAAACAATAAAGAAATGCAAAAAACTACTATGTCAAGGATAGTTCCTAATATATTTGGATGAAAAATAACAACTCACTTCTACATAGAAAGGGATTATAAAGAAAACCACAGACATGCTAGAAACCTAAAAAAAAAAAAAAAAAAAAAAGAGTGTAGAAAGATATTTTTGTGCAGAAGTAGGATGTAAAAGCCCTTTGTCTATAGGAATTTAGAAAGCCACATGTATTCTGAGAGTAGAATTTATACCCAGAGAATACCTAAGAAGTGAACTGACGCTGGGCGTGGTGCCGCACGCCTTTAATCCCAGCAGTTGGGAGGCAGAGGCAGGTGAATTTCTGAGTTTGAGGCCAGCCTGGTCTACAAAGTGAGTTCCAGGACAGCCAGGGCTATACAGAGAAACCCTGTCTTGAAAAACCAAAAAAGAAGAAGAAGGAGAAGGAGAAGGAGAAGGAGAAGGAGAAGGAGAAGGAGAAGGAGAAGGAGAAGGAGAAGGAGAAGGAGAAGGAGAAGGAGAAGGAGAAGGAGAAGGAGAAGGAGAAGGAGAAGGAGAAGAAGAAGAAGAAGAAGAAGAAGAAGAAGAAGAAGAAGAAGAAGAAGAAGAAGAAGAAGAAGAAGAGAACTGATAATGAATAGGTTAGAAGAAACTTGAAAACGATAATACTTGATAACACATTAGTATCTAGAGTATATAGAGGACTAAAAATAAATCTCAGTGGTAAAAGCAAAAAGTTGATTCAAAAGTAGACAATAGGAGGCCTGTGAGATGGCTGAGTGGCTAAGGGTCTTTGTCACTATCCCTGAGGATCTGAATTTAATCTCTAGGATATACACTAAGAGAACTATCTCCTATTAGTTGACTCCCTACCTTTATTTATAATGTGCATGCTTACACCACCCCCCTCTTTTTCTCTCAGAAAAAATTGGGCAATAGACCTTTCTTAATACAATTTCTTAATACAATGAGTACAGGGCCAGCAAGATCGCTTGACATGTAAAGGTTATTGTTGCTAAGTCTGATGACTTGAGTTCAATCCTGGTAATGCCCTCTGACTTCTACTTGTATACCATGGCATACAGAAAACCAATCAATAAATGAATGTAACTTTTAAGAGTACATACAGATGACTTACAGGTATATGAAAATATATATATTCCTGACAAAATATGGTCCTGCCCTTTATCTGTTGTCTTGCTTCCATTTTGTCCTACAAAATGATCTAATAGGTTGTCAGAACAGTGTGAAATCTATTTCTGGGAAGGTAGCTTTTATTGCACTAGTACTTCTGAGCTTCCTTTCCCTCACCATGAACACCTGAGAAAATTTTAATTCTTGCGGAAGGAGGTGCCCATTTTTTCAATAGTCTGGTAGCCAAAGACACAAGCTCAAGTTTCTTTAGAATATCTTACCTCTTGCTAGGGTAGGTGCAAATAAATAATTGGAGAGTTTTATAGTAATAAATGGTGTTTTCAATAAAGAATATGAAGCTATAGAAAATTAATAAGAAAATAGAGGGCCAGAACAATGCCACAATCCAGTAAAACTGAACTCAAGTCATCATAATGCTCTCTCCTAGAACAAGATACACATTCTTCTATAGGACACATGGACATTTTCCATATGGTAAGCATAATATCAAAAAATACTAAAAGTCTGAGGCAATAAAAGATTTCTTTCTCTGATCATAATGGATTGAGACTAGAAATAACAAAAGGAAAATTGCCATATCTGGGGATCCATCCCATAATCCGTTTCCAAACGCTGACACCATTGCATATACTAGCAAGATTTTGCTGAAAGGACCCAGATATAGATGTCTCTTGTGAGACTAGGCCGGGGCCTAGCAAACACAGAAGTGGATGCTCACAGTCAGCTATTGGATGGATCACAGGGCCCCCAATGGAGGAGCTAGAGAAAGTAACCAAGGAGCTAAAGGGATCTGCAACCCTATAGGTGGAACAACAATATGAACTAGTCAGTACCCTCTGGAGCTAGTGTCTCTAGCTGCATATGTATCAGAAGATGGCTTAGTCAGCCATCAGTGGAAAGAGAGGCCCATTGGTCATGCAAACTTTATATGCCTCAATACAGGGGAACACCAGGGCCAAGAAGTGGGAGTGGGTGGGTAGGGGAGTGGTGGGGGAACGTGTGGGGATTTTTGGGATAGCATTGGAAATGTAAATGAAATAAATACCTAATAAAAAGAAAGAAAGAAAAAAAAAGAATGGGCACTTGGAGTTGAAAAAAAAAAGGAAAAATAGGATATTCACAAATGTGTGAATTCAAGAACCTTTTGTTTAAAAGACAGGATGTCATCATATAACCTATGATAGCTATTCTTGAGTGTCAACTCAACTACATCTGGAATACACCTTCAAGGATCTTTAAAATTAAATCATTTGAAATGGGAAGACCCACTTTTAACCAGATCTTTTGATATGGGAAGAAGTATCTTTAAATATAGCTCTTTTGAAGTGGGAAGACACACTATTAATCTGGGCCATACCTTCTCTTGGGGTCCCATATAAAGGACATGGCATAATTGCCCATCTCACTCTAGCTGGCAAGTCCATTCCTTCACTGTGATTATAGCCTATTTCTTTGGGATTCTGATATATACTGAAGACAAGCTGAGGCATCCAGCAGTGTGGACTGAACAACAGCTGCTGGATTCTTGGACCTTCTTTTCGTAGATAGCCACTGTTGGACTAGCTGGATCACAACCTGTAGGCCATTTTAACAAATCCGCCCAACACACACACACACACACACACACACACACACACACACACACACACACACATACTCCTTTAGAGAATTCTACCCTGACTAATACATAACTAAACCATCTTTTAAACCATGATCCTTATAAGGTCTCATGTTCAGGGTTCAAGAAGGACAATAGGCCAGATTATATAGCCCTTTGATTAAAATATTTATTGGAAAAGTTATGATATGGGAAATTTTGGGGTATTTTTGAGTTTGACAGAACTAAAAACAGAACTTCACTGGGATTAGGTGGGGAAGGGATGTTAGGGTCCTGGAAAACTTTATAGCCATCAAAGCCACCCTGAGACAATGGCTTTATAGCTCTTGAATTCAAATAATGGTATTTATGGATAGCAGAGGGTGAGTTTTAGAGAGAAGTTATAGATTCTTTGGTCAGATCTTGAGATCTAGAGTCGGGGATGGGCAAACAAGAGCCCTTGAGTTAGCCCATTGGTATGAGTATTAGGACCTGTATTCAAATACCCAATCCTCCTGTAAATAGCTGAGCATGACATCCAACGTCTCTGTTTGGCCAGATCTTGTACATTCTACTCCAGGGTTGATTAGGATGAGTTCTTCTACTCTTCTCCTCTATACATCTCACCCCTTGATATATATAGTCTAGGTCCCAAATCCTGTGTCCTGGTTTAGTCTGGTCACCCCAGTGTCACCACTGATCTCTAGGCTTCCACTAGACCCTGTTCTGCCTGTCCCTGACCACTGGCTCCTCTTACTTCACATCCAACCTCTTTACCCAGCCAGATCTTGCAATCCTTCTCCAAGGTTTTGTCAGATGAGTCTGAAAATCCACCCCCCCCCCCCCAAGACTCTTCCCAACCCTCAGTTTCTTTTTTTTTTTTTCCATTTTTTATTAGGTATTTAACTCATTTACATTTCCAATGCTATACCAAAAGTCCCCCATATCCACCCACCCCCACTCCCCTGCCCACCCACTCCCCCTTTTTGGCCCTGGTATTCCCCTGTACTGGGGCATATAAAGTTTGCAAGTCCAATGGGCCTCTCTTTCCAGTGATGGCCGACTAGGCCATCTTTTGATATATATGCAGCTAGAGTCAAGAGCTCCGGGGTACTGGTTAGCTCATAATGTTGTTCCACCTATAGGGTTGCAGATCCCTTTAGCTCCTTGGCTACTTTCTCTAGCTCCTCCATTGGGAGCCCTATGATCCATCCATTAGCTGACTGTGAGCATCCACTTCTGTGTTTGCTGGGCCCCGGCATAGTCTCACAAGAGACAGCTACATCTGCGTCCTTTCAATAAAATCTTGCTAGTGTATGCAATGGTGTCAGCGTTTGGATGCTGATTATGGGGTGGATCCCTGGCTATGGCAGTCTCTACATGGTCCATCCTTTCATCTCAGCTCCAAACTCCGTCTCTGTAACTCCTTCCATGGGTGTTTTGTTCCCAAATCTAAGGAGGGGCATAGTGTCCACACTTCAGTCTTCATTCTCCTTGAGTTTCATGTGTTTAGCAAATTATATCTTATATCTTGGGTATCCTAGGTTTGGGGCTAATATCCACTTATCAGTGAATACATATTGTGTGAGTTTCTTTGTGAATGTGTTACCTCACTCAGGATGATGCCCTCCAGGTCCATCCATTTGGCTAGGAATTTCATAAATTCATTCTTTTTAATAGCTGAGTAGTACTCCATTGTGTAGATGTACCACATTTTCTGTATCCATTCCTCTGTTGAGGGGCATCTAGGTTCTTTCCAGCTTCTGGCTATTATAAATAAGGCTGCTATGAACATAGTGGAGCATGTGTCCTTCTTACCTGTTGGGGCATCTTCTGGATATATGCCCAGGAGAGGTATTGCTGGATCCTCCGGTAGTACTATGTCCAGTTTTCTGAGGAACCGCCAGACTGATTTCCAGAGTGGTTGTACAAGCCTGCACTCCCACCAACAATGGAGGAGTGTTCCTCTTTCTCCACATCCTCGCCAGCATCTGCTGTCACCTGAATTTTTGATCTTAGCCATTCTGACTGGTGTGAGGTGGAATCTCAGGGTTGTTTTGATTTGCATTTCCCTGATGATTAAGGATATTGAACATTTTTTCAAGTGCTTCTCTGCCATTCGGTATTCCTCAGGTGAGAATTCTTTGTTCAGTTCTGAGCCCCATTTTTTAATGGGAACCCTCAGTTTCTAAGTAGGACTTCACTTGTCAAACAATTATGGTAGCAAATTAATAAGTGGGAATTTATAAAACTAAAATGGTTTTGCACAGCTAAGGAAACAATCAGGTGAAGAGGAAGCCCACAGAATGAGAGAGAATGTTTCCCAGATATACATCTTATTGGCTTACAGACAATTCTACTAGACTCCTCCCAGCAACCTAGCACCAGCAACTTATCACCAGCTTACACCATCACATGCCTCCAGGTGCAAGTCAACCTGGTGTATAAGAGAGATTGTTCAGCTACTCCAGCTCTCTCTCTCTCTCTCTCTCTCTCTCTCTCTCTCTCTCTCTCTCTCTCTCTCTTCATCTCCCCCCTCTCCTCCTCCTCCTCCTCCTCCTCCTCCTCCTCCTCCTCCTCCTCCTCCTCCTCCTCCTCCTCCATTCTTTACTCTCTCTTTGTCTCCCAAAGTTCACTGTTGGCTTCTTTCTCACTTCCTCCCTCTCTCCCTCTTCCCTCTTCTCTCTTTCTCACCTTCTCTGACTACCCCCTTTCTCTGTCACTACTCCTTTTCAGGTCCCCTTCCCTCTTCCTGCCAATAAATTGTTTTTATATTAGGTCTGTTGCAAGGCTGGATTGTTCAGGGGGACACCTTCCCTTCCATTGCAATTATACCACGTTTTATAAAACACAATACATCTGAGTCAAGAAACCAAATGACTCTTTCAAAAAATGGGCTTGGGATCTGAACAGAGAGTTCTTAAAGGAAGAAATAAAATGACTAAGAAATATCCAAAAAAATGTTCGTTATCTCTGACAATTGGGGAAACTTTAAACAACTTTGACTATTGTATATCTATGTATGTAACAACAATGAAAAAGAGGCCATGAATTTGAAAAAGAGCAAGGATAGATAGATATATGGGAGTGTTTAGAGGAAGGAAAAAGAAGGAGGAAATAATGTAATTATATTATAATCTCAAAGATGAAAGACACAATTAAGAACAACAAAAAAACAACAAAACAACAACAACAAACAACTTTGAGATTTCATCTTAACCTACTCAGTGTGGCAAAGATTAACAAAACAAGTTGCAACAAATGTTGGGTAGTCAGGCTATGGGGAGAGGAGAGCTCTCATTCATTATTTGTGGGACTGCAAACTGATCTAGCCACTCTGAAAATCTGTGTGGAAAATCTTCAAAAAGCTAAAAATAAATCTTAGAGAAAGAGGACTTTCACTTGCTGATGTTGTGATTGCAAAAATGTTCCAGTCATTCTGGAAATCAGTGTGGAGAATCCTCAGGAAGCTAAAAATGAGTCTACCATATGACCCAGCTGTGTCTCTCCTTGTATGCCTGGAGGACTGATACTGGCTCCACAGGAACTTGCTCATTCATTGCATATTGCATATTCATTGCTGCTGTGTTCACAATAGCTAGGAAATGGAAACAACATAAATATTTTTCAACCAACAAATGGAAATGAAAATGTGGTGCATACATACTATGGAATGCTTTTCAGCTATAATGAAAAATTAAATAATAAAACTTTCAGGTAAATGGATGGAACTAGAAAAGATTATACTGAGACAAGACCCAGAAAGACAAGGAACACGAGTTCTCTCTCATTTGAGGTTCCTAGATCCAACTCTTCAGATTGAGCATATAATCTGGATTAACTGCTGAAACCAGGAAAATAAAAAGGGATGTGTGTGTGTGTGTGTGTAGCAAAAGAGAAGGAATAATAAGGCACAACTTATCTGAAAGAGGAAATGGGAAACTGTGAGGGGCTCTAAATAAAGAGGGAGAGAAAGATAAATAAAGAAGAATGATGAAGGAAGATAAAATAATAGTATGTCTAAAGTCACAAGGAATCATACTATTATCTTTCTACCTAAAAACACCTATAGTACACATAAGTCAGTGTATAAATATTCATAGTTTAAGTAAAATTTTCCATTTAGGCTGACAGTGTTTTACCCAAGAGATATAGACTATTTATTAAGCCCCCACCCCTGCCAAAGCTGTGAGAAGCTGAGAAACCCTCTTTAGGTCAGGGTTGTCCAAGAGACTCCCAAAACATTATGGGTTATTTCTATTGCCCCTGGTAGCCCCCCATATCCTTAGAGGTAGAAGATAAGTGCCTGTTGCTGAAGATACCATACACTTCAGACACAGGGGTAGAGGACCTTATCTGGATCTGATCTGAAAGTTTCTTTCTTGAGAACTAGCTTTCATGTTAGCAGAAGGAGCTATGCAAGCTTTAAAGAGTAGAAGCAAGCTAGGTATGAAGCCTATGGACCACCACAATAACCAGAATGGCATGAAGGCTGCAGGTGTGTCACAAATACTATGGCATAACCAATAGTTCTCTAATTCAATCTAAAAACTGCTCAACAAGACAGAAATCATGCCAACAAGACAGGAAACCTAGCCAACTAATCAGTGCTAATGACGTCATGGATTTTGGAGACCCTGAAATTGCCACTTTACTAAACCACCATAACACGTAATTCTGCTATTTAATGTGTATAGGGTATATCCTAAGCATTTGTCCTTATATTTAGGACATACCCTATACACATTAAATAGCAGAATTGTGGAGCTCAGGCCCAACTGATCCATCTACAATACAGCTCCTATACCTAAGGCTCAGGGATCATTGCAGAAAAGAGCATGGAAAATTATAAAAGTCAGATATATTTTATACATAATACACATAGCATATATAATATATAACACGTATCTATATGATACATAATACATATATAATGTAACATACATAATAATTGTATATATGTGTGAGCTTCTAATATATATTACATAATATATATATATATATATGTATATATATATATATATTATAGGTTGTATTTTATAAAATGCAATTTAATGCGGTGGGAGGGAGTACTTTAGCAGACCCTATCAAGGTGTTACTCTGAGGAATAATCACCATGTGGCAGGCCTAGTACAAAAGGAAGTTTATTGGGGGGAGAGTTAGGGAGCAGAATGGGAACCTGGAAAGGGGTAGAGGCAGAGAAGGGGGACAGAGAAGGACAGAAAGAGAGAGAAGAGAAGAGGCTGCCTGTGAACATGTTGGGAAGAGAGAAGATGGAGGGGGTGGAGGAGGCATGCAAGCTGAGCAGTCTTTATATGCCTGGCTCCTGGCTGAACCTAGCAGGCAGAGAAGCAAGCTGTTGCTAGGTAGATGTTGTGGAGGGGAACCTAGAATAATTGCTAATATTAATAAGCACACACATGCACAAAAGCTGGGTGAATGGAAGGGTTTGGAGGGAGGAAAAAGAATGGGGAAATGATGTAATTATATTATAATCTCAAAATACTTTTTAATTTTAATTAATTTTATACACAACCATAGTTTCTCCTCCCTCTTCTCCTCTTATTTCTTCCCCCATTCCCATCTACTCCTCCTCTGTTTCTTTTCACAAAAGGGGAGGCCTCCCGTGAATATCAATCAGTCCTGGTATATCAGGTTGTAGTAAGTCTAGGCATAGCCTCTCCTGTTGAGGCTAGACAAGGCAGCCTAGTAGGATGAAAGGGTCTTAAAGGCAGGCAGCAAAATCAGAGACAGCCCTTACTCCCACTGTTAGGAGTCCTACATGAAGACCAAGCTACTTTTCAAAGTAATCTCAAAATTTGAAAAAGAAACACTTAAAAATGAATTGAAAACAAAACCAAAACCAAACAAAAAACCCAAAAGCTAGTCATGTTTGCATTTGCCTGTAGCCTCAAGATTGAAGAACAGAGACAAGTAAGATCCTAAGATCTAGCTGGCTAGCAGGCCTATTCACAGCATCACATTTCAGTTATTTGCTTGTACCAAGTGTTAGTTTACAGGCAATTTGACTTGGCTCTGCCTAGGAACTTAGCATCAGCACCTAGCAACAACTTACATCACCACCAGCAGTCCCAGCTTTGCGTTCTCTGTCTCTGTCTCTGTCTCTGTCTCTGTCCCTGTCTCTCTATCTCTCTCTCCCCTCTCTCTCTTTCCTCCCTCCCTCCCTCCCTCCCTCCCTCCTTCCCTCCCTCCCTCCCTCCCTCCTTCCCTCCCTCCCTCCCTCCCTCCCCTCTCTCTTCCCTCCCTCCCTCCCTTCCTCTCTCCCTTCCTCCCTCTCTTTCTCTTCTCTCTCCTCTCTCTCTATATCTTCTTTCTTTCTCTGTTCTCATGTGTTCCTGACCAGCCTCTTTTTTTCTTCTGTTGCTTTTCTCTCTTTCTATCCTTCTCTGCCCCCCACCCCTCTTTATCTGTCTCTATTCCTTTTCAGGCCCTCAATCCCTTCCCTTTCCCAGTAAACTTTCTTTATACTAGGCCTGTTGCATGGCAGTAGCCAGGCTGCCAACTTGTTTCTGCTGTAGCTGCATTATGCTACAATATAAAGCATAACACAAATTCTGTGATATAACACCATACTGTACGTGTTAATTCAACAAAAGGAAACAAAACAAAATGTAAATATGGGAAAATATTGTGAAGACATGTAACCCAATACATTAGATAACCTTGATCACATAGAAAAAAAAGAGCACTATACAAAAACTGAAGCAGGGAGACAAAACCCTCAATATTATCAACAATAAATAGATAGCCTGAACGATGGAAAACTTCCTAACAAGCCAAATATCTTCACTGGTAAACTCCATCAAATCATGTAACAAGCTAGTACCAATCTTCAGCATATTGTTACAAAAATAGAAGAGGAGGAAACATTTCTTAACTTGTTCTGTGAGGTCAGCATTACCTTCGTCTCCGAGTAGACAAGGATGCCACAGAAAAGAAAACTATAGATAAATATCCTTTATGAATGTTGATGTGAAAACAATACTAGAAACTGTAATCCAGACATATAAAGATTATACACTAACCAACTATAGTTTCTCTCAGGCATATAAGCATCATTTGACTTATGAAGGCTATTAAATGCAATATGGCCATATAAATAGTATGAAGGGAATACACTACACAAAAACTTGAATTAAAGGAGGAAAATCACTTAATAAAATCCAACCTTGTTTTATGATAAAAATAACAAACTAGGAATTGAAGATACCTTCTCAGAATGATAAAGGCATGGAACTCCTGTTAGTTCTTGAGCAAATTTAGTATTGAATTTATTATACTGGGCAGGTATATTCTACTGCTAGATATATGCTCTAAAGAACTGAGAATGGGTGTCCAAATATGTCCTTGTACATAAATGTTCTAGTCACAGTATCCAAAAGGATGGTAAGAACCCAAATGCCCATCAACTGATGGTAAAGAAACAAATCGTGGAATAATCATGATAAAAGTAAAGTCATAGAAAAGGAAACAACATTGATGTGTTGTACAATATGAATGAACTTTATCAACATTGTTCTGAGTGAAGAAAGCCATAATGACAAACACTTTGAAAATCTACACTAGTAAATTCTAGGGATTAAAGGCAGATCATTGCTAATTGGAGAGATAGGAGTGGGAGCTGATTGCATTTGTGAGTGTGGGGTTTTCTTTTGTGGTAAGAAAAATATTTTGGGATTTGCTAGAGATTGTTGTTACACAACTTTATGAATATACTAGGTGTCATTGAATTGTACAACTTAAAATAATTTTATGTCGTATAAATTTCACTTCAATGAAATTAAGTTCTATAACTGTGTAACTAAGATATATGTAAAACAAAGACAATAAAATTCAAAGCCCGGTACTCTCAAGGACTTAATGGCTATGTTGTGGAGCTCACTTTGGTTTGTTATGTATGTATAATAGATATGATGTAGAATTAGGTGATAATGCACATATCTTTCAACTTTCCAATGGAGTTAGGAACTTGAAATTGGCCACAGAAGAAGGATGCCTTTTTGTAATGGAAATATATAAATATTACAAGCCTGGAATTTCCCTTTCTTTTATTGGAAAGTTGATTGTTAAAAATGTCATTATTGACTTCAGTCTTTCAAAGTCTTTATTTGATGTTTGTTTCTCCTTCATTCTGGCTGTGATCCCCAACTCAGTACAAAATATCCAAATCTAGCAGAACAGACTAAACATTACTGAGAAATAAAAGTAAACTTGTAAGAAAGGAACCACACCTTATTAGGGGATAGCATTTCCTTTTCAGCTTTTGACATGCAGTGTGTACAAAGCTTTACCAACCCTTCCTCCCAGTGGTCTAAGCAGCAACAATCAGCCTTTGTTACATGGGCTCTAAATCTCAGGTAAAGACAGTGGTGACATTTGCCTTCTTCCTTTGTGCAAGCTATGATGTTTTAACCTGTAAAATTCAGTATTTTATCCTGGCCACAGGAGACCAGACCTAAAGGTGAGTTTCAAAGAGAAAAATAGAGTTATTTTCTGTCCTATATATCCTCCAAAGACTGAATCAGACAATGAGGTTCTCCAAGCACAAGCACCTTTCACCTATCAACCCAACATCTCCCCACCCCACAAGACACAAAAAAGAAATTTATTTCTTTGAGACAAATAGTTTATCTGATTTCTCTAAGCCTAGACTTGTAAAACACCATGTTTTGTTTGCTGGTTGCATCATATAAATGCTTCAGGTAAGGTAGAGGAAGTAGGTAGTTGAACCTCTAGGGCTACTCTGTTTATCTTACTGAGTCTGTATTTAAATTATATAGCTAGCTTTTTCTTTAAAGCTTGATAAAGAGGTGCAGTATGGTGTGATATCTAGCTTTGTCTCTAAAACTCTGTAAGGAGATGAATATAAGGTGATGCAATATGTTCAGAGATCTCCCAGATGGCCATGGATGAAACTGTCACCTGAACACTGGGGCTACATCACACTGGAAAAATAGCAGCATAGCACAGGAATGTTCACAGTGCCTATTACAGAAAAGGGAATTTGGATAAAGCAGCATCTCAGATTTTTAGAGGGAGAACTCAGAATAATGTGTACTGCAGTCTTTATCTGAACCCTTTATGTTTTAGGTATACAAAAGTATAAAAGGACAGTACATGATAGAATCAAGTGTACTCTCGGAGAACTCTCCTTTTGAGTCCTTTTCATCATTTAAAATAGGGGGGATTTAAAACAGATGGTGCCAAAACTTAAAAAAAAATGTAATTCTGTTTTGGTGAGAAGGGGAAAGAAACAAGTAAGGAAGTTTAGGGCCAGGACAGAGGTGAGCAGTGGTGCTTTTTGTTATTGTTCTGAAATGGTTTTGGTTTCATTGCTAGAGGACAGAAATGCTGGGAATATTTCAGGATACTATTGGCTCACACTCTTGTTTATTGTCTGTTAGCCAGATCATGCTGTTTTATAAAACCACTTCCATTTTGGTTGAACTGTGTTAACTCACTTGTTTTCCAGAACAAAGATAAACTAAAGTTTCTCCTGATTCTTGCCATCTAGGATAGAGGTTTATAGAGCACCTAACATTCTTTAACTGGTTGGTGACCCCTAGCAGTGGTCAAATGGTGTGCCAAAAAGGGAAACTTTAAAATGTCTTTCCTGCCACACTTCTGTCCTTTAACTTTCCCAGCTTATAAGTGGGCAACATGCTCTGATTCTTACATCAATCTCTCTCAAGTTTTATTTGGAGGAAACTCCAAATAAAGGTTGGCACTGTGGGCAATTCACTTGCTCTCTTGTTTGTCTTTCCTTCTCATTGAATTTTTATTATATTTCTTTTCCTTTTATATAGTAACATTGGCAGCATAGTGACTGTACATAAAAGTGGGACCAAAATTTTAGATGAGGGTCACCATATGGGTGGGATAACTGCACCGACCAGCTTAACTCTGTGCTGTTACTCAGTTTCTGCTTGGGTTCTGTAGAAATTTTCTAATCTAGCAGTCCAGTGGCAGTACCCTCTTGCTAAACAGGAGCTCTTGTTTTCTTTTTGTTAAGCTCTTAGTTGGGAACCTAAAAAAGAGTTTAGAACTCTTCTAAAATCTCATCCTGGTCTTTTCTGTGAAATTTATTCTTTAAGATTACAAATCAGATGAGATAGAAGCCACTTGGTCCAGAGTGGCTTTGGTGGCTATTGATGTAGCAATACAAAAACATAACACTCAATTCAAATGGATTAAGACGTTCATTCTGGAGCCAAATATTGAGACCAGGGATGAGACTGGCTCCCTGGTAGGCAGCTACATAGGGAGAGGTGATAAAAGTGGTGCATTTTGAAGATGGTTGGCTTCTTCTTTATCTTCCTGACTTGAGAGGAAAGCCTGGCAGTTTAAAACAAAGTCCTTGTAGGCTTTTGTCTCCCATCTGTAGGGCTCCTGCTGATGGAGTGGCTCAATAAGTTCAAGGCCTACTCAGGACATGCCACACAACAGTTCTGAGCCAGTCAACCACACTGGCTTTCTTCAAACAGATGAACCCTAAAGTAGGGGAGGAAGACTTCAGAGGCTTTAAAGAAACTTTAGCCTGGAGTTTTCACCTTTCCTAGTCCCCTGCCTAGCTTTGCAGAGGGTCTTTTTTTTTTTTTTCTTTCTGTCTACTGTGTGCATGCATTTCCCAACAACTTTCTCCAACTGCTGACAGTTGCATGAGGTATTTGGGATTTCTCTTTTGCTACTTGTTGTGCTCAAGAATTTTCCTACCTTTTAATTCTTTAACTGGCAAAAAATTGAACCTGATCAAGGTTCCTCAGCATCCATTAATGCCAGTGATTATGGCCTGGGAACATAGATTCAGGTTACCCTAATTCATGAAAGTTTTTGTAATAACAGAACAAAGAAAGCCATGCTTAGAAGGTGTTTTCAAATGCATTGGTGGAAACATTAAATATGTAGTTAAAACAGAATGGTGAAATCTCATGTATAGGCCTCACATGCTACCTGGTACCTAAGTTTTGATCTATACTAACTAGGTTTATGTTAACATATTCCAATAGGCCTTTATCAGTTAGTCACAGGATGTCAGGTCTGATACAAAGGTGGGAAAGCCCAATTGGGGGGGGGGGTTAAAGATAGAGCCCAAGGTAAATTGTAATTAGGCTCTGAACCTGAAACATCTCAGCTCTCCACAATCCCTGAAATAACTACTCAGTTAATCAGTCTTCCAGGTTGTAGATTCTAAGAAATTTTGATCACAATTATCGGCGACTCTATTCCTCAGAACTGTTACTCATTTGAAGTAATAATCTGTTGTTCTCTAAGAAACCCTCAAACACTTTCTCCTATATCAATTTGACTATAGTATATTGTAAAATATCATAAGTTTTGCAATTAGAATGCCCACAATGTGTGAGGATATTCTGAAGAAATGCTTCCTTGGTCTGGCTGTCTGGACTGCTGAAGCAAGTCTCCAAGGGATTGTAATTATTCCCAGACTACTTCACCAGGGACACTAGAGCCTAAACAACTATGGGCCAATGATGAGCAGGACATACCTTGACCAGGATAGCTAAAGCTGGAGGATAATGAGTTTGTAAACTGGGTTTTGTATTGAGAATTTGTCTCAAATCTAACAACACAAATTAAGTAACTTGTGTGAACTCTTCCAAAAGCAACTAAAGGCAAGTGATTATAGAAAATGATTCTGTGACATGGCAAGATAGTGCAGAGTTTCCTCCATCTTGTATTCTTGACAAGGCTATTTCACATTTAACTAGAATTTGATCTTCTTGATGGAGAACCTGTGGAAGATTTCCCAACTCTATTTTAGGACTTGAGGCCAGGATGCCCCAGCTACTTTATCTTAGCTTCTGTTAAACTGTGTGCTTGTCTAACACCCACCTCCTAGCTGGCTGGAATGCAGATTTTCAGTGGCTATTCATTGTGTCTGGGTGTCCACCTCTTATAGGTTCCCCATTACAGTTGTTATGTATGGTTACTTACCAATGAATGGGCTCTGCTTGTATCTGCTTTTGATGTTTATTTCAGGCACAAACATAATTTTAGGAATATAAATACTAATTTATCTCACACCCCAAAAAGGAATGGACCGCTCAGATGTAGACTGAAAATAGCTGTTGAACTCAAGGGAAATGTAAGAGTCTTTTATCCCAAATAAAACAATAAAATAATTATTAAGGGATATCACAATTTAGTCTAAAACGAAAAAATACCTACTGACATTATTATGCCTTTAGAAAATAGAATTAAAGTTAACAATGTAGTATATTCTTTGTTGTCTTGACATTCTAAGTTATTTCTTTCATATTCCTATCAAATGAAGATTTTCAGATCTCTTTAAGTGCAAATTCTTTCATATCTTTCATAGACCAGACATACACATTTATTGATCCCTTATAGGTAGGAGCAACATTCAGCCTGAATAAGCTTTAGCAAATGGTTCTTTGACCATCACTGATTCCTAAAATTAAAGGACCAAAGTCTCAGAAGGGGAAATGGAGGTTAGATTAAAAATACAGAGAAAATTAATGGTCCATGAGAAAAGAAAGAAATCTCTTACTTTGGGATCTAGGTTGACTTTCCTGATGACTGAGAATCAAGAAACTTCAATAGAGCTGAGAGAGCCAAAATCAAGTGTACAGATAATCTGTTTTCCTGAAGACATCTCAAACAAGCTAAAACATTAACAAGTGAACTATGTTTATTTAGGGCAAGGCTGTTTGTAATTTTGAGCTTTGTCAAATTATCACTTTTCCAAATCTGAATGCTGTACCTCATAAGAACACAGTTTCATCCATAAAACTGAAAGAAAATACTTTAAGATAAAACTAAGTAAACCACTTATATATGTTTAACTTTCAAGCCTTTCTTAAAAGGTAACCTTATCTTAATCTTAAACATTGATATAAATCATACCTTTTGAGGAATGTAACATAGCCACACAATGGCATATATAGCCACTGTAAAGATACTTAAGAGTGGCATTCTCTTGGGAATTGGCATTTTTGTCTTGGGTCTGGTGTACTGTCCTTTTCTTATGTCTCTGTGTAAGGTAAATACCTAACCAGCTCACCACTTTGCTTTACTCTGGTTCATACTGAAGTCTTTTGTGCAGTGTAGTTAAGGATCCAGTTTCACCTAAGTAGAAAGTCCCTAGGGTGAGGGGAACTGGTCAGGACCCTGCTGTCTGTCTTCACATGCTATCCTGTGCCATTCCACTTAACATCCCAGTTTCTGCTGAAACTGTAAATGAACTAATTTTCAACTTCTCCATATATTATTTCACTTTCCCCTATTTCAGGTAAATGTTTTTATTCATATCCAGACCTTAGGTTAGGGGCTACTATAATACACTCTTTTCTTAAATGCCCATCCTCTGCCATCTTCCTTCTTCTTCATGATATTTGTTGACCTTGTACATTACTGCCTAGTCACTTTCATGCTGTCTTTGCTTAGGGCTTGACAGTGATATCCTACCCTATCTCAGTGATATCTTTGTGATATCTTTCATGGACCATATTGGTCAAATGATCAGCTCTATTCTGTGAGAGCAACAACAGTCCCTGACACTCACCTGGTTTGTAGTAACAATGTTATAAACCATTTGAAACTTTTGTTCTTGGAAAAGTTTTTAAGTATATTTAATAATTCCATTCATCCTTTGTTTTGATAAAGTGCCTACTTCATAAGCCTTAGATGTGACTCATACCTCCCTTTATAACTAGAGACAGGCCAATTATAGGGTCTTCCAGTCCCTGTTCTTTGCTACATAAATTATCTGAATTATTTTTCCTTCAAGATTATTTAAAACAAACTGTTTCTTACCTTGACCAAACATTGGGTATGCTTCTTCCTCTAGGACATGGAAGTGAAACTGGGTCTCATTATGTAGACAAGGCTGGCTTCAAACTCACAGAAATGCACTTGTCTCTGCTTCCAGAGTGCTTGTCTTCAGGAGATCAAATTCCTATAGCATGTTGCTCCCAAGAGACCTGCATGGAGAGGAGGCTCTTTCCCCAAGACTGGCAGTCTGCTTACTCATAACTTCAGCTCAGGGTTTGGCTCTTTGTGTAAGAGGGGGCTGAATTTATCCTCAATGCAGAAAAACAAAACTGGTTTAATTTTTATGAAAGACTTCATTGTGATGTGCTTATGTTTTATTGTGATTCTTAGTTTAAAAATTATCAAGAAGTTCAAGTACACACCTTAACAACTGCTCCATAAACCTAACTGATCTAATTCAAACAGCTCAAAGTTTAGGTAATAAAGATATCATAACAGAATTTGAGCCCATCTGTTTCTGGGTTTTCTCTGGGCCATAACGGCAATTCAGGACAACAGCTCCAAATAAAATGACCTGATATAAACACACATTTACAGTTTTTTTTTTCTAGTTAACTTGGCAATACAAGTCAGAATAACCCAACCCAGAGATCCACTAAAAACTTGAAACAGTTTGGATAGTTAAGTCTACTGTCCACTGAGCAGTGTTCCTGCAACCAGACTGTTCTTTGATCTTGTAAATGCACTGGGTGTGGTCCTTCTCTCTTTTTTTTACTTAATTTTGTATTTGATATTCTCCTCATTTACATTTCAAATGCTATCCCCTTTCCTAGTTTCCTCTCCGAAAGTCCCCTATACCCTCCCCAGCCTGCTCCCCAACCCACCTACTCCTGCTTCCTGGCCCTGGCATTCCCCTGTACTAGGGCATATAATCTTTGCAAGACCAAGAGCCTCTCCACCCATTGATGGCCAACTAGGCCATCCTCTACTACATATGCAACTAGAGACACAGCTCTGGTTAGTTCATATTGTTGTTCCTCCTATAGGGTTGCAGACTTCTTTAGCTCCTTGTGTACTTTCTCTAGCTCCTCCATTGGGGGCCCTGTGTTCCATCCAATAGATTACTGTGAGCATCCACTTCTGTATTTGCCAGGCACTGGCATAGCCTCACAAGAGACAGCTATATCAGGGTCCTTCTGTTATAAGATCTTTCCTCATTGTGTTTCATTGCAATGGATGAAGAAAC
Source organism: Mus musculus (assembly GCF_000001635.26). Classification (NCBI taxonomy): domain Eukaryota; kingdom Metazoa; phylum Chordata; class Mammalia; order Rodentia; family Muridae; genus Mus; species Mus musculus. Next base: position 105,856,913 of record NC_000073.6, read on the forward strand.
ACCATCATCAGCCACCTTTTAAGTTTACCTTTCTGTTATCAGAATAGAGAGAAGTGCAAAATTAATTTTGCTCAACATCACACTCATGCCCCCAACATGAGAAAAAAAGATGCTTCACTGCATGTTTTTGTTAAACAAATGTTTTTATCTTCCTTTTAGAAGTGGCTTCTACCTGTGAACTCACAGGAGGTCTGATTGGCTATGCTATTAAAACTTTCCCGGTTTATAGTTTAACTTAAATTTCTACACCATTACCCCTCTACTTCTGGCAAAAATGAACACTCAGTCATTCTTTCTTAGTGGAAACACTCATACTTTCATGTATTCTGAAGTTGGAATTAATTTCAGTTGTTAAACAAGATTATGGGCTGTTCAGAATTCTCAGAAGGCAGTAGTGAACCATTCTAAATGCCAAGCTTCCAACCAGCAAGGAGACAGGACACAGCAAAGAAATTATCCCTGCCCCGCTGTAGGATCCCAGGGGATGGAAAAGAGGGCCATTTAGTAATGTTCAGAGGACAGTTAAATTCTTCCATGTTTGTGTAGATTCCAAACAAGATACAGGAAAAAAACAGAAAAAAGGAAAAGATTTGTTTATTTTTATTTAGTATATATGTTCGAGGGCCTGCATGTATATTTATGTACTATGTGCATGACCAGTGGAGTTTAAAAGAGGGCACTGCATCCTCTGAAACTATGGTTAGAGGTAGCTGTGAACATCTGATGTGTGCTGAGAACTAAACCCTGATCCTCTGAAGAGTAGCAAGTACTTTTAATCACGGTTTCACCTCTCTAGTCCCAAGATTTTTGTGCTCCCTTTATAGTATGATGTAAGGAAACACAATCACATTTAAGGGAAAGAGATATTTCTGAATTTAATTTAAGGATGTCACACAAACAATTATACCTACATAGGTAGTCCTGGAATACAGAATGTCTATAAACACAATATAGATTTTCCATGAGTGACTATGATAGATAGTGGTCTATAGCCTACATCCTTTCAAGATAATCTGGGACCTGGGTCAGAGAAGCTCCTCGGAGTCCATGTAGGTGACCCTAGCTGAGACTCTTTGCAGTAGGGAATTTAGAGGCTGATGTGACCACCTCTCACAGAATTTCAACCCCAAATCTGTCCTGCCTACAAGATGTGCAGGGATAAAGATGGAGCAGAGATTGAGGGGATGGCCAACCAATGATTGGTCCAACTTGAGACCCATCCCATGGGAGAGAGCCAATCCCTGACACTAGTAATGATACTCTCCTATGCTTGCAGAAAGGAGCCTAGTGTAACTCTCCCCTGATAGGTTTCATCCAGCAGATGATAGAAACAGATGCAGAGACCCATAGTCAAACATTGGTCTAGCTCAGGGAGTCTTGTGGAAGGGTGGGAGAAAGGATTGAGGGAGCCAGAATGATCAAGGACACCACAAGAAGACCTACAGAGTCAACTAACCTGGGCCCATGAGGATTCACAGAAATTAAACCACCAACCAAAAAGCATGCATGGGGTGGATCTAGTCCCCCTACACACACACACACACACACACACACACACACACACACACACACACACAAGATGTGCAGCATGGTTCCCATGTGGGTCCCCTAACAGTTGGGCAACTTTGTCTCTCTTGCCTCCCTTTGGATCCCTAGCTGAGTTGCCTTGTATGGCCTCAGTGGAAGGGCTGTGGTGTGTGTGTGTGTGTGTGTGTGTGTGTGTGTGACTGGAAGGAGAGGAGGGAGGGGAGCTAAGATCAGGATGTAAAATGAATAAATAAATTAAGGAAAAATAAAACCAAAACAAAATCAACCAAACTAAATCAGAAACACCTTTCCCCAAACAAAACCCCAGTAATTAAGGATTTCCTTCCCTCTCAGAGGGATGATTCTGAGCATTCAACTGCTATGTTTCTGTCAACAGAGTATATCCTTTATTGAAAGTTTTATAACAGCTCTGGTATGGATATTCTTTTATGACTGTGCCATGAATTCATTTTTCTTAGCACAGTCTGGTTTATTCTATTCAATGTGATGATTGTCAGTTTTATCCACACTGCCACAAAGAGCAGGAGTCCATCCTTTTGTATAGATGCATGCTTTTCCATTGCACATGAATATACCACATTTTCTTTATCAACTCATTCTTTGATGGACTCCTAGATTAATTTCACTTGTGGGTATTGCAGTAACCAGTATGGAGACACAAATGTGTTCCCAATATGTGGATGTGATTTTCTTTGAATATATATCCAGTTGTGAGACTGCTAGATCAACTGGCAGTACTATTATATTTTGGGGAACATAGATACCATTTATAATAACAGCTATATGCATCCTTACCTACCTCCCCATCATTCTTTTATCTTTGCAAACTTTTTTTTGTTTTTGTTTTTTTTTTTTGTTTTTTGCTTTTTGCTTTTTGTTTTTTGGTTTGTTTTTTGTTTTTTGTTTTTTTGTTTTTCGAGACAGGGTTCCTCTGTGTAGCCTTGGCTGTCCTGGAACTCAGAAATCCGCCTGCCTCTGCCTCCCAAGTGCTTGGATTAAAGGTGTGTGCCACCACTGCCCAGCTATTGACAAACTTTTTTGAGGTCTTTTTTAGTAGTAGTAGTAGTAGTAGTATTTATATTTTTTAAATGGCAATAATATATTGTGATTTTGATTTTTCTGATTATTAATGATGTTGGACATTTTTCATATATCTGTTGATCATGCTTTAAAAACAGATCTATAAAGAATTTGCTAAATGCTGTTTATATCTGAAAGTTTATTTTTCATGATCTTGAAGCATTATTTTTGTCAGATTTCGATACATAGTCCTGTAGCACTTGATATGGCTCACAGAGGTCAGAAGAGGCTGAGGTTCTGTGGTAGTAGAAGTTCTTTTATTTATTTATTTTAAATTAGGTATTTTCTTCATTTACATTTCCAATGCTATCCCAAAAGTCTCCCATACCCTCCCTGCCCACTCCTCTACCCCTCCTCCCACTTCTTGGCCCTGGCATTCCCCTGTACTGAGGCAATAAAGTTTGCAAGACCAATGGGCCTCTCTTTCCAATGATGGCCGACTAGGCCATCTTCTGATACATATGCAGCTAGAGACACGAGCTCCGGGGGGTATTGGTTAGTTCATATTGTTGTTTCACCTATGGGGTTGCAGACCCCTTCAGCTCCTTGGGTACTTTCTCTAGCTCCTTCATTGGGGGTCCTGTGTTCCATTCTATAGATGACTGTGAGCATCTACTTCTGTATTTGCCAGGCACTGGCATAGCCTCACAAGAGACAGCTATATAAGGGTCCTTTCAGCAAAAGCTTGCTGACATATGTAATAGTGTCTGCGTTTGGTGGCTGATTATGGTATGGACCCCTGGATGGGGCAGTCTCTGAATGGTCCATCCTTCTGTTTTAGCTCCAAACTTTCTCTCTGTAACTCCTTCCATGGGTATTTTATTCCAAACTTTTTTGGTGGTCTTTTTAGTAGTAGTAATATTTATATATTTAGATGGCAATAACTTACCGTGAGTTTGATTTTTCTCATTATTAATTATGTTGAACACTTTTCATATATGTTTATCATGCTTTAATAATAGATCTATAACAAATTTGCTGAATGCTTTTTATATCTGAGTTAAAGTTTCTTTTCCATGATCTTGAAGCATTATGTTTGTCAGATTTCGATACATAGTCCTGTAGCACTTGACATGGCTCACAGAGGTCAGAAGAGGCTGAGGCTCTATGGTAGTAGAAGTTCTTTTGCGATGCTGCTCTGTTAGTTGCCAGGGCCAAGCATCCAGCACCAAGGGGATGGGCTTTTCCAGGGTTCTTGTTCTGTCATTGCTGCAGACCTGGGTGGTTAGAGTGTTTGCTGCTTTTCTAATTCTGTTCTTCAGCTTTCCCAAGATTACTGTGGAGATACTGCCTGGGGGTTCTTTGCTATTTTGAAACTTGTGTTGGTTGTTTTCTAGTTTTTTAAGTAGTTGATATTTTTTTTCTTCTTTTTTATAGTCTTCTTTGGTCAAGTGATTTTTATATACTGGTATGCTCTAACTCCTTGTTGTTTTTGATATCTATTATAGGTTTTACTTTGTGATTACTATGAATTGCATTAAAAAAGTTTTTGATTATAACATGCTATTTTGAGGCTTCAGAGGTGGCTCAGTGCTTTAAAACACCAATGCTTTTCCAGAGGTCCTGAGTTCAATTCCCAGCAACCACGTGGTGTCTCAGTACCCTCTGTAATGGAATCTCATTCCCTCTTTTAAGAAATGTGAAGGTATAGTATATATATTATTAAATAAATAAGCAAAGATTTTTAGTATTTAAAAGTAACATGCTAATTTGAAATTGTAGTAGCTTAACATAAGTCTAGGAGGTGTTACTGTGTGTATCTATGTGTAAGAGAGAGGGAGAGGAGAGAGAGAGGAGAGAGAGAGAGAGAGAGAGAGAGAGAGAAGAGAGAGAGAGAGAGAGGAGAGAGAGAGAGAGGAGAGAGAGAGAGAGAGAGGAGAGAGAGAGAGAGAGAGGAGAGAGAGAGAGAGAGATAGAGAGGGGAGAGGAGAGAGAGAAGAGAGAGAGAGACAGAGAGAGGAGAGAGAGATGGGAGATGTTACACTTGCATCCTATTCCTTCCCATATTCTGAAAATATTTTAGTAGAACAGTGGCTCAAATACAGGGATCTGTGCATACGACAAGTAGTTTTTCAGAAAGCCACAAGCCCAGTCACCTTTTGAATATTTGTTGCCCCAAGTTATATCCCTTTATTTTATACATCCCTATTAGGAATGTTAGGCTTCTAAAACTTTCTCATACCATCTGAAGTAATGACTTTTTCATTATATTATATTAAATACTTTTATATTATAAAAGTATATCAATGAAGTCTTCCTCTGACGATAAGGATGCGTTCTATGTTGCGGACCTCGGAGACATTCTAAAGAAGCATCTGAGGTGGCTAAAAGCTCTTCCCCGCGTTACTCCCTTTTACACAGTCAAGTGTAACGATAGCAGAGCCATAGTGAGCACACTACCTGCCACTGGGACAGGATTTGACTGTGCAAGCAAGACTGAAATACAGTTGGTGCAGGGGCCTGGGGTGCCTCCAGAGAGGATTATCTCTGTAAATCCTTGTAAACAAGTCTCTCAGATCAAGTATGCTGCCAGTAGTGGATTCCAGATGATGACTTTTTTTTTTATTTATTTATTTATTTATTTATTTATTTATTTATTATATGTAAGTACACTGTTGCTGTCTTCAGACACTCCAGAAGAGGGCGTCAGATCTCGTTACGGATGGTTGTGAGCCACCATGTGGTTGCTGGGATTTGAACTCCAGACCTTTGGAAGAGCAGTCGGGTGCTCTTACCCACTGAGCCATCTCACCAGCCCCCAGATGATGACTTTTGACAGTGAAATTGTATTGATGAAAGTCGCCAGAGCACATCCAAAGTCAAAGTTGGTTCTGTGGATTGCCACTGATGATTCCAAAGCTGTTTGTCGCCTCAGTGTTAAGTTTGGTGTCACACTCAAAACTAGCAGGCTTCTCTTGGAACGATCAAAAGAGCTAAATATTGATGTCATTGGTGTCAGCTTCCATGTGGGCAGTGGATGTACTGACCTGTAGACCTTCGTGCAGGCAGTGTCGGATGCCGGCTGTGTGTTTGACATGGGAACAGATGTTGTTTTCAGCATGTATCTGCTTGATATTGGTGGTGGCTTTTCTGGATCTGAAGATACAAAGCTTAAATTTGAAGAGATCATCAGTGTAATCAACCTAGCTCTGGACAAGTACTTCCCATCAGACTCTGGAGTGAGAATCATAGCTGAGCCAGGCAGATACTATGTCGCGTCAGCTTTCACGCTTGCAGTCAACATCATTGCCAAAAAACCAACCAACCAACCAACCAACCAACCAACCAACCAACCAACCAACCAAAAATGTGTGGAAGGAGCAGCTCGGCTCTGACGATGAAGATGAGTCAAATGAGCAAACCTTCTTGTATTACGTGAATGATGGAGTATAAGGATCATTTAACTGCATTCTTTATGATCATGCTGCAGAAGAGACCCAAGCCAGATGAGAAGTATTACTCATCCAGCATCTGGGGGCCAACATGTGATGGCCTTGATCGGATCATTGAGTGCTGTAACATGCCTGAAATGCATGTGGGTGATTGGATGCTGTTTGAGAACATGGGTGCATACACCGTTGCTGCTGCTTCTACTTTCAATGGGTTCCAGAGGCCAAACATCTACTATGTAATGTCACAGCCAATGTGGCAACTCCTGAAGCAGACCCAGAACCATGGCTTCCCGCCGGAGGTGGAGAAGGATGATGGCACTCTGTCCATGTCTTGTGCCCAGGGGAGTGGGATGGACCATCACGCTGCAGCCTGTGCTTCTTCTAGGATAAATGTGTAGATGTCATTCTTGTAGCTCTTACATGCAAGTTTAGCTTGAATTAAGGCATTTGGGGGGATCATTTAACTTACTGCTAGTTTGGGATGTCTTTGTAAAAGTAGGGTTGACACCAATGCAGTATGGAAGGCTAGGAGATTGGGGTCACACTTACTGTGTTCCTATGGAAACTTTGAGTATTTGTTTTATATGGATTTTTATTCACTTTTCAGACATGATACTAAAGAGTGCCCTCAGCTGCTGAGCAAGAGTTTGTAGTTTGTACATTGGCAGAATAGGCCAGAAGCTTATGTTGTGAACTATTGTGAAAATAAAGTATCTTCAAATAATTGGGCATCAGGGAATGTTTGCAAGTATCCCTTAAAGAAGGCACAAATATCTGCACAGGCTGCTGTATCCCAGCAGTGAGTCTATCCCAGCACAGCACAGAGGAGAGGTGGATAGCACAAGGCTGTGCCCTCTCTGTACAGCATCAGTCTGCTTAGCCCATCCCAAGTGTGTGCAGTTGGCTGAGAACTCTGGTGCCCAGAGTCTGTTGGTGAGGAATGTCATCTGCCTAGTGACCTGTTGACATGGCCACTTCCTAGGGAGATCATCTGAGGTTCTTTGAACCTTGCCTGCAGAAACGCTGACTGTTCCCTCAACCCTTGACTTCACCTGCATCACCACCTAGTAACAGTTGGAAGTATCATACAGCATTTGGCAGTCAACTTCTTGTAATAAATTCAGCAACAGCAAAAAAATAATAATTATTGTTAGGTGGCATACAACATAATTGGTTTCATTATGGCATCTTTATTTCTGTATAGTATTACATTTACCTGTTTTCATTCTGCGGTTTCCTCCTTTTCCCAAAATCTGTCTTCTCTTGTTGGTTTCTACCCTCCATTTACAAACCAGCCCCTCTTTTCATGTATGTACACACAGATCCACTTGAGAGAAAACATATTTTTCTTTATGAATCCAGTTTATTTCAATTAATATGCTGCTACACAGTTACATGATTTCCTAAGAAATGATGCAATTTCATTCTTCTTTTTAAAATGATTTTTTATTATTTATTCTTATTTATGCTCACGAGAGTGTCTATGTGCATGTAAACTGTTTGTTTTCGGGTGCTTATTGAGGCCAGGAGAATGCATGGGTTCTATGCACAGGAGAGTGTGCAGGAGAGTACGAGTCATCTAATGTGGGTGTTGAAAACTGAACTCAGGTCCTCTGGACAAGCAGCCAGTGCTCTTAACCATTGAGTTCTCTTCAGCCTTTACCCACTCGAACTTTAATTCAGACATGAAGAAAATAAAATTGAGGCTGGAGAAGTGTCTCAGTGGTTAAAAGCGCTTGCTGCTCTTCCAGAAGACCAGGTTCAATCCCAAACACCCATCTGGTGGCATATAACTGTCGTAACTCCAGTTACAGAGTATCTGACATTCTCTGTTGGCCACTGTGGCCACCAGACATGCATATGATGCAATAATTCATGTAAGCCAATACTCATAAAAATCCCATTGAGTATACATGCCACATTATCTCTGTCTGTTCATCTATTGATGAGGATCTAGTTTGGTTTCATATCTTGGCTACTGTGAATTGAATGCAGCAGGAAATATGGATGTGTATTTGTCTCTGTGGTGTCTTTAGAGTCCTTTGGATGTGTACTCAGAAGTGGTATAGCTGGATCCTTTCGAGGCTTTATTTATTTATTTATTTATTTATTTATTTATTACTTTTTTTGATAAGCCTCTATATCAACTTCCATAGTTGCTAATTGGTTTACATCCTATCAGAAGTGTAGAATGGTTTCTTTTCCCCACAACTTCACCAACATGTGTTATCATCCTTTATTTTAATTTTTAAAAATGATCCCCATTTTAAATGAGGTGAGATGAAATCCCCCTTATTTCAATTTTCATTTCCTGGATGGTTAAGGATTTTGAAGAGTTTTTCTTATTTATTGGCCATTTGTATTTCTTTCTTTCTTTTTTTGCCTGTCTTAGATAGCGTTTTATTGCTGTAAAGAGACGTCATAACTAGACAAATCTTATAAAGGCAAACATTTTTTTCAGACTATTTTTGTTTTTGTTTCTTTTTGTTTAAAAAAATTATATACTTTCTTTATTTACATCTCAAATGTTATCCTATTTCCTAGTTTCCCCTCTGAAAATCCTCTATTCCCTCCCCCAACCTACCCACTCCCATTTCCTGACCCTGGCATTCCCCTATACTGGGGTATAGGACCTTCTCAGGACCAAGGGCCTCTCTTCCCACTGATGACCGACTAGGCCATCCTCTGCTACATATGCAGCTAAAGCCATGAACCCCACCATGTGTTTTCTTTGATTGGTGGTTTATTCCCAGGGAGCTCTGGGGGTACTGGTTAGTTCATGGTTTTGTTCCACCTATGGGGCTGCTTCGGTACTGTCACCTTCAGCTCCTTGGGTACTTTCTCTAGGTCCTCCACTGGGGATCCTGTGCTCAGTACAATGGATGGCTGTGAGCATCCACTTCTGTATTAGTCAGCCACTGGCAGAGACTCTCAGGAGACAGCTTTATCAGGCTCTTGTCAGCAAGCTCTTGTTGGCATCTGCAATAGTGTCTGGGTTTGGTGGTTGTTTATGGGATGGATCCCCAGGTGTGGCAGTCTCTAGATGGTCATTCCTTCAGTCTCTGCTCCACACTTTGTTTCTGTAACTCCTTCCATGGGTATTTTGTTCCCCCTTCTAAGAAGGATTGAAGTATCCACACTTTGATCTTCCTTCTTCTTGAGTTTCTGCGAATTGTATCTTGGGTATTCAGAGCTTAAATGGTGCTGGCTCAACTTGCAGTTAGCTGGTAGAAGAATGTGAAACAATCCATTCTTATCTCCTTGTACAAAGCTCAAGTCCAAGTGGATCAAGAACCTCCACATAAAACCAGAGACACTGAAACTTATAGAGGAGAAAGTGGGGAAGAGCTCAAAGATATTGGTGCAGAGGAAAAATTCCTGAACAGAACACCAATGGCTTGTACTGTAAGATCAAGAATTGACAAATGGACCTCAAAAATAGAAAAGCTTCTGTAAGGTAAAGAACACTGACAATAAGACAAAAAGGCAACCTGCAGATTGGTACAAGATCTTTACCAATCCTAAATCTGATAGAGGGCTAATATCTAATATATACAAATAACTCAAGAAGTCAGACTCCAGAGAACCAAATAGCCCTATTTAAAAAGTGGGTTACAGAGCTAAACAAAGAATTCTCAACTGGGGAATACCGAATGGCTGAGAAGCACCTAAAAACATGTTCAACATCCATAGTCATTAGGGAAATGCAAATCAAAACAACCCTGAGATTTCACCTCACATCAGTCAGAATGGCGAAGATCAAAAACTCAGGTGACAGCAGATACTGGCAAGGATGTGGAGAAAGAGGAACACTCCTCCATTTCTGGTTGGATTGCAAGCTGGTACAACCACACTGAAAATCAGTTTGGTGGTTCCTCAGAAAATTGGACAAAGTACTACCTGAGGATCCAGTAATACTACTCCTGGGCATATACCCAGAAGATGCTCCAACTTGTAATAAGGACAAATGCTCCACTATGTGCAGAGAACTTCAAAGCAATTTCCCTTGTGAATATTGATTCAAAAATACTCAATAAAATTCTCAAAAACCAAATCCAAGCACACATCAAAATGATCATTGAGACCTTGGGCGAGGAGTTGGCAGACACCCCCAAGATCCCTAGAGGACAGCTTCTGAGGCAGACCCTGTTTTGGGCTCCAGATATCTGGGCACCTTCCCTGCCAGAGGAGAGGTGTCTGCCCTGCCCGGGAGGGCTTTGCTGGAGCACCTGGGGGAGCCATCTTCATTCCCGGATCCCTCTGAGAATAGTCTGTGCAGGTGAGAGTGTGGACTACAGAAGCTAAAAGCTTCTAGGACAGGCAGAAGCCACACAGCTTCTGAGGCAGACCCCGTTTCGGGCTCCAGACATCCGGGCACCTTCCCTGCCGGAGGAGAGATGTCCGTCCCGCCCGGGAGGGCTTTGCAGGAGCACCTGGGGGAGCCATTTTGGCTCCTGGATCCATCTGAGACTAGTCTGTGCAGGTGAGAGCATGGACTACAGAAGCTAACAGCTCTGGGACAGGCCCTGTTTCAGGCCTTCATCTTCTGCCAGGAGGCAGGTCCCAACGCCAGATACCTGTGCATCTCCCTGCAAGAGGAGAGCTTGCCTGCAGAGAGTGCTCTGACCACTGAAACTCAGGAGAGATCTAGTCTCCCAGGTCTGCTGATAGAGGCTAACAGAATTACGAGAGGAACAAGCTCTAACCAGAGACAACTAAAACTCCAGAGATTACCAGATGGCTAAATGCAAATGTAAGAATCTTACTAACAGAAACCAAGACCACTCATCATCATCAGAATTCAGCACTCCCACCTCACCCAGTCCTGGGCACCCCAACACTCCTGAAAAGCTAGACCCAGATTTAAAAGCATATCTCATGATGATGGTAGAGGACATCAAGAAGGACTTTAATAACTCACTTAAAGAAATAGAGGAGAACACTGCTAAAGAATTACAAGTCCTTAAAGAAAAATAGGAAAACACAACCAAACAGGTGGGAGTTCTTAAAGAAAAACAGGAAAACACATCCAAACAAGTGATGAACATGAACAAAACCATACTAGACCTAAAAAGGGAAGTAGACACAATAAAGAAAACCCAAAGTGAGGCAACACTGGAGATAGAAACCCTAGGAAAGAAATCTGGAACCATAGATGTGAGCATCAGCAACAGAATACAAGAGATGGAAGAGAGAATCGCAGGTGCAGAAGATTTCATAGAGAACATTGGCACAACAATCAAAGAAAATGCAAAATGCAAAAAGATCCTAAGTCAAAACATCCAGGAAATCCAGTACACAATGAGAAGACCAAACCTACAGATAATAGGAGTAGATGAGAACGAAGATTTTCAATTTAAAGGTCCAGCATAATATCTTCAACAAGTTTATAGAAGAAAACTTCCCAAATCTAAAGAAAGAGATGTCCATGAACATACAAGAAGCATACAAAACTCCAAATGGACTGGACCAGAAAAGAAATTCCTCCAGACACATAATAATCAGAACAACAAATGCACTAAATAAAGATAGAATACTAAAAGCAGTAAGGGGGAAAAGGTCAAGTAACTTATAAAGGCAGGCCTATCAGAATTACACAAGACTTTTCACCAGAGACCATGGAAGCCAGAAGATTCTCGACAGATGTTATATAGACACTGAGAGAACACAAATGCCAGCTCAGCCAAACTTTCAATTACCATAGATGGAGAAACCAAAGTATTCCACGACAAAAACAAATTCACACATTATCTTTCCACGAATCCAGCCCTTCAAAGGAAAAAAAAAATCCAATACGAGGACAGAAACCACGCCCTAGAAAAAGCAAGAAAGTAATCCTTCAACAAACCTAAAAGAAAACAGCCATAAGAACAGAATGCCAACTCTAACAACAAAAATAATAGGAAGCAACAATTACTTTTTCTTAATATCAATGGACTCAATTCCCCAATAAAAAGACATAGACTAACAGACTGGCTACACAAAGAGGACCCAACATTTTGCTGCTTACATTAAACCCATCTCAGGGAAAAAGACAGACATTACTTCAGAATGAAAGGCTGGAAAACAATTTACCAAGCAAATGGTCTGAAGAAACAAGCTGGAGTAGCCATTCTAATATCTAATAAAATCTACTTCCAACCCAAAGTTATCAAAAAAGACAAGGAGGGACACTTCATACTCACCAAAGGTAAAATCTTCCAATAGGAAATCTCAATTCTTAATATCTATGCTCCAAATGCAAGGGCAGCCACATTCATTAAAGAAACTTTATTAAAGCTCAAAGTACACATTGCACCTCACACAATAATAGTGGGAGACTTCAACACACCACTTTCATCAATGGACAGATCGTGGAAACAGAAACTAAACAGGGACACAGTGAAACTAACAGAAGTTATGAAACAAATGGATTTAACAGGTATCTACAGAACATTTTATCCTAAAACAAAAGGATATACCTTCTTCTCAGCACCTCATGGTACCTTCCCAAAATTGACCATATAATTGGTCATGGTACCTTCCCAAAATTGACCATATAATTGGTCACGAAACAGGCCTCAACTGATACAAAAATATTGAAATTTTCCCATGCATCCTATCAGATCACCATGGACGAAGGCTGATCTTCAATAACAACATAAATAAGAGAAAGCCAACATTCACATGGAAACTGAACCACACTCTTCTCAATGATACTTTGGTCAAGGAAGGAATAAAGAAAGAAATTAAAGACTTCTTAGAGTTTAATTAAAATGAAGCCACAACATACCCAAACTTATGGGACACAATGAAAGCATTTCTAAGAGAAAAACTCATAGCTCTGAGTGCCTCCAAAAAAAAAAAAAAAAAGAAAGAAAACAACCTAGAGAGAGCAGACACTAGCAACTTGACCTTGACAACACATCTAAAAGCTCTAGAAAAAAGGAAGCAAATTCACCCAAGAGGAGTAGATGGCAGGAAATAGTCAAACTCAGGGGTGAAATCAACCAAGTAGAAACAAGAAAAACTATTCAAGGCATCAGCCAAACAAGGAGCTGGTTCTTTGAGAAAATCAACAAGATAGATAAACCCTTAGCCAGACTCACTAGAGGGCACAGGGACAGCATCCTAATGAACAAAATCAGAAATGAAAAGGGAGATATAACAACAGATCCTGAAGAAATCCAAGACACCATCAGATCCTTCTACAAAAGGTTATACTCAACAAAACTGGAAAACCTGGATGAAATGGAAAAATTTCTAGACAGATACCAGGTACCAAATTTAAATCAGGATCAGGTTAATGATCTAAACAGTCTGATATCCTCTGAAGAATTAGAAGCAGTCATTAATAGTCTCAAAACCAAGAAAAGCCCAGGACCAGATGGATTTAGTTCAGAGTTCTATCAGACCTTCAAAGAAGATCTAATTCCAGTTCTTCACAAACTATTCCACAAAATAGAAGCAGAAGGTACTCTACCCAATTCATTTTATGAAGCTACAATTACTCTTATACCTAAACCACAGAAAGACCCAACAAAGATAGAGAACTTCAGACCAATTTCCCTTATGAATATTGATGCAAAAATACTCAATAAAATTCTCCCTCACTGAATCCAAGAACACATCAAAACAATCATCCATCCTGACCAAGTAGGTTTCATTCCAGGGATGCAGGAATGATTTAATATACAGAAATCCATCAATGTATTCCATTATATAAACAAACTCAAAGACAAAAACCACATGATCATCTTGTTAGATGCTGAGAAAGCATTTGACAAAAATCCAACGCCCATTCATGATAAAAGTCTTGGAAAGATCAGGAATTCAAGGCCCATACCTAAACATGATAAAAGCAATCTACATCAAACCAGCATCTAACATCAAAGTAAATGGTGAGAAGCTGGAAGCAATCCCACTAAAATCAGGGACTAGGCAAAGCTACCCTCTTTCTCTATACCTATTCAACATAGTATTTGAAGTCCTAGCCAGAGCAATTCGACAACAAAAGGAGATCAAGGGGATACAAATTGGAAAAAAAGAAGTCAAAATATCACTTTTTGCAGATATATGATAGTAAATATAAGTGATCCTAAAAATTCTACCAGAGAACTCCTAAACCTGATAAACAGCTTCAGTGAAGTAGCTGAATATAAAATTAACTCAAACAAGTCAATGGCCTTTCTCTACACAAAGAATAAACAGGCTGAGAAAGAAATTAGGGAAACAACACCCTTCACAATAGTCACAAATAATATAAAATACCTTGGTGTGACTCTAACTAAGCAAGTTAATGATTTATGATAAGAACTTAAAGTCTCTGAAGAAAGAAGTCAAAGATGATCTCAGGATTAATATAGTAAAAATGGCTATATTGCTGAAAGCAATCTACAGATTCAATCCAATCCCCATCAAAATTCCAACTCAATTCTTCACAGATTTAGAAAGGGCAATTTGCAAATTCATCTGGAATAACAATAAACCTAGGATAGCAAAAACTCTCCTCAACAATAAAAGAACCTCTAGTGGAATCACTATCCCTGACCTCAATATGTACTACAGAGCAATTGTGATAAAAACTGCATGGTACTGGTACAACGACAGAAAGGTAGATCAGTGGAATAGAATTGAAGACCCAGAAATGAACATCTATGTTCATTTGATCTTTGTCAAAGGAGCTAAAACCATTCAGTGGAAAAAGGACAGCATTTTCAACAAATGGTGCTGGCTCAACTTGTGGTTAGCATGCAGAAGAACGCGAATTGATCTATTCTTTTTTTTGTTTGTTTGTTTTGTTTTTTAAGATTTATTTATTTATTATATGTAAGTACACTGTAGCTGTCTTCAGACATTCCAGAAGAGGGTGCCAGATCTCATTACGGATGGTTGTGAGCCACCATGTGGTTGCTGGGATTTGAACTCAGGGCCTTCAGAAGAGCAGTCAGTGCTCTTAACCCCTGAGACATCTCTCCAGCCCCGAATTGATCTATTCTTATATCCTTGTACAAAGCTTAAGTCTATGTGGATCAAGAAACTCCACACAAAACCAGAGACACTACACAGCTATGAAAAACAATGAATTTATGAAATTCTTAGGCAAATGGGTGGATCTGGAAGATATTATCCTGAGTGAGGTAACCTAATCACAAAAGTACGCACATGATATGCCATTTTTATTTCTACTGACATATATTTGTAAATTTATTTACACATTTATTGATTGGATAATTTGTCTTTGTGTGTACTTAATTGTTTGAATTTATAGATTGGAGACAATAATCCCTACTACAGGTATAGTTGGCGAAAGTTTTCTTCTATTATGTAGATAGTTTCTTAACTATTTTTCATTTACTTTTATGTATGTGTGCATATATACATGTTCATATGTAAAAATGCATATTTCCAGTATACATGTGTGGAGGTCAGAGGTCAACCTTGAGGGCTGTTCATTGCCTCCTACTTTGTTTGAGATTATCTCTCTCCCCCACCCTTCTCTCTTTCTATCTCTCTTTCTCTCTCTTTCTCTTTCTCTTCCTCCTTCCCCCTCTCTTTTTCTCTCTCTTATACTGTGATGCATAGAGACTTAGTTGACCAGTGACCTTTTGGGGTATTCTCCTATCTCTTCCTCCCATCTTGCCATAGGGATACTAGCTGTGTGAAGACAGAAATAGAACCTCTGTGTCTTGTTTTCACATGGCTTTTGGGGAGACAAGCTCAAGTTGTCATGCTTGCAAGAAGTGAATTTACATGCTGAATGATTTTCTAGACCTAGACTTTCTTTATTCTGATTTATTGTTTCAACTACTATGCAGAAGCTTTTTAATTTAATGGAAATATGTCTTACAATTATTTCCTAAACTGTTACAATGTATTCAAAACTATCCTTGCCTATGCCTGTAACTTGAAAGATCCAAATTAATAGTGAAAAGTAAAAAATGAAGACTTATTCAATGGGCCTAATTGTGAAAAAGGACAAAGAGATCCAGTAATTTCCTTAGGTTCATCTTTTGGTACCTTTAGTAAGTTTAGATTTAGATAGAAGGCAGGAGCTTTCATAACTAAGCAACGTTGTCCCACCTATCACTAACCCATCATTACCTCTGCTCCAGTCTGTCCTGAATGGTGGTCTCATAAGTTGTTCCTCCTTTGGTTGGCATCAAGGCTTCAGCAGAAGATTCCAGGGGACATGCCAATTCCCTGGAGCCCATTGTCTGAGTAGTCTGATAACTTTGAATAGAACCATCTCACCTTGGAATACAAGGATACTTGCTTAACTATCTATGTTCATAGCAGCTTTTATTCATAATAGCCAGAAACTGAAAATAATCTACATGTTCCTCAACTGAAAAATGGATAAAAAAAGATGTGGTACACAACAAACTGCCACTCAGCTGATTAAAAACAATGACAATTTGAAATTTATAGGCAAATGGATGGAAATAGAAAAAAAAATCATCCCAAGTCAGGTAACTTGGGCCCAGAAAGACAAACATGGTATATACTCACTTATAAGTCAGCATCAGTTATTAAGTAAAGGATAACCATGCTACAATCAACAGACCTAGAGAAGCTAAGTAACAAGGAGAGCTCAATTAAAGCATGGGTCTGCTTGGGAAAGGGCAATAGAGTTTGATAGTGAACTGTGGGGAAGAGGGAATAGGAACAGGAGGTTGCAAGCTGGAGGGTAGAGGATCGAGGAAAAGAGTACTTGGAAAGACAACTGGCATTAAAGGACATTGTGGGGGGCAATGTAGAAACAGTGTACAGTGGAAATTCCCTGGAATCTATGAGAGTGACCCTAATGATGCCTCCTAGTAATGGCGGGTACAAAGCCAGACAGAGCTATCTTCTACAACCAGGCAAGGCTTCCAGCAGTAACACTGGGACATCAACCCAGCCTTACAACTTTCGACCTACAATATGTCCTGCCTAGAAGATGTGCTGGGGTCAATGGTGGCACAGAACTTTGTGGGAGTGGCCAACTAATGAGTGGCCCAACTTGAGACCCATACCATGAGAGAGAGACCAGGCCTGAAACAGCCTGGAGGGCCAGAACACCAATGCTGGGCATCCCAGAGACCCAGGACAGAACCAGATACAACTGTCAAAAAAGTCAATATAATGATTCCTAATAATATCCTGCTATAGTTATATATCAGTGCTTAGCCAATCATCATCATAGAGCCATCATGCAGCAACTGATGGGAGAAGATGAAGAGACCCACAGCCAAAACTATGTGAAATCAGGGCAACCCTATATAAGAAGAGGAGGAAGGATTCTAGGAACCAGAGGGGTTGAAGGCACTGTAAGAACATAGCCCATAGAATCAACTAAGCAGGGCCCATAGGGTCTCATAGAGGCTGAAGTGACAATCATGGAGCCTGCATGGCTTTGAGCTAGGTCCTCTGCATAAATATTATGGTTATATGGCTTGTTATATGGCTTGTTCTTATGGGACTCCTAACAGCAGGAGTGTGTGTGGGATCTCTGACAATTTTCCTCCTACTGGGTCACCTCATTCAGCCTTTATATGAGGGTTTGTGTCTAGCCTTATTATAATTTGTTATGCCATGTGCAGTTGATACCCTGGGAAGGCCTATTTTTTTTTTGAAGGGAAGCAGAGGAGTAATAGATCTGGGGGAGACGGGAAACAGGGGGTGGTAGGAGAAGTGGAGGTAGGGAAAACAGTGGTAGGGATGTAGCATGTGTATGGTATGTACTCATAATTGGACATTAGCCATAAAGTGCAGGTTAGCCATTCTACAATCCACAGACCCAAAGAAACTGAGTAATAAGGAGGGCCCAAGGGAGGATGTGTGACTCTCACTCAGAAGGGAAAACAAAATAGTCATCAGAGGTGGATGGAGAGAGGGAACTGGGTGGAGAGTTGCTAAGGAAGGTTATGGAGATGGCAAGCAGGTGTTGAGTGCAAGGAGGTGTAAGGAGGGGGTGAGAGTTCTGGTTGTTAGGATGGTGGGAGGCATTCCTGGGACCTGGTGGAGATATAGAATGGGAAAACTACAGGAATATATGGGGTGACTCTACCTGAGATTCATTTCAGCAGAGTATACGGAGACTGATATGGCCATTTCTTGTAGTTCGGCAGGACTTCCAGGGGAAGGAAGGGGACATTAACATACCCACAAACCCCTCAACCTAAAATTTGTTCTGCCTACAAGTTATGCAGGGATAAAGATGGAAACAGAGACTGACAGAATGGTCAACCATTGAGTGGCCCAACTTGAGACCCATCCCATGGGAAAGAACCAACCTCTGACAATATAAATGATATTCTGCTCTGCTTGTAATCAGGAACTGACTCCTGAAAGGCTTCATCCATCAGGGGATAGAAACAGATACCATACATCAGATTGAGCTTGGGGAGTCTTGTGGAAGAGTAGGGGACAGATAATTGAGAGAACTGGAGGGGTGGAGGATACTACAAGCAGACCTACATACAGAGTCAACAAACCTGGGCCCATAGGGGCTCAGAGAATGAACCACCAACTAAAGAACATGCAGGAGCTGCCTCCCACCCCCTATTTGTAACAGATGTACAGCTTGGTCTTCATGTGGGTCCCCTAACAATTGGAACAGAGGCTATCTCTGACTCTGTTGCTTGCAATTGGGTCCCCTTCTCCTATCTGGATTCCTGGGTAGACCCTTATTGGAAGAGGAGTTGCTTAGTCTTGCTGGGACTAGACGTCCCAGGGTGGTATGGTACCCAAGGTGAAACTTCTAATTTAAGGATAGGACTGGGAGGAGGAGAAGGAGGAGGAAGAGGAGGAACTGTGATTGGGATATAATGTGAATAAAAAATAAAGTATGAAAAAACAAAACAAGGGAGTTGTTGGAATCTAAAGAAGACAAAATCAACATGAAACTTGATCCAGTTCAGCATAGTTGCACATACCTTAGTCCCAGCACCTGAGAGGCCAAGACTGGCAGATCTATATGAGTTTGAGGCCAGCCAAGTCTTCATAGTGCATTTCAGGATAGCCAAGGCTATGTAGAAAGACCTGTCTCAAAAAATAAAATAAAATAACAAACAAACAAACAAACAAACAAACAAAGAAACCCTCCAAAAAATCACTAAACTAGTATAGCAGAAAAGAAAAGAACAAAACCAAACAGAACAGCCAAGCTAATCAGGCGGTGATGGCACATACCTATGACTTATTCACTGAAATCATTATTCAGAGATTTCAAACACAAATGTAAAACGTTGCACAGTTTTAGAAAACCCAATTGTTTTAGAGTGAACTTTGTTTTTAATGTAATAAAAAACCCAACAAAGATAACAGGGAATATAGGAATTATCATGGTAAAGTACAATATCTGTTTAACTGGCTAATTACCAGAGATAAAGGAACTCTTTCATTATTTTCCTGTTTGAGGAAATGAGTACTCTCAGGAATACTTATTCTCACAGAAATTACTGAATCTAAGCCCCAAAATGTGTTCAGTCAAATATCTTCTATTCACCAATATGACTCCTTCAGGAAATGTTAAAAATAAAAATAATTTATTTAAAATTATTTAATTGACATTAATACCAAGCCTTGAAATCTTTTGTTTCTGAAATAATTAGTTGACATCAATTTTTATGACAAGGAAATCTCTTGTTCTTTGTTTTTGTACTCATTTTAATTGTAAAAGAGTAAAATGTCACTGTCATAGTTAGGGTTTCTATTGCTGTGAAGAGGCACCATGACTACAGCAACTCTTAGAAAGAAAAGCATTTAATTGGGCCTGGATTATAGGCAAGAGGTTTAAGTCCATTATCATCGTCGTGACATACAGACACACATGGTCTTAGAGAGGTAGTTGAAAGTTCTACAGCTTGATCTGCAGGCAGCAGGAAGAGACAGTGATATATTGGGCCTGGTTTGAGCTTTCTGAACCTTCAAAGCCCACTTTCAGTGACACACCTCCTCTGACAAGACCTACTCCAGCAGACCACATCTCCTAATAATGTTACTCCCTAAGAATCTATTGTAGCCATTTTTATCTCAACCACTACAGACTCTATTAATTTTACTTAAAAATCTTCATCATCTCCATAGTACTGGCATTTGTGAAAAGTGGGACTGGAATTTTTTCATAGAGGAGTATTTTTTTTTATAAAAAATTCATTATTTATTTTTGATTGGTATATTGCATCTGTATAAAGTACAATGTGATTCACATATATATTGAGTAGTGATTAATTCATAGTTATCAGTGGACCTGATATTTTAAATTGTTTTCACTTTTTAACGGTTGAGTCAAATTTCTTTTTCTTCCCAAACTATCTTGAGGTGTATGATTTAATATTTTATTCTGCAGTAGAATTGGTCACCAGAATGTATTCCTCCCTCAAATGATAAAATATCAGAACTGATTCTGCTTATCAAATTGTGCCCTTTGGTCAAACCTTTCTTTCTTTGAGATTCCTACTAGTAGTAATTTTTATGAGGTCAATCTTTCAAGATTCCATTTAAGAGAGAGATCATGCAGGCCTATTTTTTCTTTGCTTTGACTTATTTCACTTAATGAAGTTCCCTCTAGGTCTGTCTACATTGTCACAAATGAGAGGATTTTATGCTTTCTTGATGAGTAGCTTTTGTGGCTCCATGTAATTTTCGAGATTGTTCTTCCTAATTCTGTAAAGAAAGATGTTGCTATTTTGGCAGGATTTACATTTATTCTATAGATTCTGATGGTTAGGATAGACATCTTAACAACATTATTTCTTCCAATACATGAACACAGGCTACCTTTCCATGTGCTTATATTTTTAAAATATCATTCACTGGTGTTTTATAGTTTTTATTTATTTGCATAAATTTATTTGTAGACATTTAATTTTGTGAAGGCTACTAAATAAAATAATTTCCCTGCTCCCATCTTCATTATTCACTGTTAACATATGGAAATGTTATGTATCAGATTCACTGTTAATATATAAAAATGTATGTTCTGAAAACTTATTCAAAAGTTTTTTTTTAACACAACACATAAAATTTGGTTGTCATGCATAAAGTACCTTTGATAGGATTTGTCTTCTACAAATTTTCTGTAGTGTTTCTGTCACTCAGCTTTTTTGTCCTTTACTTTCTGTCTTATTCATTTTCAGACAATCATTTTACTTTACAACAAATTGCCCCTTTTACTTTTAGCAAAACAAAACAAAACATCCTTATAGTTTATAGTTTCTCCTTACAAAAAAAATCATAATTTTCTTGGAAGTTTGCACAGATACTTCTCCTATTATCCTAAATAATTTTAGTTACCTGTAATAATTAGATTAATAATAATATAATTTAAAAATATTTACATATTTTATTATTTTATGTGTTTTGGTTGCATGAATATGTGTGTACTACATGAGTACATGTGGAGATTAAAAGAGAACACCACATCTCTTGAGATTGGAGTTACAGATGGTTTTGAGACACCATGTAGGTGCTAGGAATTGAACCCAGGTGTTTTGAAAGAACTACAAGTGCTCTTAATCTCTGAGCCAACTCTTCAGCCCATCCTTAGTAATCTAAACTTATAATGCATAATAGGAACCAAGTAACTGTGAAGTGCCATGCCACACTCAGCAATCGCAGTCTTTGAATCATAACTTCTAGAAGCACGATTCTCTCACAGTAAGCTTGTCATTGGACACAGACATGTTTCCTAGAAGTCTCAAATAATATCTGTCATCTCTTTATTAAATTAAAGAACAAAAGTTTAGGTTTTTGTAGACTTAGGAGTTAATATGTTGGTATAGAGTTCTCTAAGCTTCACCTTCCATTCTTTTAATTTTTTCAAATTATATAGTATATTTTATTTATTTATTTATTTATTTATTTATTTATTCATTTATGATCCTGTGTATGCTTGAAAAATATTCTACCAGTGAGCTACATCCCTATTGCAACATACTTAGATTGCTTATGAAGATGAGACAATGAATAATATGTCAGCATTTTAAATTATTTTTATTGTTGATAAATTTTATCTTTTAGTGGTAATCACAGCATGGAAAGTCATGCATTTGTGTCACATTTAGTGGTGAAAGCTCTTGAGACATTTCTGCTTTAATAGAATCACCCATATTCTTATTTTTCTAAAGACGAGTAAGTCCTGTGAACTTGGGTTTTGAATTTTTTTCAGTATCTACTGTATCTGGCACAGATAATTTTATCTAGGTTTTTTTTTTTTTTTTACCTCATGCTTTTGTGTCTGTATCAGCTCAGTTCTGGTGAGAGCTGTACCCTGTCATGTCAGCCATGGTGGTCATATCTGATCTAATGGGACCTTGTAGAGCAATTTTCTTATTAGAGTTACTAAGGGTGACATGAAAAAACACCTCTTAATTCTAATGACCTTAGGACCTTACAGTAGGCCCTATCCTTAAAGCTCCACTGCCCTATGATATTGTCACTCTGGACATCATGTCTAAACACATGAATGGGGGAGGCAGGCTGTATTGTATTGTATTGTTCTTAATTTTCTGAAGCAACATTTCATTAATATATGTACTTACTTTTTTCTACATCAGTAAATTAGAGCTTTTACAATTTAATTTTGACCATTATTTACGTGGGTAAGGAATACCACTTGCATGTCATGTATTGACATACATACACAGAGCTGAGAGCTTCCATTTAAATGTGCTGGGTACAAAACTAACTTATTAAAGGGTTCTTGGATCTCAATCATCTTTTCTGTTTAAAGAGAACAAGATTTTCTTCCTAGATTGCTAAATGTTTTTACATATTTGTTTAAAAAAATTCTTCCCATTTTCCTTTACAATAAACTTTAAAAAATTTTTTTGATGCCTTTGTGCATCAACTAAAGAATGTGCCTTATTATTCTGGTAGCATTTTATAGCCTTAAAAACTGTATTGTTATACAATAATTATGGTGGATCAAAGATCATTAAAATTTAACAGTAAAACAAATAAAACATAAAATTACTCTAAAAAGGTGGTGCAGCTTTTGGTTATCTACAAATACCATGCGTGCATGAGATCTTTTATTATAGCATTCTTTGACCTTTCTTTAGTGATAGAAGGCTAGTGCTTTGATAAAGGAAAGATTTGAAAATATTTTAAAAGTTCATGAGAAAAATTTAAATCAGAAATGAAGTTTGTTTTTCTGACTATCTAAAATAGACCTCACATTTTCTGAATGTTTTTGGGTAGGATATGAGAGGAAGATTGGTTTTGAATTTTGAATTATAGGTCTCTAGGCTAAAAATTACCCTCCAGAAGGCATATAGAGAGCAATTAAATTTGCTTTGATGGCTTGAGGTTTGAATTAGGTAAGAATTCTAAGAGGCAGTTATTTTCACCAGAGTAGAGAATGCATGCTTATCTCTTCATGTGGATTATGAGCAGGTCAGTGCTTTGTGTGCTGTGCTCAGAAGTCAAGGGTGTCTTCCTTACGAGCATGAGCTTCTCTTCACTGTTATGACTGATCCTAAAGTCAAGGTTTTAACACTAGTAATTTTAGAAAATCACCAGTGTTGACCATTTGCAATGCTTTCTTTTAAGATAGTTTTGCTGAAAGAAAATGAACAACATAGTGTGGATTATAGACATTATTTTCATATATAAATCTTAGAAAATATAATGAACACTTCTGTCTTTTCAGATAAGTTGATAAATAATTCTTGGAAATAATTTAGTTGACATAAAGCAGCAATTCAAAAATTGAACATTAAAATCTAAATAAGGCCTCTGTGCAAAAATTTTTCTTAATTTTTTAAATTAAGAATGATGTCAACTTATATCTGAAAGGTTTCAAGTTAGGACTTCAAGGGGACACTGTGATGGACTGTATTATTCAAAAATTTTAAATTTATGTTGAGGCAAGATCTCTTTCTTTTTTTAATGGGGGAGATGAGAATTTATTTTATTTTTTTATTTATTTTTCTTTTTTATTAGATATTTTCTTTATTTATATTTCAAATTTTATCCCCTTTCCTCATTTCTCTACATAGCACTGGTTGCCTCAAAGTCACAGAGACCTGCTTGTCTGTGTGCTGGGATTAAAGGCATGTGCCACCATGCCCAGCTCAAGGACTGAAGGACTTCTTTTTCTTTCTTTCTTTCTTTCTTTCTTTCTTTCTTTCTTTCTTTCTTTCTTTCTTTCTTTCTTTCTTTCTTTCTTTCTTTCTTTCTTTCCTTCCTTCCTTCCTTCCTTCCTTCCTTCCTTCTCTCCCTCCCTCCCTCCCTCCCTCCCTCCCTCCCTCCCTCCCTCCCTCCCTCCCTCCCTTCCTTCCTTCCTTCCTTCCTTCTTTCCTTCCTTCCTCCTTCCTCTCTCTCTCTCTCTCTCTCTCTCTCTCTCTCTCTCTCTCTCTCTCTCCTTTTGTCTTCCATCCCTCTTTCCCTCTGTCCCTCATGTTCTCCACTTGTGGCTGAGAGCTGAAGGGCAAGGCAGGGATGTGGGCAGAGTGGGACTTTTCTCTCTTGGTGGTAAGGACAAGAATGGAAAATGGTGGAGCTGTCCGGATTCTTGCTGACAGGTGAAGCTATCTTGAAGTCCTGGGATCGAACATAGTTTAGCTTTGAAAAAGAAAAAAGTAACCCAAGGGACTAGCATGTAGGGTGGGCTCTAAGGAATAGTTACAAGTCAGTAATGACGCCGCTGGAGAACATAGACTTAACTATTTTGGTAGGCTGAGAATTTGGCATTTTTTTCTGATCTAGAAGTTTGCCCTGGAGGAAATGCACTTGGAGGCACAGTGGGTTTTTCCATGAGAGAAGCAGTGGCTGGTGAAGGCTTACAGCCCCTTCAGGTGCCTGGCTGTGAGGAGGTGAAGAATGCTAGAACGGAGTGCGCTCCACCACTGGACCGGGGTATAGGAGTGGAAAATCAGGCTTCCTCCAAAGAAAGAGGACTTGAGTGTCACCTGGAGAAGTTAGGCTTGATCAGAGTAGGGAATTTCACTAGGAAGGAAAGCTGTGTGAAGCCATTTGTTATCTCAGGAAGTTGTGTAACCAAAAATGGAGGTACTTTACAAGATGGTGTGTCATGGTTAACAATATCCTCAACATTTTCATATTCCTAGCTATTTGCCTACATGTCTCTCTCTTTCCTAATTGTATTGTATCCACATTAATTCTTCTATTTCTTTAAATCATACAAGGTTCAATACTTTTATTAATATTTTTAAGACACAAAGTTGTATTCTATTGAAAAAAAACTGTGACATCAAAGACAGGGGAACTATATATCTAGATTCCATTAGCAAGTTTCCTCTAACTGAATCAACCAAAATGTTAAATCCTATGTGACAAAAACGAACTTATTCTGCCTTGTGACCTGGTTAATTTTTCATCATTTGCTTATGATTGCTTTCTTTCTTTCTTTCTTTCTTTCTTTCTTTCTTTCTTTCTTTCTTTCTTTCTTTCTTTCAAAACTTCTCTCCAAGGCTATTGGTCCTGTGAAGGTTCTATGCCCCAGTATAGGGTATGCCTGGGCAAGGAAGTGGGGGTGGGTAGGTTGGGGAGCAGGAGGAGGAGGCAGAGGATAGGGGATTTTCGGAGGGGAAACTAGGAAAGGGGATAACATTTGAAATATAAATAAAGAGAACATCTAATTAAAAAAACCTTCTTTCCAGCCCCCCTCTTCTTCCCCTTCTTCTTCCCCTTCTTCTTCCCCTTCTTCTTCCCCTTCTTCTTCTTCTTCTTCTTCTTCTTCTTCTTCTTCTTCTTCTTCTTCTTCTTCTTCTTCTTCTTCTTCTTCTTCTTCTTCTTCTTCCTTCTTTCTTCTTTCTTCTTTCTTCTTTCTTCTTTCTTCCTCTTCCTCTTCCTCTTCCTCTTCCTCTTCCTCTTCCTCTTCCTCTTCTTCTTCTTCTTCTTCTTCTTCTTCTTCTTCTTCTTCTTCTTCTTCTTCTTCTTCTTCTTCTTCTTTCTTCTTCTTTTCTTCTTCATTGAATACTGCTATATAGGTTTGACTGTCCTGGAACTCACAGAGTTAAACCTGCTTCTGCCTCTTGAGTGCTGGGATTAAAGGCATGTGCCACTGCACCTGGCTTAGTATTAGTTGTAATGTCATTCCCCAAACTTAAAGCCCCCATCCTCTCCTCTGCTCCTCTTCCCTGTGTTCCTTTTCCCTTACTCTCTCTCTTTCCCTTCATTCCCTTCCTTTCCCTCTCCCTGTCTCCTGTTCTCTTCTCTTTCCTCTCTATTTTTCTCCTCTCTCACCCTCTCCCTTTTCATCCCCACTTTCTTTCCTCAGGCTTCAGAAGTAAGTTAAGTCACTCAAAATTGCATTTCTCCCAAATATATGCTAATTCAATGAGAAACTCCTACTCTCCAGTTAGCCTAAACAAGACCTTATATTAACATAGAGATAATCTTTAGAGATAGACTTCATCAACATCTCCTGAATACTTTATCACCTTTCGGATTAAGTAAGTTATTAGGACATTCAATTTTTTCCTTTCCTTTTTTCTTTTTTCCTTTTCCCTTTTTCCTTTCTCCCTTTCCTTTCCTTTCCTTTAATAACAAGATCCTCCCAAGTGCAATAGTTCTTTCATTTTATATTGCATGCCTGAAAATTATTTTCTCCTTGCAAATTCTCATTCTCTTAGATTTGACTCAGTCCTCACATTTTACTGAACGACATTCTATGATGATTTTCACAAGGAAGACCAAGCTAAGCCTTTCTTCTTCTGTTCTCTATTTCTCTGTTAACCATCTTCATAATCAGATCTCATATGTTGTTATTAGTTACTAGAGCAATTTTTAGTTTTTCCTTTCAAGCAATGCTTACAAAAAAATGAAAAATTAAAAAAAAAATAATGTGGATTTTAGGATAGAGGAGTGTGAAGAAAAGAACTGACCACAAGATGGCAGTAGAGGAGCACACACGAGTATTATTAATGAAGCTGTCCTTTGCTCAGGATAACACCCAGAAACCATGTCCTTTATTACTCTTTATTTAACTCCAGCCCTAACCAAATCCCTGCCTCTTAGTAGGAATTTAACAGAGGCTTAAGTAAAAAAGAGAAAAAAGTAAGTTAGGAAGTTCTAGATATGCACAGTTATAAAATTTTAGTTTTTTAAAAAAAATATTTTTTTAATTTTATTTTTTCATTTATTTATTTATTTACTTTATATTAAGGTCACTGACCCCCTTCTCTTGGTCTCCCTCACAGAGACCCTCCATCTCCAAACCTCTCTGTTCTCCTCTGAGAGGGTGAAGGCTTCCCTGAGTATCATCCACCTACCCTGGCACATCAAGTCTCTAACACGGCTAGGCCCATCCTCTCCCATTGAAAAAATATTTTAAAATTAAACTAAATTTACATTTATTTATTTATTTATTTATTTATTTATTTATTTATTGACAGAGTCTCTTTATGTAGCACTGGCTGTCCTGGAATTTGCTATGTAGAACAGACTAGTGTTGAACTCAGAGAGCTGCCTGTCTCTGCCTCCTAAGTGCTGGTTTTAAAGGGGTAGACTACCACACAAGGTTTAGAATTTTAATTGTTTTAGATATACTATTTATTTTGAGTGTGTGGTTTAGTCCCAGGGAGCTCTGCGGGTACTGGTTATTCCACACTCTCACCTGTGCAGACTAGTCTCAGAGGGATCCTGGAACCAAGATGGCTCCTCTAGGTGCTCCGGCAAAGCCTTCCTGGGCAGGGCAGACGACTCTCCTCTGGCAGGGAAGGTGCCTGGATGTCTGGAGCACGAAACAGGGTCTGCCTCAGAAGCTGTGTCTCTTCTGCTTGTCCCAGAAGCTGTTAGCTTCTGCGGGTACTGGTTATTCCACACTCTCACTTGCACAGACTAGCCTCGGAGGGATCTGGGAACCAAGATGGCTCCCCCAGGTGCTCCAGTGATGTTGACATCTTCTAATACTGTGAAAGCTAACTAATAAGACTTATGCTTCTAGGTTAGTACCAGCTTGCATTTTCCATGCAATGATGACCCAAATATGTGGTATCTTCACCAATGGCTTCTTACCATCAAGTTCTGGATGATAAGCAGGAGCAATGGCAATACCTTTTAATACTTAGGGTTTCTGTGGAACCACTGGCAACCTGAAAAACAGGCAGCTCATACCTGACACTGTGTTTTCTTTTTGATTACTTAAGGTGTTTGTGAAAGCTCTCTCCTCTTTATAGTGTAATTCAATTTCACCTGGTTTTATATATGTATATTTATGTATTTCAGGATATTTCTACAGTAGTCATTTTCTATATGCAATTTTCAAAGGACTTTAGCACTATGTATTCATTTCCATATGCTCTTCTTTGCCTTACTTTCTTATTCGTTCATATAATTTAAATCCTTCATACTAACTATTTTTTCTCAGCTCCATTGGAAGCTTACCCTTTCATCTGCTACTTAGGTTAATTTTTTTTTTTTTTTACTTCTATGGGTACTAAAATAAAATCATACCCGTCTTAAGAGTCAAAACTAGCATCAACATAGGAGAGGGAACATGAAGTCTTTGTCTTGCTACAGAGCTTAGAAATAAAAGGAGCATGGTACCACCACAAAACAGACATATTGATCAATGCAATACAGCTGAAAACATAAATATAAGCCCACACTCTTCAGCCAACTGATTCTTGACAAAGAAGCCAAAAATAAATATTGGAATAAAGACAGCATCTTCAACAAATGGTACTGGTCATTTTCATGATTCCAGATAAAAGAATGAAACTAGATTATTATCTCACCCTGGCACAAAACTTAATCATACATGGATCAAGAACCTCAGCATAAAAGCTGTGTCCTAGTTTGGTTCTCTGTTGCTGTGATAAAACACTGAATGAAACCAACTTGAAGAGGAACCAGTTTATTTGGTGTATGATTTCTCAGTACAGTCCATTACTGAGCAAATTAAGAAGGAATTTAGAGGGAAGAACTGAAGCAAAACCATGGAGGAGTATTGCTAATTATCTTGTTCCGCATGGCTTGCTGAGTTGCTTTCTTGTATAGTCTAGGATCACTAGTCCTGGAGTGACAATAATAACAGTGGATGGGCACTCCAATATCCATCATTATTTAAGAAAATGCCCCATAGACAGACAGCCCAGGCAAATATGGAACAGGCAATTCTCAAAATGAAATTCTTTCCTGAGTTTCCCATATGACCCTAGTTTGTGTCAAGTGAAAAATATTTAATCAGAACAACTTGATAATCTGATTTCAACAGAGGAGAAAGTAGAAAATGTACTTCTAGTTATATGCATAAGAAGCACATTCTGAACAATGACTGTGGTATCACAGGCATTAAGATAAAAATTGACATCCACCAAGCTTAGTCTGCACAGGTGAGAGTGTGGACTGCAGAAGCTAACAGCTTCTGGGACAGGCAGGAGCCATAGAGCTTCTGAGGCAGCCCCCTTTTCGGGCTCCAGATATCTTGGCACCTTCCCTGCCAGAGGATAGGCGTCTGCCCGGATTGGGAGGGCTTTGCCAGACGATCTGGGGGAGACATCTTGGTTCCTGGACACCACCGAGCCTAGACTTCACAGGTGAGAGTGTGGACTGCAGAAGCTAACAATTTCTGGGACAGGTCCTGTTTTGGGTCTTCATCTTCTACCAGGAGGCTAGTCTGAACGCCAGATATCTGTGCACCTTCCCTGAAAGAGGAGAGCCTGCCTACAAAGAGTGCTCTGACCACTGAAACTCAGGAGAGAGCTAGTCTCCCAGGTCTGCTGGTAGAGAATAACAGAATCAGGAGAGGAACAAGCTCTAACCAGAGACAACTATAACAACTGACTCCAGAGTTTACCAGATGGCGAAAGGCAGACAGAAGAATCTTACTAACAGAAATCAAGATCACTCACCATCATCAGAACGCAGCAGTCCCACCTCAGCCAGTCCAGGGCACTCCAACACACCAGAAAACCTACACCCGGATTTAAAGGCATATCTCATGATGATGGTAGAAGACATCAAGAAGGTCTTTAATAACTCACTTAAAGAAATACAGGAGAATACTGCTAAAGAGTTGCAAGTCCTTATAGAAAAACAGGAAAACACATCCAAACAGGTGATGTAAATGAACAAAACCATACTAGACCTAAAATGGGAAGTAGACACAATAAAGAAAACCCAAAGTGAGGCAAAGCTGGAGATAGAAAGCCTAGGAAAGAAATCGGGAACCATAGATGTGAGCATCAGCAACAGAATACAAGAGATGGAAGAGAGAATCTCAGGTGCAGAAGATTCCATAGAGAACATCGGCACAACAATCAAAGAAAAAGCAAAATGCAAAAAGATCCTAAGACAAAACATCCAGGAAGTCCAGGACACAATGAGAAGACCAAACCAACGGATAATAGGAGTAGATGAGAATGAAGATTTAAACTCAAAGGGTCAGCAAATATCTTCAACAAAATTATAGAAGAAAACTTCCCAAACCCAAAGAAAGAGAAGCCCATGAACATACAAGAAGCCTACAGAATTCCAAATAGACTTGACCAGAAAAGAAATTCCTCCCGACACATAATAATCAGAACAACAAATGCACTAAATAAAGATAGGGTATTAAAAGCAATAAGGGAAAAAGGTCAAATAACATATAAAGGCAAGCCTATCAGAATTACACCAGATTTTTCACCAGAGACTAGGAAAGCCAGAAGATCCTGGACAGATGTTATACAGACCCTAAGAGAACACAAATGCCAACCTAGGCTACTATACCCAGCCAAACTTTCAATTACCATAGATGGAGAAACCAAAGTATTCCAGGACAAAACCAAATTCACACATCATCTTTCCACAAATCCAGCCCTTCAAAGGATAATATCAGAAAAAAACCAATACAAGGACGGAAACCACATCCTAGAAAAAGCAAGAAAGTAATCCTTCAACAAACCTAAAAGAAGACAGCCACAAGAACAGAATGCCAACTTTAACAACAAAAATAATAGGAAGCAACAATTACTTTTCCTTAATACCTGTTAATATCAGTTAATACCTGTTATTGGACTTAACTCCCCATTAAAAAGACAGACTAAGAGACTGGCTACACAAACAGGACCCAACATTTTGCTGCTTACAGGAAACTCATCTCAGGGAAAAAGACAGACACTACCTCAGAATGAAAGGCTGGAAAACAATTTTCCAAGCAAATGGTCTGAAGAAACAAGCTGGAATAGCCATTCTAATATCTAATAAAATCTACTTCCAACCCAAAGTCATCAAAAAAGACAAGGAGGGGCACTTCATACACATCAAAAGTAAAATCTTCCAAGAGGAACTCTCAATTCTGAATATCTATGCTCTAAATACAAGGGCAGCCACATTCATTAAAGAAACGTTAGTAAAGCTCATGGCACACATTGCACCTCATACAATAATAGTGGGAGACTTCAACACACCACTTTCACCAATGGACAGATCATGGAAACAGAAACTAAACAGGGACACAGTGAAACTAACAGAAGTTATGAAACAAATGGATCTAACAGATATCTACAGAACATTTTATCCTAAAACAAAAAGATATACCTTCTTCTCAGCACCTCATGGTACCTTCTCCAAAATTTACCACATAATTGGTCACAAAACAAGCCTCAACAGATACAAAAATATTTCCCATGCATCCTATCAGATCACCATGGACTAAGGCTGATCTTCAATAACAAAATAAATAATAGAAAGCCAACATTCACGTGGAAACTGAACAACACTCTTCTCAATGATACCTTGGTCAAGGAAGGAATAAAGAAAGAAATTAAAGACTATTTAGAGTTTAATGAAAATGAAGCCACCTCACTTGAAACCCTGGCTGGTTTAGAACTGTAGACTAGGCTGGCTTCAAACTCAAATCTGCCTGCCTCTGCTTCCTGAATATGGAATTAAAGGTGTGTACTATTCCCTGAAGTTATTAAAAGAACTGTAAACATGAGAAATATTTCAGGTCTGATGACTTTGTATTTACTCACAAATACACAAACACAAATAAGTACATATCCATATATATGTAAATAAAATTTTTATGAATTTAAATGGTAAAAAAAAAAAGAAAATGAAGCCACAACATACCCAAACTTATGGGACACAATGAAAGTATTTCTAAGAGGAAAACTCAAAGCTCTGAGTGCCTCCAAGAAGAAACTAGAGAGAACACACACTAGCAGCTTGACAACATACCTAAAATCTCTAGAACAAAAGGAAGCAAATTCACAGAAGAGGAGTAGACAGCAGAAAATAATCAAACTCAGGGGTGAAATCAACCAAGTGGAAACAAGAAGAACTATTCAAAGAATCAACCAAATGAGGAGCTGGTTCTTTGAGAAAATCAACAGGATAGATAAACCCTTAGCCAGACTCACTAGAGGGCACAGGGACAGCATCCTAATGAACAAAATCAGAAATGAAAAGGGAGATATAACAACAGATCCTGAAGAAATCCAAGACACCATCAGATCCTTCTACAAAAGGTTATACTCAACAAAACTGGAAAACCTGGATGAAATGGAAAAATTTCTAGACAGATACCAGGTACCAAATTTAAATCAGGATCAGGTTAATGATCTAAACAGTCTGATATCCTCTGAAGAATTAGAAGCAGTCATTAATAGTCTCAAAACCAAGAAAAGCCCAGGACCAGATGGATTTAGTTCAGAGTTCTATCAGACCTTCAAAGAAGATCTAATTCCAGTTCTTCACAAACTATTCCACAAAATAGAAGCAGAAGGTACTCTACCCAATTCATTTTATGAAGCTACAATTACTCTTATACCTAAACCACAGAAAGACCCAACAAAGATAGAGAACTTCAGACCAATTTCCCTTATGAATATCAATGCAAAAATCCTCAATAAAGTTCTCTCTAACTAAATCCAAGAACATATCAATACAATCATCCATCCTGCCCAAGTAGGTTTCATCCCAGGGATCCAGGGATGGTTCACTATATGGAAATCCATCAACGTAATCCAGTATATAAACAAACTCAAAGACAAAAACCACATGATCATCTCGTTAGATGCTGAGAAGGCATTTGACAAAATCCAACCCCCATTCATGATAAAAGTCTTGGAAAGATCAGGAATTCAAGGCCCATACCTAAACATGATAAAAGCAATCTACAGCTAACCAGTAGCCAACATCAAAGTAAATGGTGAGAAGCTGGAAGCAATCACACTAAAATCAGGGACTAGAGAAGGCTGCCCACTTTCTCCCTACCTATTCAACATTATACTTGAAGTCCTAGCCAGAGCAATTTGACAACAAAAGGAGATCAAGCGGATACAAATTGGAAAGGAAGAGGACAAACTATCACTTTTTGCAGATGATATGATAGTATATATAAGTGACCCTAAAAATTCCACCAGAGAACTCCTAAACCTGATAAACAGGTTCAATGAAGTAGCTGGATATAAAATAAACTCAAACAAATCAATGGCCTTTCTGTACACAAAGGATATACAGGCTGAGAAAGAAATTAGGGAAACAACACCCTACTCAATACTCACAAATAATATAAAATACCTTGTTGTGACTCTAACTAAGGAAGTGAAAGATCTGTATGATAAGAACTTCAAGTCTCTGAAGAAAGAAATTAAAGATCTCAGAAGATGGAAAGATCTCCCATGCTCATGGAATGGCAGGATCAATATAGGATAAATGGCTATCTTGCCAAAAGCAATCTACAGATTCAATGCAATCCCCATCAAAATTCCAACTCAATTCTTCAATGAATTAGAAAGGACAAACCGCAACTTCATCTGAAATAACAAAAAACCTAGGATAGCAAAAACTCTGCTCAAGGATAAAAAAACCTCTGGTGGAATCACAATGCCTGACCTAAAGCTGTACTACAGAGCAATTGTGATAAAAACTGCATGGTACTGGTATAGTGACAGACAAGTAGAACAATGGAATAGAATTGAAGACCCAGGAATGAACTCACACACCTATGGTCACTTGATCTTTGACAAGATAGCTAAAACCATCCAGTGGAAAAAAGACAGCATTTTCATGGAAGGAGTTACAGAGACAAAGTTTGGCACTGAGACGAAAGAATGGACCATCTAGAGACTGCCATATCTGGGGATCCATCCCATAACCAGGTTCCAAACGATGACACCATTGCATACACTAGCAAGTTTTTGCTGAAAGGACACAGATATAGCTGTCTCTTGTGAGACTAGGCCGGGGCCTAGCAAACACAGAAGTGGATGCTCATAGTCAGTTCTTGGATGGATCACAGGGCCCCCAATGGAGGAGCTAGAGAAAGTACCCACGGAGCTAAAGGGATTTGCAACCCTATAGGTGGAACAACAATATGAACAAACCAGTACCCCCCCGGAGCTCGTGTCTCTAGCTGCATACGTATCAGAAGATGGCCTAGTCGGCCATCAGTGGAAATAGAGGTCCATTGGTCTTGCAAACTTCATATGCCTGAGTATAGGTGAACGCCAGGGCCAAGAATTGGGAGTGGGTGGGTGGGGGATTGGGTGGGGTAGCATGTGGGGGACTTTTGGGATAGAATTGGAAATGTAAATGAAATAAATAC
This sequence comes from Mus musculus, assembly GCF_000001635.26. Classification (NCBI taxonomy): domain Eukaryota; kingdom Metazoa; phylum Chordata; class Mammalia; order Rodentia; family Muridae; genus Mus; species Mus musculus. The sequence continues at coordinate 105,891,407 of NC_000073.6, forward strand.
CTAATACAAAAAATTCTAAAAAAAAAAGTTCAAAATTTACAATGAGGACCTCTTGATACTACAAAGCTTCTGGATAGAAAAGAACACCATGATGATGGGAAAAGAAAGAAGGTGAAAGTTTTCATCAATTTTGCATCTGACAGATGGTTACACTGTAAGCCATATAAAACATTAAATCAGTAAACAAGAAAACAGCCCCACTGCAAAATGGAGTAGGGTGCTAAACATAGTTCTTAGAAGAAACACAAATCACCAAGGTATAGTTTAAAATATACAACTATTCTTAACTGTCAGGGAAATGTAAAGTAAATCTCCTTTGGATTTCATTGTAAGACATTCAGAATGGCCATTTCAAAATACATATTACAAGTCATGCTGGTGAGGATTCTGGGAAAGGGGAACACTTATTTTTGGTGGGAGTGCAAACTGTTGGATTCCCTATAAGGATCTATGTGAATATTTCTTAAAAATGTATACTACATGTTCCCAATAAGTTGAAGATATCTGGGGCATGAGCTATCTGTGAAGAGGAGTCACATACAGAGAATGAAATCAGAATAAGTGGGATCTGTACATTGCAGGCAGCAGAGTTGCAGAGCTGGATACACTGAAGTCCTTTGAGACTAAATATACATACAATTTATACACTAGACATAGAGCTATAGGACTTGATATTTTCCCTGGTGGATTTCTGCTTGCTTTGCTTTACTCTTTCCTTAATATACCCTCATATTTCCCATTTTGAAATGGGAATATGTATTCTCCTATTGTTAAAAATATATAATTCTTTTTAAAAACATTTATTTATCTTTTATGATTGTTCAAGGTGTCACAGTTAGGATTTTCCTCCATGTCTCAGATTTGACTTTGGACTTTGGAGTTTTGAGACTATTAAATATTTTAGAGTTTTTTAAGTGTTGGAGTAGTGTAACCTCCCCCCAGCCTGACCCTGACTGAGCCAGACCTTGACTTTGCTGCCACTAAGGAGATTACCTAGGATGGAGCCTGCCTTCCTAGATCACTCTATTTATCGTTCAGCCACAGTCGCTGTTCCTCTTCAAGATAATGCTACCTGCTGGGAGGCTACTGAGCTATTCCTGAGACTACACCCTATCCTGCACGTGGTCACCTGCAGCTGGGCTTCAAGGATGAGTTGGCGGGAATGGGCCTTCCCCTCTGTCTTAGTCAGGGTTTCTATTCCTGCACAAACATCATGACCAAGAAGCAAGTTGGGGAGGAAAGGGTTTATTCGGCTTACACTTCCATACTGCTGTTCATCACCAAGGAAGTCAGGACTGGAACTCAAGCAGGTCAGGAAGCAGGAGCTGATGCAGAGGCCATGGAGGGATGTTCTTTACTGGCTTGCCTCACCTGGCTTGCTCAGCCTGCTTTCTTATAGAACCAAGACTACCAGCCCTGAGATGGTCCCACCCACAAGGGGCCTTTCCCCCTTGATCACTAATTGAGAAAATGCCTTACCGTTGGATCTCATGGAGGCATTTCCTCAACTGAAGCTCCTTTCTCTGTGATAACTCCAGCTGTGTCAAGTTGACACAAAACTAGCCAGTACACCCTCCTTTATAAGCTCATTCTCCATTAAACATTTGAGCCTTGATCAGGAACCTTGTCTTGGCTCCATTTCTCTCTCATCCGCCTAGTTTTCCCTCTCTTTTCAGCCCCAGTTTGCCTCCCAGGTGTAACCCAGTTCATGTTAGCTGTGGCCTGGTTTCCAACAGAGTAGATGCATTTTGCATTTTGGTATGGCTATGAGCCTATAGGAGTCAGGAGTGGAATATTGTAATTTTGATGAGAAGTGGCCCATAGGCTTATATATGTCTGTGGTGTGTCCCCTACTGGTTGCACTGTTTGTGGGCAAATAAACTTTTAGGATATACCTCATTTCTTCAGAGACCTATGTAGCTTTGTTGTGAGAAGTATAACACTGTCTTAGGAGTTTATAACCCCATTGGCTTACGGTTTGCCCTCTCTGTTTCCTTTGTGAAGATGAGATGTGAACTCTCAGCTTCTTGCTCCTGATTTTTGTTGCTCAGCTTCCCCACTGTGATAGACTCTTAGACTTCTTGATCCTTGACCAAAACCATATTTTTCTCTATAAGTAGCTTTGGTTATTTTATCCTAAGAACAGAAAAGTACCTACTCTAATTAGGAAAATTTACTTATTGCTGGGTCAAAATATTGGACAAAGTCACTAAAGGAAGAATAGTTTCAGTTCATGGTTTGAGTTCCAGGTGGGGAGAATTTGTAGAGGCAGGAACTTGAGTTCTTGAGTTCCAACAAAGGGAGAGCAGTGAATGTTCTGTGCTCAGGGAACCTCCTCTTTTTTTATGCAGTCTAGGACTTCAGCCCAGAAAATGGTGCTTCCCAGCTATGGACAGTCCTTCTACCTCCATTAATGTAATCATTGTCAACTCTCACGGACATAGACTACCAATCTAAAAGTATCTTTCACTGGTGTACTTGGAGGCTTGTTTCCTAGGTGATTGTAGGTCATTTAAAAAATCCACAATCATAGTTAAGCATTGTCTTAGGGTGATGTGAACAGACATCATGACCAACACAATCCTTAAGAGGACAACATTTAATTGTGGATGCCTTAGAGGTTCAGAGGTTCAGTCTAGTATCATCAAGGCAGGAACATATCATCATCCAGGCAGGAATGGAGTAGCAGGAGCTGAGAGGTCTACATCTTCATCTGCTGGTCTCTAAGAGAAGACTGCTTTGCTAGCTGGAAGTGGGTCTGATAGCCCACACCCACAGTGATACACCTACTCCAAAAAGGCCACAGCTACTACAGTAGGGCCACACCTTATCATAGTGCCACTAGGCCGAAGATAGGCAAACCATCACAACCATCATAACCCCATCCTCATTTTTTACCTGATCACCATAATAGAATTTCAGGAATGATTCTTTCTCAGACCTATATATAACACCAGGCTTTAATTTTTATGTTCATTTTTTTTTATTGTCTCAGCGGTTAAGAGCACTGACTACTCTTCCAGAGGCCCTGAGTTGAAATCCCAGTGACCACATGGTGGATCACAATCATTTGTAAGAGAGCTACAGTGTACTTATATATAATAAAATAAATACTCTTAAAAAAAGAAAACCTGCTGGGCGTGGTGGCGCATGCCTTTAATCCCAGCACCCGGGAGGCAGAGGCAGGTGGATTTCTGAGTTCGAGGCCAGCCTGGTCTACAGAGTGAGTTCTAGGACAACCAGGGCTATACAGAGAAACCCTGTCTTGAAAAAACAAAACAAAACAAAACAAAAACAAAAACAAAAATCCTTTTCTCTTTTTCTTCCCTCTTTCATTTGTTAAAATTATTATTAAATTATTTCATTTATTTATATTCCAAATGTTGTCTCCTTTATGGCTCCCCATCGCCGAGATCTTTAACCCATTCCCCCTCCCTTTTGCCCCAGAGGGTTTGATCGTCCACTCACCCATTCACCTTCACCTCATCCCCTACTAGTATCCCGCACCCTCAGGTGTCAAGTCTCTTCAGAATTAGGTGCATTCTCTCCCATTGAGGCCAGACAAGTCAAACCTCTGCTACATGTTTGCCAGAGGGCCGAACACCAGCCCATGTATTGTTGGTGGCTCAGTCTCTGTAATCTTTGAGGGGTTCAAATGCTATATTTTGATCATGATTTCCCTCTCTCCCAATTCCTTTCAAATCCTCTTCATTTCCCTACCAATACAATTTTATTACTATTATTTTTATTTCTTTCAAATAAAAACAAAACAAACAATAAAAAACAAAAAATAAGAAATACAGGAGAACAATACTCTTCCATAAGAACAAAAACAGAAAACAACCAAAGCAAAAAAAAAAAAATCAAAACAATAGATCATTAACATATTTAGTATATATGAATAAAGCATTAGATAATAAATCAGAGAGAAGTAAAATCATTTTCATAGAAAATCTTCAAGTCTTGCAATAGTAGCTAATTTATTTTTACTTATTTAATTTATAATGCAACTTCAATTTGTATGAGGATGTTGAAGACTAGCTATGTCAATGATCCAAAGAGGGCATGTGTGATTGTATACAATGTAAAGCTGGCACATGCTCATACACTTGGAGGATGAAGCAAGCTCCAACAAGTGAGCTCTAACATCTTTATTGTTCTCTTAGCCTTTTAACACCATCTAAGACAAAGTTCTCTATGTTTGACAAAAATTACTTCATAGCCATAAGTTGCAAGTTTTCTAAAAACAATCACAAAACACATGTTCTTCAATAAGACAATAAAATCATCACACAAGAGATTACAACAGGAGCATTGATTGTGTATTTCTCTTTTGAAACTCATACCTAAGCATTTCTCATCTAACGTTCTCTCATCTTTTTCTCCATAGCAAACCTAAAGCTATAATTTTTTTGTTATTGATTAACAATGTTTAAGCAAGCCAAGTCTACAGTAGCAAGTTTTCCATATGCTTAGATGGTGATCAATCTGTATTTACGAAGGAACAATCTCTCTTACATCTTATTTTTGTAGTCTTGTTCAGCTATACTGGAGAATCATCTATTCTCTATTCTATACTAATAATCGAATTATTTACTCCTTGTTTATTACCTTGCCTTTTTATGGTGCCCACCAAAACCTGTGACTATGTCTCTAGATCACAAAATCCAGGAACTCAGACCCAACCTAGAATGAATGTTTTGAGCATTAACTTGTCCCAAGCCTATTTTCTTCTTCCAAGTACAATCACATACTTGCAATGCATGAAAGCTCACTGTACTCCTTTTCAAACCTATGTAGCTCTCATTATCCTACAAGGGAAAGGTCACATTCTGCTCTTAATTCTAACTTTATCATATCTATTTAGCAGAACAAATTAAGCCATCTCCTTAAACTTTCTATCATTAACCCTAGTGCCTAAAACTATTTAAATCAACTCAGAAATTCTATAAAATCATTAATTCATCTAAACAGTCTTATTTTATGAAAGTTTAACTTCATATTGGTCTGCAGAAAAATTGCCCAATAGAGTGGGCCATATCGAGGAAGCTCAAATGTCTACTGCAGATCCTCCTGCATGGTGTTCTCCATTAGGCTCCCTTGGCTGAAGTAAAATTTCTGTGGCCCATCTAGTGTTCTGTCTGTGGCAGTTATTATTTTTTTAAGTCATTCAGGACTTCTTGCTTTGTGATTTTGGTCCATAAATCTGGAAGACTACCTTTCCCTGTAAATTTTTTGCCATAATTCTCTTCTAGGTTTGATCTGAAATGACAGACAAACCATTTCCAATATGGCTGGGTAGATGAGTCTGGGGTGATGCTCCATGTGGCATAATCACCTCCTGCTTCTCGATATTTCTTGAATGGGAATTCCCGGAAGCCATCTAAAATGAAGGAAATATTACTTGCTACACTACTAGTACAAACATTAATGTGGAACTGGTCTGTTTTATGCCAATGCCAACCACTGACAGCCTGAGGACGGTGGAATGGCACACTGTGGTCTCCTTCATGCTGGGGAATGGTGTTTGTACAAATTGCCTTACAAAAAGGACACTGTTTCCAACAGCCACAGAGATGTTCAGAGAGAATTTTCTCAATGTCAGGAACAATTTCATCTATGTGCTTACTTGAACAATCCTCTTCTACTTCCCTCATTGCAGGATCCAAAGCTTTGCTCATGGCTTCTTTGAGGAACTCAGTATCCATTAGCTCCTGGTGCTCTATGCTTACCAGGTCTTTCCTTGGGAAGACCAGGTTGCTCCCTAGGTGGTCACAGAACAAATCCAGCCAGTGAGATGCAGTGCTGCCTTTAGCTTTAGCTACCTTTGTGGAGTTATGAATGGCAGACAGGATAGTATTCTTGATGTCACCTAAGCTTATGTTTAAAAAAGTTTTTATTTTTTCACTCTCTTTTTCTGAACAGTATCTTTTAATGTGGTCTCTAATATAATCCCTGAAAAATTCCTCTGGCTTTTGAATGTATTTCCAGTATTTATCAAATTTTTCTTCTTCTGCTAGAGAGTAGAGAATATGTATCTCCAGGTTAGCTCTGTTTCCATTGAATTCAGGGCAGGTGGCTCGCATGTCTCCAGCTATTTTTTGAACCATTATTTTCCATATGCTGACAGAGATAGCAGGAGTGAGCTTGAGCCATAGGAAGTCAACAAAGGAAGTGATTGAAGTGGCACCTTGGCAGGAGATCTTAAAACTCATAAAGAAATCATCTTTCTTTCTCTCCAGATAGTTCACAGGGTCATTTGCAGTCTTGAATGCCGCGTGCATTTTCTTGAAATCCTTGGATGCTCTTTGGAATAAGTACAAGGATAAGTCAATGATGTAGTCTTTGGTAAATGTGTAGTCTCCCTCACAGGGTTCAGATTTCAGCTCATTTTCTATGATCCTCAAGATTTCATGAAAGTAATTCTGACTGTAATCACGCTTTTGTTTCCAAATGTTTGTAAGTGTTTCTGTAAATTTTAACTGAATGTTGTTGGTTGTCTTTTTGATGGATTCAACATGACAGGTTTCTAAACTCTTTCTAAGTAAAAGGTATTTCTTTTTCATTTGAATATGTTTGTCATACATGATTTCAAACTTTCCTTGAGACTTTATTTTTAGTCTTTCCACAATATTTTTGTCCTTCTTGAAATATTCCAGAAGGATATTTTCAGAGTCCAAATCAATGTTAGGCTCTGTGACATGAGGAACATTGGAAGATACATCATAAATCCAACTTGTCCAAAGTTGCCTGAATTTCTCATGCAACTCTTCATCACTTAATTCCTTACCCTTCAAATTTAAAGCTAACTTTCTGCTCCTCTCTAACAACTGATTTTCATATTGTGACTTTTGGTTATCAAGTATTTCTTGGCTATTTTTAAGACTGATATGTTCATTGCATTTCTGTCTGGTGTCTGAAATAAGTGAATCTTTAAGGATTAGTAACTTGTGTTCAAAATTTGCTTTCCACTGAACCAATATTTCACAATCTGGGTCTTCTTCAAAATATTTGTCAAATTCTTCTTTGATGGTTTTAAGTTTCCTGCTAAGTGGTTCCTCTAGTAAATTAGATGTGAGTGTCAGGATTTTTCCATTTTGAATCTGATTGTCAAGCTGATTCTGTAAGTCCAGTACATGACTCCTTAGCTCCCAGGTCCATTCATTATACTTTGTTTCCAGTTTGCTCATGGCTATGACCTCTTGGGTGTTCCTGAAACTGAAAATGAAGTTTTCACTGACAAGGGCTTTCCACAAATCTTGAACTCTGAATTTGAAATCTGATATTTTCAAGATCCTTCCCCTAGATTCCTGCTGGGCAGTTGAAAGAATTTCATTCCTTAGTTCCTGGACATTGTAGCTATAGCGAGGATTGGGAGGAGCCATTGGGGGATTGCCATCCCATAGGTGAGCAAAGTAGTAGACATGTCGATTGGCATCAAACTTAATTACATCACTGAAGCGGGTTATGTTGGAACACTCTTCCAACTCAGCAGCCAATGCAGTCATTTCATCCAGTTTCTGCTCCAGTCTCTTCCGTCCTTCCATAGTTTGGTCTTTTGCTGTAACTTCTCCCACATTCTGATGGACAAAGAGGCAACTGGGGGAGATTTTCACTTGTTTCATTCTCAGAAATGCTTGAACAGATATTTGTAGAATGTCCTGAATGTCTGAGGGATTCTCCCCAAAAATATTGATCAGAGTCAAGTTTCCAAGGCCAATGACTAATGTTGCCAACTCATGGTCCCAATTCTGGGATTTGTTGTTGAGTTCTGGAGCTCGAAGTCCTTCTGTGTCTATAACAAGCACATAATTAAAGCCAAGTTCTTCTGTGAATGTCTCTTCCACCTTCAGGAGCTGCATGTAGGCCCCCTTGGTACACCTGCCTGCACTGACTGTGAACTGTAGGCCAAACAGGGCATTCAGTAGGGTAGACTTCCCTGAGCTCTGCAGGCCAAGGACAGAGAGAACAAACAGCCTTTTGTCTCCAACTTTCTCTGTGATCTTGTCAAAAATAGCTGCTACCCACTTTAGAGGCACATATGAAGCATCCCCGTCCATCAGCTCAATGGGAACACCAGCTATCATCAGGTCTGCAGCAATTTGAGGGAGGCAGAGAAAAAGGCTATCTCTAGAGGAGGAAGTTTCTTCCAGAGCTTCATAGATCTGGCCAACTTCTCGGAGAAGGTGCTCAATTCCTAAAGTACAGTTATGAATCTCTGTGGAGATGGCTTCTATCTGATTCTGCACAGAGTTGCTCTTCTGTGCTCTTTGCTTTTCTGTTTGTATCCTTAACCACAAAGATCTCTGCCTTTCATGTAATTTGTCCAGGTGATCTATTGTCAGGTTGTCAAAAAACAGAGTGAGCCACTGCAAAACGTAGAGTTTGTTATGTGTTTCTGAATAGTCTTGGAGGAGTTCGAGAACAGAGCGCATTAAATCATTGAGAGGAAAGGCTTTTTCCAACTGTTGACGTCGAATTTTTCTTTTATGTGTTTCAATCTCACTCTTGTGTTGTTCGATGCTCCGATTCCCCTTTTCTCTCAGATGATAGAATTCTTTGTCTTTCTTACACCAAAGGTGCCAAAGTTGTCCTTGAAGGGGTAGTAAATTTTCTTTTGTCTGAGATAACTTGTATTCCTCCAGGAGGGCCATTACAGTCTGAGCCTTTTCTTTGGCTTCCTTGCAGTCTCTCTGGTCTTCATCAATAATGAATCCTAGCTCTCTAGCTGTCTGTGAACAGTCCTCTAAACTGAGAACAGTGTTAGAGAGCTCTAGAAAATGTTTGATGGCATTGGTGAGCTCCTCTGTTAATTCTGCCTCATTTCTATTCTTGATGCCAATTCTCATTCTTTTACCAGAAGTATTTGCTATGGCCTTTTCTTTGTCATCAATCAAGCAGATCAAAGGTGTTGATGACTGCCAGAGGTGTCTGACAAGCTTTTGGTTTTCTTTATTGTTATCAGAAACTGACATGAGGACCACAATGATAGAAGAGACATGTTGGAGGAAGCTGAGTTGTTGGGTGTGTTCCTTTGCATCTCCATGAAGACTGGTGAAGGTCAGACAATTTTCAAACGTGTCCTCACCTTGGCCGGCAGGACAGAACCAGCAGATTTCCACCACTCCCTGCATCAGGAGACAGTGTTTGTTGCTTCCTTTGCAGTGTCTGTGAAAAAACACGTCATGTTTACGTTTACTGAGAAGAGAGTTCATGATCTGAGATTTGGAAGCAGAGAGGTCATTTCCAACTCTAATGAAGGACACAATGGGGGTAGAGACACGACACATCTGCTGATTTCTGTGACTGTAGCTCTTGTCCTGTGGAGATTTACTTGCATCTTGCCAACTTTTCCTAATTTGTCTGAGAGACCAAAGATAAAATTCAATCTGAGAAGTGTTGGGATTTGGTACCACAAGGGGGAGTGCATAATGACAAATGGAAAGTTTAGAGAAAATATATTGCCTGGTAAGATCATCTGCACAGTGTAAAATGGTCATCTGGATATCCAATGGGTGAATGTGGGGCCAGGACTCAGTGGCTGAAGGATAGCCAGGACTATCATTGTCTATAATGACATCGTCATATGGATCAATATCTTCATTTTCGTGATTGGAGGAACCTATGGAGATTTGTTTTTTTATGTTTTCATCATCTTTGACTATCAGATGTCTGAACCCATAATCCAACATCAGTAGCTTTTGTAGGAAATAGAATGGAAGCTCCTTTTCAGACCTTGGCTGTGAATTGTACACAGAGGTCTTATAGATCAGATGGAAGTCAGCTCTGCTCATCCTTTTTGGATAGTAATTGTCTAGGCCTAGACGTTGGAGTAATTTCAGGAAAGGTCCATTTTCTATCATTCCTTTTGTGATGTTTTCATTACTTTTTTGTTTATAGGTCTGTTTCTTTCCATGGCAGAGACTTTGCAATTGTTTTTTTACCTCATCCATTTGTAAGTAATGGGTGGTGGCTTTATAGTCCCCCTCAATGAGTAGTCTCAAATCATTCTCCAGACTTTCCCAGTCATGATGTTCTCCATGTTTTGTGAGAACATGTGCAACTTCTTCAGACAACAGTGTCCCCATATGTTGTTTAATTAATGCCAAACGTTGTCTTTTCTCTTCTGTAGAAATATCTGTGATTTCAACTGTGGTTCTTAGAGCTGTGAGCACCAGGAATGCCTGGGCTCTGTAGTTGCAAATATTTTTAAGCTCTTGGTATTTGTGTTGGTTACTTTGCATTTGATCCAAGAGGAAGTTTAACTCATCACACCCCAGAAGATGCTGAAAAATACTGTTTACCAACTGATAGCCTGCACCAGCTGCAATGGAAAGCAGCAGCAGCTGCATGTCTGGCTGTTCTGTTTCTTTGAGGTACTTCAAGAAGGAGCTGAGAGCTGTGGTGACCTCATATGTAGCCGTTCTTTCTGCTTCTTCCACTGTTTCTGGGGCCTCATTTTTGAAATTCACTTCCATCAGGTATTTGTGGGTTTTCTTTAAGGTCTTAATGAATTCAGAAAATGAGGTGATTTTGACTTGCTCTTCCCCATACTCTGACTGATTGATCCACTGTATGATGGAGTGTGCCTCAGGAAAGTTTGTAACTTTGTAGACATGAGGTTCTAGAAGGATGCACAACTGAGATTTAATAAACTGAGTTTTATAAGTGGGTGAAGTTTTGCAGAACTTTACAGTATTTATTAGAAAATTCTGCAGATCCCAATCAGTGAGACATGTATTAATCCAAATGTTATAACTTTTTATTTTTTGACTCAATGTTTGCATAAAATCTAATAACTTTGTAAGTTGTTCTTCAGGATCAGAAACCTCCCAGCATTTCACATCCTCTATGAAAAGCTTAGCTTCTTTTCTAGCAGTCAGAAATTCTTCCCCCTCTTGAATCTGGGCATCTAGTTCAGTCAGAGCAGTGTAGTTGTCTTTTAGGCAGTTAGCCACTTGAAGAGCATTCTTAAAATCAGTTCTGTGGCTAGACAGGATGATGTCCCAAATAGGTACCAACTGCAGTTCCCTATCAATGACAGACCAGGTTTGATTGCTAACTACAAGGCCAGCTGTCCACTGGGCAATTCCATCTGCTTCTGCTGGTCCACCTATCTGGGCTACAGATAGTTGTACCTTGGTTTGAGAGTGTAGATGAGTTGTACTGAATGATGCTGTTTCTGAATTTGAGTTTGCTATATTAACACTTGCACCGACTTTAACTCCAAAGCCACTATAACTGCCCATAATGTAAATATTCAAAGACTCTCTTGTTTGCTGCTTTACATCAGCCAAGTGCTCACTTTTGAAACCTTCTGAAATGGCTTTCCAGCAGTAGATTCCACCCAGTTGCAGAGGGCCTTGGTTAGCATGAGAGCCAAACCTATGGAAAAAGTTTTCAGCCCTGTGCCTTAGTAAGGGTAGTCCATCTCGGTGGTCTGTTGTCTGCTCCAGGAGTTCTTCAATAGTTTTTAGTTCCTGGAGAGCAGCATTGGAGAGTTCAAGATCATTGATGTGAAAATGGCACGTGGCCAATGGGATGTAGCTGAACCTGGCTGAGCAAAAATAAGTTTGCTCTGAATGGGATTGGTGTGTATTCTCAGATGCTGTCTGTTCGTTTTGATCTATACCAGCTTCTAGACTAAATCCCCATCCTTCGCCTTTAACCAAGGAGGTTGAACTGAAACCCATCATCTTTATAGTCTCTGTAAACATGGCTTGTTCGTGAAAAGATGAAAATTCCATCGTTTTTATTTCGGTGCCATGTTCTGGGCCAACAAGTGAGAACTGCTTAGGGACACTGAGTAGCTCTTCTCTCTTCTGAATCAGGCTTCTTGGGTGGTTGGTCTTATAAATTCCCTGCAGAGCCAGCCCTCCAGATGCCCATCTTACCAGGTCTCCATCTGAGAGGTTTGGACTGTGAGCCAGGGTCCGTTCCATGTGACTGAGATGTCTCTCCATTATTTCAGTGATGTCTTTTAGGGACACTTCAGCCGTTGGCCAGCACTCCTCAGGGATCTCCATTGCTTGTCTCAGCTCTGCTTCTTTTCTCCTCACTGCCTCTTCCTCTCTGTGCTTCCCTTCTGACTGCAAGGCTTTCAGAGCCTGCAGTGCTTGTCCTGCCTGCCTCTGCCTGTTCTTTTTCATCTCCCTTGGAGTCTCCTGTAGCTCTGCAACACTGTTTGGCTGTGAGAAGTCCAGTAACTTCTCCAGCGCCCTTTTCTCCCATGTGTGTGTTGTCTGGGACTTCAGCTTCTGGAGGTCATTCCTGTCTAAATATTGTAAGGCCTGGGCCGAGGTGACACCCAGATCTTCCTGAAGCTTAGGTAACCAGTAGTCAACAGACAGTCCCACTTCTGTCAGCATCTCCTGGAGATTGTGCTTCCTTCTGCTTTGTAGCTGAGGCTCATCAGTGAAACACTTTGCTGTTGCCATGGCTCTGTGGGGGAACAAATTGTAGTTAGCTTTGTTTGTGTCCTGACCTTAGAAATCATCAGCTGTCTTGCTAGAAATGTGAATTACTAATGTTTCATCATGTGTAATTGTTCAAGTGTATTTTAAAACCATTTCGTGTGTATGAAGCCTCTCCTGGGTGTTCTCAGCATAAGCTCTTTTGTTGGATACTAACATGGGTTGTTGTGTCTTAAAAAAATGCAATATACTTCAGTGAGATGGAGTCCCTTAGCACAACATTCTAGCACAACATTATCCCCTGAGGAAAAATTGACATGTGACAGGCCTAGTATAAAAGGGTATTTTATAATATATATATATATATATATATATATATATAATAGTACTGGGGGTAGGGAGTCAGGGAGCAGAGAACTTACCTCGAAAGGGGTAGAGGCAGAGAAAGAGGGACAAAGAAGGGTAGAAAGAGAGAGAGAGGACCAAAAGAGATTGGCTGGGAACGTGAGGAAGAAATAGAGAAGATGGAGGGGGAGGGGAAGGGTGAGGGACAGTAAGTGTAAATGACAGGGGTGAAGGCGAGGGAGAGTAAGAGTAAGAGACAGAGGGGGAATGCCAGCTGAGTAGTTCTTATATGTCTAGTTCCTTGCTCTATCTGGCAGGCAGAGAAGCAAGCTAGTGCTAGGTAGCTGTTTTTCGGGGAGCCTAGAATATATATATGTGTGTGTGTATGTGGTATATGTAAATATATATACACATGCATAATATATGATATTATAATATATAACATATATTATGAACACACACACATGTATACACACACACATTAAGAAAAAGATGCCATGCATTTGAAAGAGAGTAAAAGCTGGGTAAATGGGAGAGTTTAGAGGGGAAAAAAAGAAAAGAGGAAATGATGTAATTACATTATAACTCAACGTACTTTTTCATTTTTATATTTTAATTAATTAATCTTATACCCAAACTTAGTTTTCTCTCCCTCCTCTCCTCTTATTCCTTCCTCTCTCCCCATTCACTCCTCCTCTCTTTCTCTTCAGAAAGGGGGGTCACCCACAGATATCAATCAGCTCTGGTTTATCAGGTTGTAGTAAGTCTCGGCATAGCCTCTCCTGTTGACTCTAGACAAGACAGCCCAAAAGGAGAAAATGTTTTTTCTCCCACATTTTTATTAGATATTTTCTTCATTTACATTTCAAATGCTATCCTAAAAGTCCCCTATACCTTCCACCTGACCCGTTCCCCTACCCACTCACTTCCATTTCTTGGCCCTGGTGTTCCACTCTACTGGGGCATATAAAGTTTGCTAGACCTAGGGGCCTCTCTTCCCAATGATGGCCAACTATGCCATCTTCTGTTACATATGCAGCTAGAGATACAAGGTCTGGGGGTACAGATTAGTTCATATTGTTGTTCTACCTATTGGGTTGCAGACCCTTTCAGCTCTTGGGTACTTTCTCTAACTCCTATATTGGGGGACTGTGTTCCATCCTATAGATGACTGTAAGCGTCCACTTCTGTATTTGCCAGTCACTGGCAAAGTCTCACAGGAGAGAGATATATCAGGGTCCCTTCAGCAAAATCTTGCTGGCATATGCGATAGTGTCTGCATTTGGTGGCTGATTATGGGATGGACCACCGGGAGGGGCAGTCTCTGGATAGTCTAACCTTTCGTCTTAGCTCCAAACTTTGTCTCCGCAACTCCTTCAATGGATATTTTATTCCGTATTCTAAGGAGGAATGAAGTATCCATGTGTTGGTCTTCCTTCTTGATTTTCTTGTGTTTTGGAAGTTGTATCTTGGGTATTTTAGGTTTCTGGGCTAATATCCACTTATCAGTGAGTGCATATCAAGTGAGTTTTTTGAGATTGGGTTCCCTCCCTCAGGATGTTATTTTCCAGATATATCCATTTGCCCAAGAATTTCATAAAGTCATTGATTTTAATAGCTGAGTAGTACTCCATTGTGTAAATGTACCACATTTTCTATATTCATTCCTATGTTGGGTACATTCCACCTTCTGGTTATTATAAATAGGGCTGCTATGAACATAGTAGAACATGTGTCATAATTACTAGTTGGAACATTTTCTGGGTATATGCCCAGGAGAGGTATTGCTGGTCTAGTAGTAGTACTATGTCCAGTTTTCTGAGGAACCACCAGACTGTTTTTCAGAGTGATTGTACCAGCTTGCAATCCCACCAGCAATGGAGGAGTGTTCCTCTTTCTCCATATCCTCACCAGCATCTGCTGTCACCTGAATTTTTGATCCTAGCAATTCTGACTGGTGTGAGGTGGAATCTCAGGGTTGTTTGATTTGCATATCCCTGATGATTAAGGATATTGAACATTTTTTCAAGTGCTTCTCAGCCCTTTGGTATTCCTCAGTTGAAAATTCTTTGTTTAGCTCTGTTCTGGAGTCCATCTTCTTGATCTCTTTGTATATATTGGATATTAATCCCCTATCAGATTTAGGATTGGTAAAAATCCTTTCCCAATCTGTTGGTGGCCTTTTTGTCTTATTGACAGTATCTTTTGCCCTACAGAAGCTTGCAATTTTTTTTTATCATTTGCTATTTTCTTTTCTTTTTTTTTAATTATGTATTTTCCTCAATTACATTTCCAATGCTATCCCAAAGCCTCCTACACCCCCCCCCCCACTCCCCTACCCACCCATTCCCATTTTTTGGCCCTGGCATTCCCCTGTACTGGGGCATATAAAGTTTGCCTGTCCAGTGGGCCTCTCTTTCCAGTGATGGCCTACTAGGCCATCTTTTGATACATATGCAGCTACAGTCAAGAGCTCCAGGGTACTGGTTAGTTCATAATGTTGTTCTACCTATAGGGTTGCAGATCCCTTTATCTCCTTGGATACTTTCTCTAGCTCCTCCTTGGGGGCCCTGTGATCCATCCAATAGTTGACTGTGAGCATCCACTTCTGTGTTTGTTAGGCCCCGGCCTAGTCTCACAAGAGACGGCTATATCACGGACCTTGCACCAAACGCTTGCTAGTGTATGCAATGGTGTCATCATTTGGAGGCGAATTTATGGGATGGATCCCTGGATATGGCAGTCTCTTGATGGTCCATCCTTTTGTCTCAGCTCCAAACTTTGTCTCTGTAACTCCTTCCATAGGTGATTGTTTACAATTCTAAGAAGGGGCAAAGTGTCCACACTTTGGTCTTCGTTCTTCTTCAGTTTCATGTGTTTTGCAAATTGTACCGTATATCTCTCTATACTAAGTTTCTGGGCTAATATCCACTTATCAGTGAGTACATATTATTTGAGTTCTTTTGTGATTGTGTTACCTCTCTCAGGATAATGCCCTCCAGGTCCAACCATTTGCCTAGGAATTTCATGAATTCATTCTTTTTAATAGCTGAGTAGTACTCCATTGTGTAAATGTACCACATTTTTTGTATCCATTCCTCTGTTGAGGGGCATCTGGGTTCTTTCCAGCTTCTGGCTATTATAAATAAGGCTGCTATGAACATAGTGGAGCATGTGTCCTTCTTACCGGTTGGGACATCTTCTGGATATATGCCCAGGAGAGGTATTGTGGGATCTTCTGGTGGTACTATGTCCAATTTTCTGAGGAACCTCCAGACTGATTTCCAGAGTGGTTGTACAAGCTTGCACTCCCACCAACAATGGAGGAGTGTTCCTCTTTTTCCACATGCTAGCCAACATCTGCTCTCACCTGAATTTTTGATCTTAGCCATTCTGACTGGTATGTGGTGGAATCTCAGGGTTGTTTTGATTTGCATTTCCCTGATGATTAAGGATGTTGAACATTTTTTCAGGTGCTTCTCAGCCATTCCGTATTCCTCAGGTGAGAATGCTTTTTCAGCTCTGAGCCCCATTTTTAATGGGGTTATTTGATTTTCTGGAGTCCACCTTCTTGAGTTCTTTATATATATTGGATATTAGTCCCCTATCTGATTTAGGATAGGTAAAGATCCTTTCCCAATCTGTTGGTGGTCTTTTTGTCTTATTGACGGTGTCTTTTGCCTTGCAGAAGCTTTGGAGTTTCATGAGGTCCCATTTGTCAATTCTCGATCTTACAGCACAAGCCATTGCTGTTCTATTCAGGAATTTATCCCCTGTGCCCATATCTTCAAGGCTTTTCCCCACTTTCTCCTCTATAAGTTTCAGTGTCTCTGGTTTTATGTGAAGTTCCTTGATCCACTTAGATTTGACCTTAGTACAAGGAGATAGGAATGGATCAATTCGCATTCTTCTACATGATAACAACCAGTTGTGCCAGCACCATTTGTTGAAAATGCTGTCTTTCTTCCACTGGATGGTTTTAGCTCCCTTGTCGAAGATCAATTGACCATAGGTGTGTGGGTTCATTTCTGCATCTTCAATTCTATTCCATTGGTCTACTTGTCTGTCACTATAGCAGTACCATGCAGTTTTTATCACAATTGCTTTGTAGTAAAGCTTTAGGTCAGGCATGGTGATTCCACCAGAGGTACTTTTGTCCTTGAGAAGAGTTTTTGCTATCCTAGATTTTTTTGTTATTCCAGACGAATTTACAGATTGCTCTTTCTAATTCGTTGAAGAATTGAGTCGGAATTTTGATAGGGATTGCATTGAATCTGTAGAATGCTTTTGGCAAGATAGCCATTTTTACAATGTTGATCCTGCCAATCCATGAGCATGGGAGATCTTTCCATCTTCTGAGATCTGTTTTAATGTCTTTCTTCAGAGACTTGAAGTTTTTATCATACAGATCTTTCACTTCCTTAGTTAGAGTCATGCCAAGATATTTTATATTATTTGTGACTATTGAGAATGGTGTTGCTTCCCTAATTTCTTTCTCAGCCTGTTTATTCTTTTTGTAGAGAAAGGCCATTGACTTGTTTGAGTTAATTTTATATCCAGCTACTTCACCGAAGAAGCTTGCAATTTTAAGAGGTCCCATTTGTTGATTCTTGATCTTACAGCATAGGCCATTGCTGTTCTGTTTAGGAATTTTCCCACACTTTCTCCTCTATAAATTTCTGAGTCTCTGGTTTTATATGGAGATCTTTGATCCACATTGACTTGAGATTTGTACAAGGAGATAAGAATGGATCAATTCTCAGTCTTCTACATGATATCCACCAGTTGTGCCAGCAACATTTGTTGAAAATGCTGTCCTTTTTCCACTGGATGGTTTTAGTTCACTGTTGAAGATCAAGTGACCATAGGTGTGTGAGTTCATTTCTTGGTCTTCAATTCTATTCCATTGATTTACCTGTCTGTCGTTGTACCAGTACCATGCAGTTTTTATCACAATTGCTCTGTAGTACAGCTTGAGGTAAGGCATGGTGATTACAGCAGAGGTTCTTTTATTGTTGAGAATAGTTTTTGCTATCCTAGGTGATTTGTTATTCCAGATGAATTTTCAAATTGCCCTTTCTAACTCAGTGAAGAATTTAGTTGGGATATTGATGGGGATTGCATTGAATGTATAGATTGCTTTCGGCAGGATAGCCATTTTTACTATATTAATCCTGCCAATCCATGAGCATGGGAGATCTTTCCATCTTCTGAGATATTCTTAGATTTCTTTCTTTAGAGACTTGAAGTTCTTATCACACAGATCTTTCACTTCCTTAGTTAGAGTCACACCAAGGTATTTTATATTATTTGTGACAATTGTGAAAGGTGTTGTTTCACTAATTTCTTTCTCATCCTGTTTATCCTTTGTGTAGAGAAAGGTCACTGATTTGTTTGAGTTAATTTTATATCTAGCTACTGTACTGAAGCTGTTTATCAGGTTTAGGAGTTCTCTGGTGGAATTTTTAGGGTCACTTATATATACTATCATATCATCTGCAAAGAAGGAAATTTTGACATCTTCCTTTCCAATTTGTATTCCCTTGATCTCCTTTTGTTTTCAAATTGCTCTGGCTAGAACTTAAAGTACTATATTGAATAGTTAGAGAGAAGGTGGGCAGCCTTGTCTAGTCCATGATTTTACTGGGATTGCTTCCAGCTTCTCTCCATTTAGTTTGATGTTGGCTACTGGTTTGCTGTATGTTGCTTTTATTACGTTTATGTATGGGCCTTGAATTCCTGATCTTTACATGACATTTATCATGAAGGGGTGCTGGATTTTGTCAAATGCTTTCCTAGCATCTAAAAGGATGATCATGTGTTTTTGTTTTTGAGTTTGTTTATATAGTGGATTATGTTGATGGATTTCCATATATTAGACCATTTCTGCACCCCTGGGATGAAGCCTACTTAGTCAGGAAGGATGATTGTTTTGATGTGTTCTTGGATTCAGTTTGCAAGGATTTTATTGAGTATTTTTGCATCAATATTCATAAGGGAAATTGGTCTGAAGTTCTCTTTCTTTGCTGGATCTTTGTGAGGTTAAGTTTCAGAGTAATTGTGGCTTCATAGAATGAATTGGGTAGAGTACCTTCTGTTTCTAATTTGTGGAATAGTTTGAAGAGAGTTGGAATTAGGTGTTCTTTGAAGGCCTGATAGAACTCTACCCTAAACCCATCTGGTTCTGGGCTTTTTTTGGTTGGGAGACTATTAATGACTGCTTTTCTTTCTTTAGGGATGATGGGACTGTTAATATCGTTAATCTGATCCTGATTTAACTTTGGTACCTGGTATCTCTCTAGGAAATTGTCCATTTCATCCAGGTTTTCCAGTTTTGTTGAGTATAGCCTTTTGTCGTAGGATCTGATGATGTCGTGGTGTTCCTCAGGATCTGTTGGTGGGTCTCCTTTTTTATTTCTGATTTTGTTAATTAGGATACTGTCCCTGTGCCCTCTAGTTAGTCTGGAAAATTGTTTATGTATCATGTTGATTTTCTCAAAGAACCAGCTCCTGGTTTGGTTGATTCTTTGAATAGTTCTTTTTGTTTCCGCTTGGTTGTATTCAGCCATAATTTTGATTATTTCCTGACATCTCTCTTGGGTGAAATTCCTTCCTTTCATTCTAGAGCTTCTAGATGTGTTGTCAGACTGCTAGTGTATGCTCTCTCTAGTTTCTTTTGGGAGACACTCAGGGCTATGCTTTTCCTCTTAGGACTGCCTCATTGTGTCCCATAAGTTTGGGTATGTTGTGGCTTCATTTTCATTAAACTCTAAAAAGTCTTTAATTTCTTTCTTTATTTCCTCCTTGACCAAGGTATTTAGTAGAGTGTTGTTCAGTTTCCATGTGAACGTTGGCTTTCTAGTATTTATGCTGTTATTGAAGATCAACCTTAGTCTTTGGTGATCTGATAGGATACATGGGATGATTTCAATATTTTTGTATCTGTTGAGGCCCGTGTTTTGACCAAATATATGGTCAATTTTGGAGAAGATACCATGAAGTGCTGAGAAGAGGGTATATCCTTTTGTTTTAGGATAAAGTGTTTTGTAGATATCTGTTAAATCCATTTGTTTAATAATGTCTGTTAGTGTCCATGTGTCTATGTTAAGATTCTGATTCCCAGATCTGTCCATTGTTCAAAGTTGGGTGTTGAAGTCTCCCACTATTATTGTGTGAGGTGTAATGTGTGCTTTGAGCTTTAATAAAGTTTCTTTAATGAATGTGGCTGCCCTTGCATTTGCAGCATAGATATTCAGAATTAAGACTTCCTCTTGGAAGATTTTACCTTTGATGAGTATGAAGTGTCCCTCCTTGTCTTTTTTGTGTTGGAAGTCAATTTTATTGGATATTAGAATCGCTACTCCAGCTTGTTTCTTTGGACCATTTTTTTGGAAAATTGTTTTCAAGCCTTTTACTCTGAGGTAGTGTCTGTCTTTATCACTGAGGTTGGTTTCTTGTAAGCAGCAAGATGTTGGGTCCTGTTTGTGTAGTCAGTTTGTTAGTCTATATCTTTTTATTGGGGAATTGAGTCCATGTTAAGAGAAATCAAAGAATAGTAATTGGTGTTTCCTGTCATTTTTGTTGTTAAATGGGAATCTGTTCTTGTGGCTCTCTGCTTTCAGATTTGTTAAAGCATTACTTCCTTCCTTTTTCTAGGGTGTAATTTCCATCTTTGTGTTGGTGTTTTCCATTTATTATCCTTTGAAGGGCTGGATTCATGGGAAGATGTTGTGTGAGTTTGGTTTTGTCATGGAATACTGCGGTTTCTCCATCTATGGTAATTGAGAGTTTTGCTGGGTATAGTAGCCTGGGCTGGCATTTGTGTTCTCTTAGTGTCTGTATAACACCTGTCCAGGATCTTCTGGCTTTCATACTTTCTGGTGAGGAGTCTGGAGTAATTCTAGTAGGTCTGCCTTTATATGTTACTTGACGTTTTTCCCTTACTGCTTTTAATATTCTGTTTTTATTTAGTGCATTTGTTGTTCTGATTATTATGTGTCCAGATGAATTTCTCTTCTGGTCCAGTCTACTTGGAATTTTGTAGGATTCTTGTATGTTCATGGGCATCTCTTTCTTTAGGTATGGGAAGTTTCCTTCTATAATTTTGTTGAAGATATTTGCTGGTCCTTTAAGTTGAAAACCTTCATTCTCATCTCCTATTATCTGTAGGTTTGGTCTTCTCATTGTGTCCTGGATTTCCTGGATGTTTTTAGTTAGGATCTTTTTGCATTTTCTTTTATTGTTGTGTCCATGTTCCCTATGGAATCTTCTGCACCTGAGATTTTCTCTTCCATCTCTTGTATTCTGTTGCTTATGTTCGCATATATGGTTCCTGATTTATTTTCTAGGGTTTCTATCTCCAGATTTGTCTCCCTTTGTGTTTTCTTTATTGTTTCTATTTCCCTTTTTAGATCTTGGATGGATTGTTCAATCCCATTGCCTGTTTGGTTGTGATTTCCTGTAATTCTTTAAGGGATTTTTGTGTTTCTCCTATCTGTTTAGCAGTGTTTGCCTGTAGTTCTTTAAGGACTTCTATTTGTTTAGCAGTGTTCTCCTGTAATTCCTTGGGGGATTTTTGTATTTCCTCTTTAAGGGCTTCTACTTGTTTAGCAGTATTCTCCTGTAATTCCTTGAGGAATTTTTGTGCTTCCTCTTTAAGGGCTTCTACCTCTTTAGCAGTGTTCTCTTGTATTTCTTTAAGTGAGTTATTAATGCCGTTCTTAAGATCTTCTACCACCATCATGAGATATGATTTTAAATCTGCTTCTTGCTTTTCGGA
This sequence comes from Mus musculus, assembly GCF_000001635.26. Lineage (NCBI taxonomy): Eukaryota > Metazoa > Chordata > Mammalia > Rodentia > Muridae > Mus > Mus musculus. Next base: position 105,912,944 of record NC_000073.6, read on the forward strand.
TGAGTTAGGGTATCCAGGACTCGTTGTGGTGGGCGTACTGGGTTCTGATGATGCCCAGTGTTCTTGGTTTCTGTTAGTAAGATTCTTATGTTTGCCTTTTGCCATCTGGAGATCTCTGATGTTATTGTTCAAGTTGTCTCTGGTTGGAGCTTTATCCTCCTGTGATTCTTTTAGCCTCTGTCAGCACTCCTGGTAGTCCAAGTCTCTCCTGAGTTCCAATGGTCAGAGCACTCTCTGCAGGCAAGCTCTCCTCTTTCCATGTTGGTCTCCAGCAGTCTGGAGCTCTGATCCACCTCCTGACTTCTGGGGTCAGAACTCTCCCTGTAGGCTGACTCTCCTCTGGCAAGAAATGTGCCCAGGGCTCTGGGTCTCAGCTCTGCCTCCTGGCTGAGGATGAAGCCCTGACAGGACCCTAACCTAGAAGTTTTGTTGCTTCTATCACCTACGTTCTCTCAGGTGATCAGGAAGTCCTGGGTGTCCTAGGGGTCCTGTGGCATGGAGAGTCCTCTGGTGCCCTAGATGCCCTTGGCCGGGTTCATACAGAGGATGGAGGGACTGGCCCTGACCTTAATGAATCCCAGCCTCTGGTCCTGCAGGGTTCCTTTGTTCCAATTAATGCTGGCACAAGACCCTCCGCAATTCTTTGGAGCTGGTGTTGCATTCCACTCACCCGTGTTCCCGAGGTGAGCCTGATGCCCTGTGGTGTGGAGAGCACTCTGGAGTCCTTAGTGGCCTCTGCTGGGCTCAAAAGGAAGATGGCGGGGGTGGCCCGGACCCGAACAGATCCCAGCCTCTGGTCGGGCGGGGTTCCTGCAGGCATAAGACCCTCCATGATTCTTTGGAGCTGATGCTGTGCTCCACTCACCCGTGACCCCGGGGTTGATCGGAAGTGTGTTAAAGGCAGGTGACAAGTCAGTAACAGCCCCTGCTCCCACTTGTAGGAGTTCTGCATGAAGACCAAGCTACTTCTTAAAATAATTTTAAAATTAAAAGAGAATCCCTGATCTTGTATTCTGAGTCCTTCAGAGCCCAGTTTGCATAGGAAAGCCTGCAGATGGCAGAAGCAACATAGCTTCTAGGACAGACCCCGTTTCGGGCTATCATTTCAGCCAGGAAGCAGATCTGAGTGCCAGACCCCTGTGCTCCTACCCCACCAGAGGAGAGGTGCCTGCCAGGGACAGCTCTAACAGCCTGAGCAGGAGAGAGAGCCATCTTATATCCTGGGTCCATCAGAGCCCAATCTGCACAGGAAAACCTGCGGACTGCAGAAGCAACATAGCTTCTGAGACAGGCCATCTTCAGCCAGGAAGCAGATCTGAGCTCCAGACATCTGCACTCCTTCCCCATCAGAGGAGAGGTGGCCAGCAGAGGATACTCTGACCACTGAGACTCAGGAGAGAGTTGGACTCCCAGGAGTGCTGACAGAGGCTAACAGAATTATAGGAGAAACAAACTCCAGCCAGAGATAGGTATAACAACTAATGCCAGAGATTACCAGATGGTGAAAGGCAAATATAAGAATTTTACTAACAGAGACCAAGACTGCTCACCATCATCAGAACCCAGCACTTTCACCTCAACGAGTCCTGGATACCCCAACACACCTGAAAAGCAAGACTCAGATTTAAAATCATATCTCATAATGCTGGTAGAGGATTTTAAGAAGGGCATTAATAACTCACTTAAAGAAATACAAGAGAACACTGCGAAACAGGTGGAAGCCCTTGAGCAGTCACTGCAGAAAGAATGATAACTACTGAGTTATCTTCAGACCACAAAAAAAGGTTGCTGACAACAGGCAGATGAATTCTGAAAGGTCTGGATCTAATCTTTATCTGTAAACATGCTGGCTACATTTCAAATTGTATAAAAAAGAAAAGATATCAAACACATGAGAACAAAAACTTTGGAGTTGACTCACTTAATTGTTGAAGGATACTACACAGTATAGACAATAGAGGGTAAGTTGCCTTATTCTAACCATAATATTTGCTTATATATTAATTCTGTAGTTTATTTGTATAAACGTTACTCTTTGTCCAAGTAAACTAAAAAGATAACTCACACAAGATTGAGAGTTAGAGATGGTAAACTAGCTCAGTGTTAAAGATGCTGTGACTCAGAACCCAGGTAAAAGTTGAAGGTAAACAACCTCACAAAGTTGTCCTATTCTTAGGTTTCAAACCTTGAACAAAAGGCTGAGATGCCTATTTAACATAGCAGAAACAGACTGTGACCTACAAATTCTCTCTGAGTCCCTCAGCTCCTACCAGTTATAGGGCCCTCCTGGCTTGCTTGCTGGCATACCCTGAACTCTCCAGCCCAGAGGGCTGAACTACCCCATTGAACACAACCATTTTGGTTACCTGTCCACCCTTTTGCCTATTATTTTGGGCTTCTTTGATGCTGCACCTAGTTCCTCTCGAGCCATCAGTTACATATAGATAAAAATATGTACAAAAAAGAAGCAGAAAAAACTGATAAAATTGTTATATGTTTTATAATAATACAACTGAAAGCAACCATATATGAGGTTCACAAATCTGTAGTTTTTGTAGGGTTAATGGCATGATATATAGGGCCACAAATAAGGTGACTTTTATGGAGGGCATCTTTCTTTTCTTCCATGAGGCTTCTCAAGATGGGGTAATGTGAGTTCTTCTTAACATCATGACCTCAAGATAGTTGGGTTTTATTTTATTTTTTCTCTTTTCTTTTCTTTTCTTTTCTTTTCTTTTCTTTTCTTTTCTTTTCTTTTCTTTTCTTTCTTTCTTTCTTTCTTTCTTTCTTTCTTTCTTTCTTTCTTTTTTTTTTTTGGCATGGCATCTCAAGTTCAAGATAGAGTGAAACACATCTGGGTAAAAGCTACAGGCCTTTCATGTTCTAGCTGTAGAACCACCCACTTCCTCTCCCTACCACATGCAAGGCCAGTCTGAATACAATGCAGAATGAGACTATGTACCCTATAAATGTTAGGAGTAACAAGCCATGAAAAGTACAAGAATAATGCTAAATCTACCACTTTGAATAGAATCTAAACTTTATTCAAACTATAGTAATTGTATCAAATCTCTACTGGCTACCATTTGCTAGTACTTTTTATGTTTTAGAGGCTCTTTTAAGATATATGTAGGTAATTCATTTTATCCTCATAGTATTCCTAGGTGATAGGTATTGTTACTATCATCATTTTGGATTAGAAAACAAAGGCATAGAAAGCTTCAATTACTTGGCTAAAATTCAGGAGGCCAGAACATAGTAGCACTAGCATTCACCTGAATTTTTTGACCTGAGTTCAAACTCAATTTTTTCCTATCTTTGATATATTTCTAAACTGCTCAGAAGAGTAGTGCTAGAACCATTTAAATGTTTAGTACACACTCACAGAGTCATGGCCGATGTATGGGAGAGTTTTGAGGAACTTCCTTATATTAATTGTGAATGCAAGTGAGTATGTTTTAAAATAGCAAGATGAATCAATGGATTTCATATACTCTCAACAAGTCTCTAAGAACATTGTTTCTTTGACCCAAACATTTGATAATTTTTTCCTTCGTGTGTGTGTGTGTGTGTGTGTGTGTGTGTGTGTGTGTGTGTGTTTGGGGGAGTATGTGCATGTATCTGTTCATGACTGTTTTCATGTCTGTGTTTGTGTCCATGTCCCACAGAGGCCAGCTCATTGGATCCCTTGGATTTGGAGTTATAGGCAGTTGTGAGTCTCAGAGGCAAACATAGGTCCCCTTTAAACATCTCTCTGCACCCACATTTGATAAATTTGAATAGTCACAATTTTTAGATTTTGTATCTGGCATACAACACCAGTCTTGTTGGTTTAATCCAGACCTCTTTGAAAAGACTAAGGACGTGGGAAGCATCGGAAGTCATGATCAGACTAAATATTTCCTTCCTCATATAGTAAATATGGCTAGCTCTGTGAGGACATAAAGGAGCATCATTATTTCTATGACTTCCCACAATGCACCAAATCCTTATGCAAGAAAAGTAAGCAGAGATTTAAAAAAAATAAGCCAAGGCAATAGAAGACATGACCAAGGATGCCAGTTTTGTATGCCAAATCTCTCCCTCACTTCTTCCCCTCTCTATTCCCTTTCCCCTCTCAATTTCTATATCTCTATCTATTATATGCTTAAGCAGTTTCAACTTTGCCTATGTTCATGCAAGTTACAACTGTTTTTGCTTTTTTTGTGTGTGTGTTTTTCTTGGCATTGGGGGTTTCCAAGGAATGCTTCTTCATGCTTGCCCAAACTTGTCAGTGATATGTTTGTTTGATCATGAGATTTTAGGACCTCCTGGCATCTTGTACATTCAGGGAGGGCTTGGTGTTCCCTTTTCATTCATAAACAGTCAATCCACATTTTTACATTGTATTTTTCAATTTCAACCCAAAGAGTAATAAACACCAAGGTATAGGTCCAGGTATTAGTCATTTTATGGCATGCTTCTCCACTACAAAGCTCTCTATCTTATGACTCTGCATTATCATTGCTTAGGGCTTTCCAGTTCTAGCAGACTCAATATATAAGTTTGGATGTTTTGTTTTTTTACCTGGAAGAGCTTATCTAGCATAGTCACAATAAAGAAAAAAATCTTTAACTTGTATGTTTCCTTTGAGAGGACAATTTTATTAATAGAGAAACCACTTTGCCCCCTTTCCCTCACATTCCTCAGGCTTCCTTCAACACATTTTCTCTCCTACTCCTGTCTTTAGAGTTTCTTTCATTAACAAAGCCTGGAGCTTAGACTCCAGCCAGCATCTCTAATACCAGCAATATGGAACAAAAGTCTTCATTCACTCTTCTCAGGTAAATGCCATGAGCCTGGGTTTAGAAAGATTTCATTTAATGTTAGTTAATAATACCCTTAAAAACACTTCAAGAAGGCCAGGAAGATGGTTCAGCAGTTAAAGGCACTAGCAACCCAACATACCCTGAGTTCTATTCCTAGAACCCATGTGGTAGAAAAAGAGAACTAACTCCTACAGTTGTTATCCTCTTGACTTCCACAGTGTGCTGTGCTTACACACACACACACACACACACACACACACACACACACACACACACCCTGAATAAGTAAATGTAAACTAAAAATATTTTTAAAGCCCTTAAGATTTCAGTACAAGACCAGCTCTGAGTGGTCCAAAAACAGATGTTTCTATTGAATAAAATTTATTTGATCTTAATTCTTAATAGTGTTGCTAAATGGCCAGATAATGGAGAAATATATTTGTAGACTGATAAAACATAACTAAGGTATTGACCAATGCTAAGATATACTATTGGACTATGATGTATTTCTATCTTTCTTTATTTTTCATATTGCTTTTATTTTTTTATAGTCCCCTTCCAGGTCCACCCTCACACACAGATCCTCATCCCTTCCCTCTCCCGCCACCCCCAGTCTTTAAGAGGATGCTCCCTCCCACCAGCCTCCCTATTTCCTGAGCCCTCAAGTCTACGCAGGTTTAGGTGCATCTTCTCCCATTGAGGCCAGACCAGGCAGTCCTCTGCTGTATATGTTTCAGGGGCCTCAGACAAACTGATGCTTGCTGCCTGGTTAGTGGCTCAGTGTCTGAGAGATGTCAGGATTCCAGGTTAGTTGAGAGTGCTGGTCTTCCTATGGAGTCGCCTTCCTCCTCAACTTCTTCTAGCCTTTCCCTAATTCAACCACAGGGCTCCCTTACTTCAGTCCAATAGCTGGGTATAAATATATGCATCAGTCTCAGTCAGCTGCTGGATGAGCCTCTCAGAGCACAGTCATCTTAGGCTCCTGTCTGTAAGGACACCATAACATCAGTTATAATATCAGACCTTGAAACCTCCTCTTGAGATGGATTCCAAGTTGAGCCTGTCACTGGACTGCCTTTCCCTCAGTCTCTTCTCCAGTTTTTGTCCTTGCAGTTCTTTTTTTTTTTTAATTAGAGATTTTCTTCATTTACATTGCAAATTTTATCTACTTTCCTCATTTCTCCTCCCCAAACTCCCCTGTCCCATCACTCCCCCCCCCCATTTCACTAATCTACCCACTCCAGCTTCCCTATCCTGACATTCCCCTACACTGGTGAGTCAAGCTTTCACAAGACTAAGAGCCTCTCCTTTCATTGATGTCCCACAAGGCCATCCTCTGCTACATATGTGGCTATAGACATGGGTCCCAACCCTTTAGGTGGTGGTTTAGTCCCTGGGAGCTCTGGGGGTAATGGTTGGTTCATATTGTTGTCCCTCCTATGGGTCTGCAAACCCCTTCAGTTCCTTCAGTGCTTTCTCTAGCTCCTCCATTGAGGACCCTGTGCTCATTCTGATGGATGGCTGTCAACATCTACTTCTGTATTTGTCAGGCACTGGCAGAGCCTCTCAGGAGACAACTAATCAGGCTCCTTTCAGTAAGCACTTGTTGGCATCCAGAATAGTGTCTGGATTTGGTAACTGTATATGGGATGGATCCTCAGGTAGGACAGTCAATGGATGGCCTTTCCTTCTGTTTCTGGCCCAAACTTTGTCTCTGTATTTCCTCCAATGAGTATTTTGAACCCCTTCTTGATCTTAGAGCATAAGCTATTTGTGTTCTGTTCAGGAATTTTTCTCTTGTGCCCATGTGTTCAAGGCTCTTCTTCACTTTCTCCTCTATAAGTTTTAGTGTATCTGGTTTTATTTGGAGATAACAACCAGAAAGTCCCAGATGCCAGGAAAGCAAGAGTCCCTCAGGACCTAAAGGGGATGGCAGCTGAAATACCCCACAAAGGGGAAGGAGAACTTGTCAAGACCATATCCAGAGGTTAAGCATGACTCCCTAATTGAGCGATGGGGCCACCCAACTATCTTCAAAATTTTAACCCTGAATTGATCAAGTCTAAAGAAAATACAGGGACAAAGATTGGAGCAGAGACTGAAGGAAAGGCCATCCAGAAACTGCCCAACCTAGGAATCTAGGCCACATGCAGACACCAAATCCAGACACTATTGCTGATGCCAAGAAGTGCTTGCTGACTGGAGCCTGGTACAGCTGTCCTCTGAGATGGTCTGCCAGATCTTGACCAATACAGACATGGATTCTCACAGCCAAACATCTGACTGAGGGTTGGAACCCCAGTGGATGAGTTAGGGGAAGGACTGAAGGAGCTGAAGGGTCCTATCTGGCATCAATGGGAAGGAAAGCCCTTGGTCCTGTGAAGGTATAATGCCCCAGTGTAAAGGAATGCTAGGGCAGTGAGGCCAAAGTGGATGGGTGGTGGAACACCTTCATAGAAGCAGGGTAAGGGGGGATTTCATAGGGTGTTTGCAGAGGGGAAACTGGGAAAGGGGATAACATTTGAAATGTAAGTAAATAAAATATCCAATTAAAAAATTGGAAAAGAAAAGCTGTGTCCTAGTTTGCTTCTCTGTTGCCTTGGTAAAATACTGAATGAAGCCAACTTGAAGAGGGACCAGTTTATTTGGCTTACAATTTTTCATTACAGATCATTATTGAGTAAATTAAGTAGGAACTTAGAAGGAAGAACTGAAGTGAAAGCATGGAGGAGTGTTACTTATTGTCTTGTTCCTCATGGCTTGCTCAGGTATTTTATTATATAATCTAGAGTCACTAGTCCTGCAGTGACAATGATAATAGTGGCTGGGTCCTCCTATATAGATCATTTTTCAGAAAATGCCCGATCGACAGACAACCACAGGCAAATATGAAAGAGGTAATTCTCAAATTGAAATCCCTTCCTCAGTTTCCCATATGACCCCACTTTGTGTCAAGTGAAAATACTTAATCACCAAAACTTGATAATCTGATTTCAACAGAGGAGAATGCAGAAAATGCACCTCAATGCATAGGCATAAATAAGGACATTCTGAACAATGACTGTGGTGCCACAGACATTAAGATCAAAATAGACAGTCAGGACCTCTTGAGACTAAAAACTTCTGGATAGCAAAGAACACCATGATGATGGAAAAACAGAAAGAAGGGGAAAGTTTTCATCAATTTTGAATCTGACAGAGGGTTACTGCCTAGAATATATAAAGCATTAAAACACTAAACACCAAGAAAACAGCCCTATTGCAGAATAAGGTATGGAGCAAAACAAACTTCATAGAAGAAGAAATACAAATGACCAAGGTATAGTTCTAAAAAATATAAATATCTTTAACTGTCAGGGAAACGTAAAGTAAATCTACTTTTGATTTCATTGTAAGACAGTGAGAATGGCCAAAGTCAAAATACAAATCACAAGAAATGCTGGTGAGGATTCAGAGAAAGGGGAACACTTTCATTGTTGGTGTGAGTGAAAGCTGTTGGATTCAATGTAAGAATCTATGTGAATCTTCCTTAAAAATGTATACTACATTTTCCCAATTTGTTGAAGATATCTGAGGCATGAGATATCTGCCAATGGGTGCTCCATACAGAAAGTGGGCGTAGAATAAGTAAGAACTGTACATTCCAGGCAGTAGAGCTGGAGGGCTGGATACATAGAAGTCCTTTGAGAGTAAGTATGCCTATACTTTATACACTAGATACAGAACTAGAAGTCTTGGAATTTTCCCTTGTGGATTTCTGCTTGCTTTTCTTTACTCTTTCCTCAAAATCCCCACTTTGAAATGGGAACATATTTTCTGCTATGTTCTCAGCAAATATGTAACTTGCTGAGAAGCACCTAAAAAAATTTCAACATCCTTAGTCATCAGGGAAATGCAAATCAAAACAACCCTGAGATTCCACCTCACACCAATCAGAATGGCTAAGATCAAAAACTCAGGTGACAGCAGATGCTTGTGAGGATGTAGAGGAAAAGGAACACTCCTCCATTGCGGGTGGGATGGCAAGCTGGTATAACTAACCACTCTGGAAATCAGTTTGCCATTACTTCAGAAAATTGGACATAGAACTACCAGTGGATCCAGTAATACCATTCCTGGGCATATACCCAGAAGATGTTCCAACTGGTAATAAGGAAACATGCTCCACTATGTTCATAGCAGCCTTATTTACAATAGCCAGAAGCTGGAAATAACCCAGATGTCCCTCAACAGACAAATGGATACAGAAAATGTGATATATTTACAGAATGGAGTACTACACAACTATTAAAAACAATGAATTTATGAAATTCTTAGGCAAATGGGTGGATCTGGAGGATATCATCTTGAGTGAGGTAACACAATCACAAAAGAACACACATGATCTACACTCAATGATAAGTGGATATTAGGCTAGAAGCTCAGAATATCCAAGATATAATTCGCAAAACACATGAAACTCAAAAAGAAGGAAGACTGAAGTGTGGATACTTCGGTTCTTCTTAGAAGGGGGGAACAAATACCCATGGAAGGAGTTACAGAGACAAAGTGTGGAGCAGAAACTGAAGGAATGACTATCCAGAGACTGCCCTACCTGGGGATCTATCCTAGATAGTTCCACACTAAAACCAGACACTATTGTGGATGCCAGCAAGAGCTTGCTGACAGGTTATAAATGTCTCCTGAGAGGCTTTGCCAGTGCCTGACTAATACAGAAGTGGATACTTATAGCCATCCTTGGATGGTGCACAGATCCCCAATGAAGGAGCTAGAGAAAGTACCCAATGAGCCGAAGGGGTTTGCAGTCCCATAGGAGGAACAACAATATGAACTAACCAGTATCTCCAGAACTCCTTGGGACTAAACCACCAAAAAAAGAAAACACATTGTGGGACTCTTGGCTCTAGTTGCATATGTAGCAGAGGATGGCCTAATCAGTCAGTCATCAGTGGGAGGAGAGGCCCTTGGTTCTGTGAAGGTTCTATGTCCCAGTATAGGACATTGCCATGGCCAGGAATCAGGGGTAGGTGGGTTGATGAGCAGAGAGAAGGAGAAAGGAATAGGGGTTGGGGGTTTGTGGGGAAACTAAGAAAGAGGATAACATTTGAAATGAAAAATAAACAAAATATATAATAAGAAAGAAGAAAATATGTAATTCTTTTAAAAAACTCTTATTTAACTTTATGATTAAAAAAAAAAAACTTTATGATTGTTCATGGTGTCAGTTAGTAGTCTTCCTCAAGTCTGAGAATTGACTTTGGACTGTGGAGTTTTAATCCATGACTATTAAATATTATGTGGATTTTTTTAAATGTTGGAGTAAATGCATTTTGTATTTTGATATGGCTCTGAGTTTATAGGGGTCAGGAGTGGAATATTGTGATTTTGATGAGAAGTGGCCTGTAGGCTTATATATTTCAGTGCTTAATCCCCATCTGGTTACACTGTTTGTGGGGGTATAAATTTTTAGGATATACCTCATTTCTTCTCAGACCTATGTAGATTTGCTGTGAGAAGTAAAACATTGGCATCATGCTTAGGAGATTATAGCTTCAATAACTCACAGTTTGCCCTCTCTGTTTTCTTTGTGAAGTTGAGATGTGACCTCTCAGCTTCTTGCTCCTGATTTTTGTTGCTGTGCTTTCCCAGTGTGAGGGACTCTTAGACTTCCAGAACCATGGCCAAACCATCTTTTTCTTCTGTAAGTAGCTTTTGGTTATTTTATCTTAAGAGCAGAAAAGTACCTAGTGTAGGTAACATTACTTATTGCTGGGACAAATACTAGACAGAGTCACTGAAGGAAGAATAGCTTCAGTCATGGTGTGAGTTCAAGGTGGGGAGATGTTGTAGAGACAGAAACTTGAGCTCTGGATCTCCAACAAAGGAGAGCAGTGAATGCTCTGTGCTCAGGGAATTTCCTCCTTTTTATGTAGTCTAGGACTTCAGGCCAGGAAATGGTGCTTCCCAGCTACAGACAGTCCTTCTACCTCCAGTAATCTAATCATTGTCAACTCTCATGGACATAGACTACCAATCTAAAAATATCTTTCACTGGTGTACTTGGAGGCTTGTCTCCTAGGTGATTGTAGATCACCCACATTCAAAATCATTGTTAAACATTGTCTTACTTAGGGTTTTACTAATGTGAACAGACACCATGACCAAGGCAATCCTTATGAGTACAACATTTAATTGGGGCTGGCTAACAGGTTTAGATGTTCAATCTGGTAGCATCAAGGTGGGAACATGGCATCATGCAGGAAGGCATGGTACAGGAGGTGCAGAGAGGTCTACATCTTCATCTGCTGGCCTCTAAGAGAAGATTGATTTCCAGGCAACTAGGAAATTGGTCTGATAGCCCACACCCATACTGATACAATTTTATTATTAGTATGTTCATTTCTTTCAAACAAACGCACAAACATGCAATAAAAGAAAAATAGGTAACACATGAGAACAATACCCTCCCAAAAGAACAAAAACAGAAAGCAACCAAAATCAAAGTAAACAAGCAAAAAGAAAGCCAAAAGAATAAACATTAATTTATTTAGTACACTTGGAGAAAGCAGGAGATATCAAATCAGAGAGAAGTAAAATCTTTTTAATAGAAGATCTTCAAGTCTTACAATAGTTACTGATGTATTTTGACTTATTTCATTTATAATGCAACTTAAATTGATACTAGGATGTTAAAGACTAGCTATGTCAATGATCAAATGAGGGGATATGGGGTTGGTGATGATGTAAATAAAGCAGGCACATGCTCACACATTTGGTGGAGGAAGCAATCTGCAAAGTGTGAGCTCCAACAACTTTATTTTCAGTTATCCTTTTAACATCATCTAAGACAAAGTTCTCTATGTTTGTAAAAGATTACCTGATTACAAGTTACAAATTTTCTAAAAACAATCACCAAAACCCATGTTCTTCAAAAACAGAATCAAGCCATCACACAACAGGAAATTACAACAGGAGTATTGATTGTGTATTCCTCTTTTGAAACTCACATCTAATGAAACATTTCTCACCTAACTTTCTTTCATCTATCTTTTCCTTCATACTAATCCCAAAGCCACAATTCTTTCGTCATTGATTAACAAAGATTAAGCAAGCCAAGTCTACAGTAGCAACTTTTCTCTATGCTTAGATGTTGACCAATTTGTATTTACCAAGAAACAAACAGTTTATCTTATATCTTATTTTCGAAGTTGTTCAGCTAGGCTGGATAATCATCTATTCTCTATTCACTCCAGATAGTTCACAGGATCATTTGCACTCTTGAATGCCTCATGCATTTTCCTGAAATCCTTGGATGCTCTTTGGAATAAGTACAAGGATAAGTCAATGATGTAGTCTTTGGTAAATGTGTAGTCTCCCTCACAGGGTTCAGATTTCAGCTCATTTTCTATGATCTTCAAGATTTCATGAAAGTAATTCTGACTGTAATCACGCTTTTGCTTCCAAATGTTTTTAAGTGTTTCAGTAAATTTATAAAGAATATTGTTAGTAGTGACATCCATGGATAATTTGTGATGAGGTTTTAAACTCTTTGTAAATACAACATGTTCTTTTTTCATTTGGATATGTTTGCCATATTTGATTTTAAAAGTTTCTCGAGACTTTATTTTTAGTCTTTGCACAATAGTTTTCTCCTTCTTGAAATATTCCAGAAGGATATTTTCAGAATCTGAAGACAATGCTGGGCTCTGTGACATGAGGGACATTGGAAGACACATTGTAGATCCACTTTTTCAAAGTAGACTGAAATTCTCTTCCAATTCTTTGTCACTTGATTCCTAACCAGTCTCACTTAAAACTAACTGTCAGCTCCACTCTAACAACTGATTTTCATATTGTGATTTTTGGGTATCAAGAATTTTTTGGCTTTTTTAAAGACTGATATGTTAATTGCATTTCCTTCTGACATCTGAAATAAGTGTGTCTTTAAGGATTAGTAGATTGTGTTCAAAATTTGCTTTCCACTGAACCAATAATTCACTATCTGGGTCTTCTTTGAAATATTTGTCAAATTCATGTTTGATGGTTTCATATTTCTTACCAAGTGGATTCTCCAGCAAATTAGATGTGAGTGTCAGGATTTTCCCATTTTGAATCTGATTGTCCAGATGATTCTGTAAGTCCAGTACATGACTCCTTAGCTCCCAGGTCCAGTGGCTATACATGGTTTCCAGTTTGCTCATGGCTATGACCTCTTGGGTGTTCCTGAAACTGAAACTGATGTTTTCACTGACAAGGGCTTTCTACAAATCTTGAACTCTGAATTTGAAATCTAAGATTTTCAAGCTCCTTCCCCTAGATTCCTGCTGGGCAGTTGAAAGAATTGCATTCCTTAGTTCCTGGACATTGTAGCTATAGTGAGGATTGGGACGGACCACTGGCGGATTGCCATCCCAGAGGTAAGCAAAGTAGTAGACATAGCGATTGGCATCAAGCTTAATTACATCACTGAAACGGGTTATGTTTGAGCAGTCTTCCAACTCTGCAGCCAATGCAGTCATTTCATCCAGTTTCTGTTCCAGTCTCCTCTGTCCTTCCATAGTTTGGTCTTTTGCTGTAACTTCTCCCACATTCTGATTGACAAAGAGGCAACTGGGGGAGATTTTTTCTTGTTTCATTCTCAGAAATGCTTGAACAGATATTTCTAGGATGTCCTGAATGTCTGAGTGATTCTACCCAAAAATATTGATCAGAGTCAAGTTTCCAAAGGCAATGACTAATGTTGCCGACTCATGGTCCCAATTCTGAGATTTGTTGTTGAGTTCTGGAGCCCGAAGTCCTTCTATGTTTACAACAAGCACATAATCAAAGCCAAGTTCTTCTGTGAATGTCTTATTCATTTACATGTTGCAATCTCACTCTTGTGTTGTTCAGTGCTCTGATTCCCTTTTTCTGTCAGATGATAGAATTCTTTGTCCTTCTTACACCAAAGATGCCAAAGTTGTCCTTGAAAGGGTAGTAAATTTCCTTTTGTCTGAGATAACTTGTATTCCTCCAGAAGGGCCATTATAGTCTGAGGCATTTCTTTGGCTTCCTTGCAGTCTCTCTGGTCTTCATCAATGAGGAATCCTTGTTCTCCAGCTGTCTGTGAACAGTCCTCTAAACTGAGAGCAGTGTTAGAGAGCACTAGAAAACGTTTGATGGCTTTGGTGAGCTCCTCTGTTAATTCTGCCTCATTTCTATTCTTGATGCCAATTCTCATTCTTTTACCAGAAATATTTGCTATGGCCTTTTCTTTGTCATCAATCAAGCAAATCAAAAGTGTTGATGACTGACAGAGGTGTCTGACAAGCTTTTGGTTTTCTTTACTGTTATCAGAAACTGGCATGAGGACCACTATGGTAGAAGAGATATATTGGAAAAATCTGAGTTGTTGGGTTTGTTCCTTGGCATCTCCAGGAAGATTAGTGAAAGTCAGACTCTTGTCAAACATGTCCTCACTTTGGCTGGCTGGCCAGAACCAGCAGATTTCCAACACTCCCCACATCAGAACACACTGTTTGTTGCTTCCTCTTCAGTATCTGTGAAAAAACACATCATGTTTACGTTTACTGAGAAGAGAGTTCATGATCTGAGATTTGGAAGCAGAGAGGCCATTTCCAACCCTAATGAAGGACACTATGGGGGTAGAGACACGACACATCTGCTGATTTTGTGACTGTAGCTCTTGTCCTGTGGAGATTTACTTGCATCTTGCCAGCTTTTCTTACTTTAGAAACCTTCTGAAATGTCTTTTCAGCAGTAGATTCCCCCCAGGTGCAGAAGGCATTTGTTAGCATGAGAGCCAAACCTGTGGAAAAAGTTTTCAGCCCTGTTCCTCAGTAAGGGTAGTGAATCTCAGTGGAGTGTAGTCTGTTCCAGGAGTTCTTCAATACTTTTTAGTTTCTGGAGAGCAACCTTGGAGAGTTGAAGATCATTGATGTGAAAATGGTAGGTAGCCAATAGAATGTAGCTGAACTTGGCTGAGCAACAATAAGTTTGCTCTGAATATGATTGGTGGGTATCCTCAGATTCTTTCTGTTTGTTTTGACCCATACATACCAGCTTCTTAAGTCCCCAACCTTGTCTTTAACTAAGGAGTTTGAACTGAAACCCATCCTCTCCACAATCTGTGTAAACATGGGTTGTTCTTCAAAAGATGAAAATTCCTTTGTTTTTATCTCCATGCAGTGTTCTGGGTCAACAAGTGAGAACTGCTTGGGGACACTGAGTAGCTCTTCTCTCTTCTGAATCAGGCTTCTTTGGTGGCTGGTCTTATAAATTCCCTGTGGGGCCAGCCCTCCAGATGCCCATCTTACCAGGTCTCCTTCTGAGAGGTTTGGACTGTGAGCCAGGGTCTGTTCCATGTGACTGAGATGTCTCTCCATTATTTCAGTGATGTCTTCTAGGGACACTTCAGCTGTTGGCCAGCACTCCTCAGGGATCTCCATTGCTTGTCTCAGCTCTGCTTCTTTTCTCCTCACTGCCTCTTCCTCTCTGTGCTTCCCTTCTGACTGCAAGGCTTTCAGTGCCTGCAGTGCCTGGCCTGCCTGCCTCTGCCTGTTCTTTATCATCTCCCCTGGAGTCTCCTGCAGCTCTGCAAAACTATTTGGCTGTGAGAGGTCCAGCAGCTTCTCCAGAGCCTTTTTCTCCCAAGTGTGCTGTGTCTGGGACCTCAGTTTCTGGAGATTTCTTTTGTCCAAATAATGTAAGGCCTGGCTAGAGGTCAAACCCAGGTCTTTTGGAAGCTTAGGCAGCCTGTAGTTTACAGATAGTCCCACTTCTGTCAGTGTCTTCTACTTCCTAGTTTAGGCTCATCAGGGAGGCACTTTACTGTTGCCATGGCAGTGTGAGGAACAGATTATAGTTAGTTTTTTCTGTGTCCTGACCTTAGGAAGTTCCAGCTGTGTGGCCAGAAAAATGAATTACTCATATTTCAAATCTGTTAATCTTTTTCATCCCCTGTAATTTTTTAAGTGGATTTGGATACAAATTTGTGTGTGGGTATGTGTGTGTGTTTGCGTAAGTGTAGCCTTTCATTGTGAGTGTTCTCAGCATGACCTCTTTTGTTGGATACTATATTGAGTTGCCACTTTTCCTGATTCCATTTGTTGTCAAGATAGTGTTTCTTTGAGTAGCCCTAGCTTTTCTGAAATTCAGTTTGTAGACCTGGTCCTGAACTTGGAGATCTCCTTGCTTGTGCCTCCTGAGTGTTGGGACTAAAGGTGTGCACCACCATTGCCTGACACTTTGCCTGATTTTAAAGCTTTCTCTTTGAAAGAATCAATTGCTTTGAGTGAATTAATGTGAAGGATAGTATTTGATAACATACATGAGTTTTCTTGGTTGATGTTTTTAAAAACAATTGATATCATCTGTTGATTATGCTTTCCTTATTAATTTTTGTGAAACCGTGTTGACTGGTTCTATTCCTATTGCTCTATCACTTTTTCCTTCCTCTTCAGACAGTGTTTGACTATGTAGCTCATGCTGGCCTGGAGCTTGTTATTTTGTCTAGATTGGACTCTTACTCATGATTTTTTTCTTTTGCCTCCTGACTGCTGGAATTACCAGTGTGCATCACCATGCCTGGCTTTGTCATGTCTTTGTAGGTTATTTCATAACATTACATTTCTCTCCTGGCATTTAGACACACTACTAGTTGTACCCTCCTTCATCCTAGGCAGGATGCGTTTGCCACTGAGGCAGGACCACCTGCTGTGCTGCTTCTCATCACTCTCCTTTGATGTTACACTGCCTGCCACCTGCTCCAAGGCTGAACTGGTTCTCCAAGATTTTCTGGCATTTACTACAAACTGAATTTGGTGAGTTTCTGCTAAAAGGCTGTTCTGACAACTTCAAATCTCTACAAGATGCCTCCCAGGCTGGAACACGGATAGGAGAGCCACAGCCCAACCCCAACAACTAGTTGTTTTGTTTTAGTAACTATTATCAACCTGGCTTTGAATTCAGAGATTATACATTCTGAGCAGTGGGATTAAAGACGTGTATTTTCATGACTGGCAAGATATCTTATTTTTGAAGATGAGATTAATGCTGTTATAAAAGAGCACGTTTAGCTTCATTTGCTTTTTTTGCGATTGAGAGCTGGGGAGAGAGGTATGAGTATTCGAACCTGAATTCAAATATCCACCCTTCCTGTAAATAGCTGGGCATGGCACCCAATGTCTCTGCCTGGTCAGATCCTGCACATTCTTCTCCAGGGTCAATTAGGATGAGTTCTTCTGCTCTTCTCTATACATCTCACCCCTTGATATAGTCTAGGACCCAAATCCTGTACTCTGGTTTAGTCTGGTCACCCCAGTGTCACAACAGCTCTCTAGGCTTTCATTAGATCCTGATTTGCCTGCTTCTGACCACAGGCTTCTCTTACTCCACATCCAACTTCTCCGCCCTTGCAATTTTTCTCCAGGATTTTGTCAGGTGAGTCTGACAATCCATTCCTCCACACACTCTCCCCAACCCTCAGTTTCTAAATAGGACTTCACTTGTTCAACAGTTCTGGCAGGAACTAATAGGGAGGACTTTACAAAACTAAAATGGTTTTGCACAGCTATAGAAATAATCAGGTGATGAGGAAGCCCTGAGAATGGGAGAGAATGTTTGCCAATTATATATTTTATTGGCTTACAATCACACTAGGCTCCTCCCAGGTACCTAGCAACAACAACCTAGCAACAGCTTACATCATCTCCAGGTGCAGTCCAACCTGGTGTATAAGAGGGACTGGTCAGCTACTCCAGCTCTCACCTTTCACTCTCTCTCTCTCTCCTCCCCCCAGTGTCTCTATCTCTGTCTCTCCCCTCTCTCCTTCCTCTCTTTTTCCTCTCTCCCATTCTTTAGTCTTTTTTTCCTCATGAGTTCCCTGATGGACTCTTTCTCTTCTGTCCTTCTCTGACCTCCCCTGTTCTCTGTCACTGTTCCTTTCTAAGTCCCCATCCCTTCACCACCAATATAAATTGTCTTTGTATTAGGTCTCTCGCACAGGTGGATTATTCAGGGGGACAACTTCCCTTCTGCTGCAATTATACCATCGTTTTATAAAACACAGCACTTCTGAGTCAAGAAAACAAACAACTCTTTTTAAAAATGGGCTTGGGATTTGAACAGAGAGTTCTCAAAAAAAAAAAAAAAAGAAACAAAATGACTAAGAAATATTTTAAAAAGTTCATTATCTCTAACAATTGGGCAAACTTAAAACAATTTTGATTATTTTATCTCTGTGTATGTAATAGCAATGAAAATGAGGCCATGAATTTGAAAAAGAGCACAGAGAGATAGATATATAGGTGGGTTTAGAGGAAGGAAAGGGAAAGAGGAAATAATGTAATTGTATTATAATGTTAAAGATGAAAGAAACAACATCAACAAACCAAATTTGAGATTTCATCTTACCCCATCCAGCATGGCAAAGATTAACAAAACAAGTTGCAACAAATGCTGGGTAGTGAGATATGGGGAGAGGAAAACTCTCATTCTTTCTTTGTGGGATTACAAACTGGTCTAGCCGCTCTGAAAATCAGTGTGGAAAATATTTAATAAGCTAAAAGTTAATCATGGAGAAAGGGGACTTTCATTTGCTGATGTCGTGATTGCAAAAATGTTCCAGTCATTCTGGAAATCAGTGTGCAGAATCCTCAGGAAGCTAAAAATGAGTCTACCATATGACCCAGCTGTGTCTCTCCTTGTATGCCTGGAGGACTGACACCGACTCCACAGGAATTTGATCATTCATTGCATATTGCATATTCATTGCTGCTGTGTTCACAATAGCTAGGAAATGGAAACAACCTAAATACCCTTCAACCAATAAATGGAAATGCAATGTGGCACATACACACTATGGAATGCTTTTCAGCTATAATGAAAAATGAAATAATAAAACTTTCAGGTAAATGGATGGAACTAGAAAAGATTGTACTGAGACAAGACCCAGGAAGACAAGGAGCAAGAGTTCTCTCTCATTTGAGGATCCTAGATCCAACTTGTCAGAATGAGTATATAATCTGGATTAACTGCTGAAACCAGGAAAATAAAAGGGAATGTGTGTGTGTGTGTGTGTGTGTGTGTGTGTGTGTGTGTGTGTGTGTAGCAAAAAAGAAGGAATAACAAATAAAGCACAACTGATCTGAAAGAGGTAATAGGGAAATGTGAGGGGCTCTAAATAAGGATGGAGAGAAAGATAAATATAGAAGAATGAGGGAGAAGAACAAAATAATAGTATGGCTACCTGACAAAGTCACAAGTAATCATACTATTAACTTTCTACTAAAAATACCTATAATATACATAAATCAATGTGTGAATATACATATATAGTTTAAGGGAAAGTTTCCCATCTGGGCTGACAGTGCTTCCCTCAAGAACTATAGACCATCTAATAAAAACCCCAACAAAAGGTGTGGGAAGCTGAGAAACCCTCTTTAGGTCAGGGTTGTCCAAGAGACTCCCAAAACATTATGGGTTATTTCTATTGCCCCTGACAACCCCATATCCTTAGAGGTAGAAGATAAGTGTCTGTTGCTGAAGATATGCACTTCAGACACAGGGCCCAGAGGACTTGAGCTAGATATGACCTGAAAGCTTCCTCTTTGAGAACTAGCTTTCATGTTAGCAGAAGGAGCTATGCAAGCTTTAAAGGGTAGAAGCAAGCTAGTTATGATGCCTATGGACAACCACAATAACCAGAATGGCATGAGCGCTGCAGGTGTGTCACAAATACTATAGCATAACCAATAGTTCTCTAATTTAATCTAAAACCTGCTCAACAAGACAGAACTCATGCCAACAAGACAGGAAACCTAGCCAACCTATCAGTGCTAATGATGTCATATATTTGCAGACCATGCAATTGCCACTTTACTAAACCAGCATAACCCATAATTACATCCTAAGTATTTGTCCTTATATTGAGGACATACCCTATATACACATATAAGTATAGTCTAAATCCTCATCAAGAAACCTCTGTAACAGACTGAGTCAAATACAGAAAATTATAACAAATCAAGTAGCAGAATTGTGGCGATCAAGCCTAACTGATCCATCTACAATGCAACTCCTATACCTAAGTCTCAGGGATCATTGCAGAAAAGGAGATGGAAAATTATAAAAGTCAGATATATAGTATACATAATGCACATAACATATGCATATATAATATATAACACATATTGTCTATATGATATATAATACATATATAATATAATATGCATAATAATTTTATATATATGTGTGTTCCTACTATAAATTATATATGATAACATATATTATATGTTGTGTTTTTAAAAATGCAATACAGTGTGTTGGAAGGGTATACCTTAGCAGACCCCTATAAGGTGTTCCCCTGAGGAATAATCACCATGTGACAGGTGTAGTACAAAAAGAAGTTTATTGGGGGAAGGGAGTCAGGTAGCAGAGTAGGGACCTGGAAAGGGGTAGAGGCAGAGAAAGGGGGACAGAGAAAGACAGAGAGAGGGAGAGAGAGGGAGGGGGAGATGGACAGGGAGGGAGGGGAAGGGGGAAGGAGAAAGGGAAGAGGTAGAGAAAGAGAGAGAGAGAGAGAGAGAGAGAGAGAGAGAGAGAGAGAGAGAGAGAAGAGATGCAAGCTGAGAAGTCCTTATATGCCTGGCTCCTGGCTCTACCTGGCAGGCAGAGAAGCAAGCTGTTGCTAGGTAGCTCTTTTGTGTGAAGACTAGAATAATTGCTAACACTATATATGTGTGTGGTACATGCATATATATACACATATAATATGTAATATTATAATATATGCTATATATTATAAGCACAAACATGTAGACACACACACACACACACACACACACACACACACACACACACAAAGATGCCATGAATTTGAAAGAGAATAAAAGATAAAAGCTGGGTGCATGGGAATGTTTTGAGGGAGGAAGGAAATAGGGGAAATGATATAATTATAGTCACAAAATACTTTTTAATTTATTCCTTTTAATTTTAATTAATTCATTTTATACCCAACCACAGTTTCCCCACTCTTCTCTCCTCTTATTTCTTCCCCGCTCCCCATCCACTCCTCCTCTGTTTCACTTCAGAAAAGGGGAGGCCTCCCATGCATATCAACCAGCCCTGGTATATGAAAGATTTCTTTGTGATGTACTTATGTTTTATTGTGATTCTTATGTTTAAAATTTATCAGTATGTTCAAGTACACACCTTAACAACTGCTCCATATGCCTAATTGATCTAATTCAAACAGCTCAAAGTTTAGGTAATAAAGATATCATAACAGAATTTGAGCCCATCTGGTTCTGGGTTTCTCTGGTCCATAAGGGCAATTCAGAACAACAGCTCCAAATAAAATGACTTGACACAAACTCACATTTACAGGATTTTTTTTTCTTTCTTGTTATCCTGGCAATACAAGTCAGAATAACCCAACCCAGAGATCCACTAAGAACTTGGAACAGTTTGGATGTCTAAGTCTACTATCCACTGGCCAGTATTACTGCAACCAGACTTCTTTGATCCTGGAAATGCACTGGGTGTGTTCTTTCTCCCAGAATACTTTTACTTAGTGTTTTTTATTGCAATGGGTAGAGAAACACCATCATCAGCCACCTTTTATGTTAACCTTTCTGCTAGCAGCAAAAACCAGAAGAGGGAGAACATTAATTCTGTACAACACATACCCCCAACATTTTTTAAAAATGATGTTTCATTGAATGTTTTTGTTGAACAAATGTTTTTATCTTCCTTTCAGTGGTGGCTTATACCTGTAAACTCCTAGGAGTTTGATTGGCTATACTATTAAAACCTTCCAACTTTATAGTTTAGCTTAAATTTCTATACTATTGCTCTCTACTTCTGGTGAAAGTGAACACTCAGCCATTCTTTCATAGTGGAGACACTCACACTTTAGTGTATTTTGAGGTTGGTATTAATTTCAGTTGTTAAACAAGATTATGGACGTTTCAAGGACTGTTCAGAAATCTCAGAAGGCAGTAGTGAACCAGTCTAAATACCACACTTTCAACCAACAATGCAGCAGAACACAGCAAACAAATTATCTCAGACCCTAATTAGGATCCTAGAGAATAGAAAAGAGGATCATTTAGTGAGAGGTCAGTTAACTCTCCCATGTTTGTGTAGCTTCCAGATAAGATCTGAGAAGAAACAGAAAAAAAAACAGATTTGTCCATTTTTATTATATATTTGTGGGCCTGCATGCATGTATATGTACCATGTGCATGCCTGGTGCCTGTGGAGATTAGAAGAGGGCACTGCAACTTCTGAAACTAGGGTTAAAGGTAGCTGTGAACATTTGATGTGTGCTGAGAACCAAACCCTGTTCTTCTGAAGAGTAGCAAGTACTTTTAATCACTGTTCCACCTCTCCAGTCCCAAGACTTTTGTGCTCCCTTTATAGTATGGTATAAGGAAACAGAATCACTTTAATGGGAAGAGATATTTCTGGATTTAATTTAAGGACTCACACAAACAATCATAACTACATAAGCAGTCCTGGAATACAGAATGTCTATAAACAGAACATATATTTTCCAGGAGTGACTAGGATATCTAGAGGTCTGTAGCCTACCACCTTTGAAAATCAAACCAAGACTAGCCACAGACCTCGGTCAGAGAGGCTCCTTGGAGTCTTTGGAGGCACCCCTATCAGAGAATCTCTGTAGTGGGGGATTTAGAGGCTGATGTGGCCACCTCCAGTAGCCAGGGAAGACTTCCAGTAGAGGAAACCCATGAAACCTTAAACCCAATATTTGTCCTGCCTACAAGATGTTCAGGGATAAAGATGAAGCAGAGCTTGAGGTGATGGCCAACCAATGACTGGCACAACTTGAGACCCATCCCATGGGAGAGAGCTAACCCCTGACAATATTAATGATACTCTGCTCTGATTGCAGACAAGAACCTTGTATTACTGTCTTCTGATAGCCTTCATCCAGCAGCTGATAGAAACAGATGCAGAGAGCCATAGCCAAACATCAATAACAGCTCAGGGAGTCTTCTGTAAGAATGGACAAAAGGACTGAGGGAGCCAGAGGGATCAAGGACACCACAAGAAGACCTACAGAGCCAATTATTCTGGGTCCATGAGGACTCACAGAAACTGAACCACTAGTCAAAGAGCATGCATGGGGAGGACCTAAGCCACATATATACAGCAGATATGCTGTATGGTTTTATGTGGGTCCCCTAACAGTTGGTGGTAGGGTGCAACTCTGTCTCTTTTGCCTCCCATTGGATCACTTTATCCTAGCTGAGTTGCACTGTATGGTCTTAGTGGGAGAGGATGTGTATAGTTCTGCTGCTACTTGATGTGCCAGCATGGATTGGCACCTCTTCCCTTCTCAAAAGAGAAACAGGAGGGGAGAATGGGAAGGTGTGTGTGTGTGTGTGCGTGTGTGTGTGTGTGTGTGTGTGTGTGTGTGTGTGTGTGTGTATGTGTGTGTATGTGTGTGTGTGTATGTGTGTGTGTGTGCACATGTACATGAGTACACCACATTTTCTTTATCAACTTATTCGTTGATGAACTCCTAAATTAATTAAACTTGTGGGCACTGCAGTCACAAGTATAGGGACACAAATGTGTGCCCAAAATGTGTTTGCGATTTCCTTTGAACATTTGGCCAGTTGTGAGAGTGCTAGTTCACCTGGCAGTTCTATTATATTTTGGGGAGCATAGGTACCACTTATAATAACAGCTATATGCATATCTACCTAATTCCCTATCATTCTGTTATCTTGACTAACTTTTTTTGCAGTCTTTTGAGTAGTAGTAATATTTATATATTTAAATGTCAGTAACTTTCTGTGATTTTAATTTTTCTCATTATTAATTATGTTGAACATTTTTCATATATCTGTTGGTCTTGTTTTAAAACAGATCTATAACAAATTTGCTGAATGCTTTTTATATCTGAGTTAAAGTTTCTTTTCCATGATCTTGAATCATTATTTTTGTCAGATTTCGGTACATAGTCCTGTAGCACTTGATATGGCTCACAGAGGTCAGAAGAGGCTGAGCTTATGTGGTAGTAGAGGTACTTTATAAATACTGCTCTGGAGGACACAGGAACCAAGTGGAGGCCTGGGATTTGAGCCTTTTGGTTTTTGTCTCTGCCTGTAGCAGATCATCTGCCACAGGGCCCCATACCCAAATAGCACCGGGAGGAAACAACACTCTTGGGAGTGTGGACAGGCCTGTGAGTGAAGGTAGGACCACCACTGCTGCTCAGAGAATCTCCTCAGAACCCTGAAGACACATGAACCAAGGGGCAGCTTAGGATGGGAGGTTTCTAGTCTCCCCCTGTGTCCAGAGCTGATCCTGTGCCAGAGAATCACATTCAAAAATACCGCCAGAAGAGAGCTGGTATCCCAAGAGTGCCTAAGCACCTGCAAGCAAAGGTAAGACCATCAGTTCTCTTCAAATTACTGGCCCAAGAGAGATCCTCCCAGAGCTACCAGGGCACAGCAAACAAGGATTAGCTGGGGAAAGGATCCTTCTGGTCTTTAACTGCACCCCATGGCTGATTCTGTACCACAGCTTTCCATACCTAATTTCCTCCCAGAGAGAACTGATCTCCCAGGAGTACTGACACATAGGCTTGCAGGGGGGATAAGCCAAAGTCAGAGACAGCAAAACCAGCTAACACAGGAGATAACCAGTGAAAGCAATTGCAAGAACAGAAGGAACAGAAACCAAGACTACTTGGCATCATCAGAACCCAGTTTTCTCACCACACTGAACCCAGGTTATGCCAACACACCAGAAAAGCAAGACTTTGATTCAAAATCACTTCTCATTTTGATGATAGAGGACTTTAAAAGGGACATAAATAACTCCCTTAAAGAAATAGAAGCGAACACAGGTAAACAGGTAGAAGACTTAAATAGAAAACACAAAATCACTTAAAGAATTATAGGAAAACACAAGGAAACAGGTGGAGGAACTGAACAAAACCATCCAGGATCTAAAAATGGAAATGGAAACAATAAAAAATTCACAAAGGGAGACAATCTTGGAGATAGAAAACATAGGAAAGAGTTCAGGAGTCATAGATGCAAGCATCATGAACAGAATGCAAGAGATAGAAGAGAGACTTCAGGGTTTATGTTGCTTATTCTTCCACATCATTATTTAGCACCAAGGCAGGAACTTAAAACAAGGCAGGGACTTGGAGGTAGGAGCCAATGTAGGGGCCGTGAAGAGAGCTACTAACTGGCTTGCTCCTCATAGCACACTTCATGTTCTCCACTTGTGGTTGAGAGCTGAAGGGCAAGGCAGGGATGTGGGCAGAGTAGGACTTTTCATTCTTGGTGTTGAGGTCAGGAATGGAAAATGGTGGAGCTGACCGGATTCTTGCTGACTGGTAAAGATGTCTTTAAGTCCTGGGATTGAACATAGTTTAGCTTTGAAAAAGAAAAAAGTAACTCAAAGGGGCTAGCATGTAAGGTGGGCTCTAAGGAATAGTTACAAGTCAGTAATGATGCCGCTGGAGAACATAGACTTAACTATTTTGGTAGGCTGAGAATTTGGCATTTTTTTCTGATCTAGAAGTTTACCCTGGAGAAAATGCATCTGGAGGCACAGTGGGTTTTTCCATGGGAGAAGCAGTGTCTGGTGAAGACTTACAGCCCATTCAGGTGCCTGGCTGTGAGGAGATGAAGAATGAACAGAAGGGAGTGCCCCTCACTCAAGGACTAGTGTTTAGGAGTGTCAAATCGGGTTTCCTTCAAAGGAAGAAGACTTCAGTTTCATCTTGAGAAGTTAGGCTTGACCATAGTAGGGAATTTTACTAGTAAGAAAAGCTGTGTGAAGCTATTTGTTATCTCAGGGAGAAGTTGTGTAATCAAAATGGAGGTACTTTAAAAGATGGTGTGCCATGGTTAACAATATCTACAACATTTTCCTGTTCCTAGCTATTTGCCTATATGTGTCTCTTTCTTTCCTTGTATCTTCAGTTGTACTCTATTCCCATGAATTCTTCTATTTCTATAAATCATACAAGGGTCAATACATTTATTAATAATTTCAAAACACATAGTTGCATTTTTATTGCAAAAAAACTGTGACCATCGTTGATTGATCCCAGTAAAGACATGGAAATTATATATCTAGATTTTATTGGAAAATTTCCTCTAACTGAATCAACTTAACTATTAAATCCTATATTACAAAAAAATGAATTTAATCTGCCTTTTGACCTGGTTAATTTTTCATGTTTTGTTTATTATTGCTTTTTAAAAAAATCTTCTCTCTACTCCCTATTTTTAAAAAATTGAATATTACTATGTAGTCTGATTCCTGGAGCTCACTATGTGGACCAGGCTCCATGTTACAGAGAGTCTCCTCCTTTTGCCTCTTGAGTATTGGGACTGAAGGCATGAGCCACTACACCTGGCTTATTTTGAATATTTATGTCATTTTCCCAGATCTTAAGGCCTCTGATGTTTATCCCTCTCCTCTCCTCTCCTCTCCTCTCCTCTCCTCTCCTCTCCTCTCCTCTCCTCTCCTCTCCTCTCCTCTCCTCTCCTCTGTTCCTGTGTTCATTCTCCCTTTCTCTCTTTCTCTTCATTACTCTTCTATTCCTTGGTCTCCTGTCCTCTTCTCTCTCCTCTCTACTTTTCTCTTTTCTCCCTGTCTCCCTTCCTCTCCCCACTTTGTTTCTTTCTTCAGACTCTAGAAGTAAGTTAAGTCACTCAAAATTGCATCTCTCCCAAGTATATGCTAATTCGAATGAAACTCCTACTCTCCAGTTTTCCTAATGAAGACCTTATATTAGCATCTCTATAGACTTCATCAACATCTTCTCATCACTCTACCTCCTTTCCAATTAAGTAACTTATTAATGCATTTAATTTTATCATCCCTTACTTATAACAAGATCCTCCAAGTGCAATAGTTCTCTTTCACCTTACATTGCAACATTTCGACCTGAAAATTATTTTCAGCTTGGAAATTCTCATTCTCCTAGATTTGATTAAGTCCTCACTTTACACTGATCAGCATTCTATAATGAATCTCCCAATGAAGACCTACCTAAGCCTTTCTTCTTCTGTGTAGTCTCTCCTCCCCCAGCCTGAAACCTGCTTGCTCAGGGGTGGAGCTTTCTGCTTATTCGTTCTGCCACGCCCACTGCTAGAACCTGCGGAGCCACACACGTGCACCTTTCTACTGGACCAGAGATTATTTAGCGGGAATCGGGTCCCCTCCCCCTTTCTTCATAACTAGTGTCGCAACAATAAAATTTGAGCCTTGATCAGAATAACTGTCTTGGCTACATTCCTTTCTCTCGCCACCTAGCCCCTCTTCTCTTCCAGGTTTCCAAAATGCCTTTCCAGGCTAGAACCCAGGTTGTGGTCTGCTGGCCGGACACAACAATTGGCGAACCAACGCGGGACTGAGAAACGGCAAAGGATTTTTGGAAGAGACGCTGCTGGTTCGGAGCTCCATAAAATAAAGGATAAAGGAAATTCATACCGGAGAAGGTATGGGCTAAGCTGAGACAGCGTTAAACCCGAGCGCTGGTTCACTTAGGTTCAGCAGTGAGGAGCTGGGTAATAGGCGGTAGGCCGTAGCTCTCTGAAGCTACATGAGGCGTGAGAAAAGAAAGGGTTTATTAAAAGGAACAGGCGGATTGCCCCAGTTAATAAAAAATGCATCATAAGGGAGGAAAATGTCCCAAAAAGCAGAGAGAAATTTCTCTCTGGGCCTTATAGCAGGAGTACTCTGTTCCCTTTTGTGTCTTGTCTAATGTCCGGTGCACCAATCTGTTCTCGTGTTCAATTCATGTATGTTCGTGTCCAGTCTGTATGAATGAATGTTCTATGTTTTGTGTTGGATAATAAAGATGGTATAAAAAACTTTATCTGCAAAGCCGAGAGCTGCCACGTGTTTCAGCCAAAAATCAGACACATGGCGGGAGGGCCCCTGCTGAAAAAACTGTTCGTTTTAGGAAATAAGGGCGAGTGCACAGCCTCTAAGTTTCGGAGTAAAAAAGCTAATAAATGGTTCATGATTAATGTGTTTGACAATGGTAAAGTGTTTTTTATTCTATGATTGTAGCTACAAAAATTATTCTCTGATTGGTCTAAATGTAACTGCTTCATTTGGTTCTTTTTTATTGAAAATGTGCTCTGCATGTCTTCACATTCAGCTCATAAGTTGTTGGTTAAGATTAATAATTGTTACATTGCTACAGATGGTTAGTGTTAAATTTGATAACTCAAGTTTAGAGTCCTTCCAACACGTGACATAAAGCAGGCCAAGAGGCTGGGTCTCTAAAGATATTTCTAGTTTAGGTAATAATTAATGTGGTTCGTATCCTAAATAGTAAAATTTAAGATAAGATTTAAAGCAATGTCTTTTTATTAAAGCTTGCTTTAATAGGTATTCATAGGTATTAATTGACATCCAAACTTCGTAATATGATAGTAATGCTTCTAATATTAATTTTAAAGATAATAAATTGTTTTAAACTTGGGTTTTGCTTTCCCAAGGTTATAGGTATTATCCTAACCTTGCACAAAAAACTTTAAAATTATGGTTAAAACTGCTATTGTTCCATTGACTGCAGCTTGCAGTTTGATTTCAAATTTAAGATCTTTAATTCACCTGTATATTGTAATTAAGATAATTACAAGAGTAATCATCTTATGAGAGCGCTCATACAGCTCACTTCATACAAAACTGTGACAGAGTTATCTAGTTATGTTTGTCTTTGTGAATAGATTAGACAAACAGTTTGGTTATAGTTGCTGCCTGGCAGAAAACTGTAGTACGGGCAATTTTTTCACAACACTAAAGTTGTGAAGAACGTTTTAACTGTAAGTCATCTTAAGAAAGAGTATCAAAATTTAGAGGCGTAGACAGTTATATTGTTTCTCTAAAATCGGTCCTTATTACAGGAGGGCCGGGATGCTCAGATTAAAAAGTATTTTACGTTTGAGTCAATACATGGCTCTGGGCAGCCCCAGAGTGGCTTGTGGCCTTTCTTTTGTTTTACAAACAGTGCCTGAGAAAGTTTTTTTCCCTGTGTTCAAGAGAAATTCTTTTTAACAGTGTTGCAGATCTATTCAGATGTTTAATAATGCTTAAATTCAAAGAGTTTTGCTTCTAGTGAACTGTAATCACTAGAAAATTTTGCCTCTAGGTATAGATAATATAGTTTTACATTATGTAAGAAAAATTTTTATTGTTTCTGCTTCTATACAAGAAGCCAAGATTTTTAATCTTTCAGTGTATATTGTTTCCTAAGTAAAAAGTATTTTATTAACTAATGCTTCTTAAAGTTTACCTTAAATCCTTGCTCTCACCCAAAAGATTCAGAGACAATATCCTTTTATTACTTAGGGTTTTAGTTTACTACAAAAGTTTCTACAAAAAATAAAGAAAGCTTTTATAATTGTTATTAATTGGTAGTTAAAAATTGATTGTGCCCAAAACAATTCTTTGGCCAAAAAAAAAAAAAACATTATTGTAAAGTCATTTTTCTCATCCTCCCAGCCGATCGTTGGCCCACGTGGGCCCAACTAGCTTCTGTGGGGCAGAGTCTTAAGACACAGTCTCCCCTGTTCCAGCACAGATGATCTAGTTGTGTGCTGTAGATGGTGTTTTAAAATACTGAACAATCAAACCTTAATTTGTATATTAATAGTCAATGCCATATCTCTGAGCTCGCAATTGCTTAAATTGTTCATCCCTCAGATACTATTAATTCTCAAATTTACAATTGCTTATGCATATTTCTAGTTAATAAATAAATAAATTATGCACATGTGACTCTTAATAACTTTGCAAGCCTTCTAGTTACAACCGCTCTTTAAGAAAATTGATTAAAAGTGCAAGTAGTCACTGCCCCTTTACAGCCAAGTATTTAAAATGTTTTGTCAACTAGTTATTAATTCAAAAGTTTAGGTATTGTAAAATTTTAAAACTTTAACTTCTTAAAAGACAAAAAAGAAAAAAATTGTATCCCCGTGCATACTATTTAGTGCATTCCCATGCACACTATTAAAGTCTTACCTTTATTTTCAAAATTTAATATTTTAATGTCAAAAAGTTTAATAAATGCTTTATAGTATCTTAAAGAGATCTACTTATTGACTTATAGATTGATCCTAAAACAGCTACCTTATTAAAAAAGGAAAAAACAGGTTTTCTCCACAGAACACTGCAGAAACATATTAATTCGTGTGACGAGCTGGTAGGTAAGTTGACTTATGTCCTGATTAAATTGACTAAAAAACTAAATTAAATTCATGTTTTAGATCCATCCTTACTTGTCATTTTTCCAGCTTAGACTAGCTTCTAGCCTTTTAACTTTATGGCAATAGTATATCAGAGACTGTATGTTCAGACTTAGTAAAATTAGTCATTTAATAGAGTCATAATGATTTTTCTCCTTTCTTCAGTGTGACCAGTCATTTTAACTCAATCTTAGACTGGTCTAATATTCAGTCCAATGTTAGAGATTCCTATATTCTAAATTACCTAACAAAGTTAATTCAGAGCACATCCCCCACTTCCCCTAGATCCCTAACCTCAGAAGGATTGCTGGCCTTACAGCTAGTGGAAAAAGCTATTAAAGAGCAATTGGTCACTTAATACATTGATAAAATAGAAGGACCCCCTGACTAACAAATGGAAGGGTCCAGATCCAGTTCTAATTTGGGGTAGGGGCTCAGTTTGTGTTTTTTCACGAGATGAAGATAGAGTGCGGTGACTGCCAGATAAATTAATTCGTCAGATGAACACAGATTCTAAATCTTCTAAAGTATCACCTTGAGGACTAAAATTCCTCTTTTGCTTAAAAGTCAGCTTGAGGACTCAGGCTCCAAAAAAAGCTACTCTCTGAGGCAGCTCCCGACAGGAGGCCAGAGACTAGCCTCAGCTTTACAATTTGCATTTAAATAAAGTACCTGGACTTCCCCAAAAGAAGTTCTGCTTTCCTACTTTCTCACTGTCAGAGATTTTGTCTTTCAAGCAGGTAAATCTACATTCTCGAGGTGGACCAGCGGATGTGCATCCCCGCCCCCCTAGAGCACACAGGTGGCTGCTGTTATCTCCTTTCCAAGGACATTTCCAGCACGTGGCTTTCAGTCTGAGTTAAAAATTAGGTTTACCAAGAGGGCTAGAAAAGTAGATATTTCTATATTAATAAAGATTGGTTTTTATTTTGATAGACAGGCTTAGTCCCTTAGCTGACCTCTGGCTTTTCACCCTTGCTGTTACTGCAAGGTGTCCTTAGACTGTGAAAAAAACAGAGATAAAAAAAAAAAATGACTTCCAGCTTCTATTTTAGCCACAAGTCGTGGTGTTACTAATGACGTAATTATTGCTTAGGCCTTGCTAAATCTGAGGTTGATAATTCTCCTTTAGGAGCTACACAGCACTCAGAACTGTGCATACTGGTTTGTGATCGTACAAATTCAGTATGGACATCGCTTAGTGCAGAGTCACTACAGGAAAAGGTCCAGCTTGACCATTTCTGAGTTTCCTGTGAGATAAACCCGGTTTAAAAGAGGTTGATATCAAATTTTGGCTAAAAATCAAAAATATTTTTCGGCTCTGCCTCCCCCTCCCCAAAAGATACCAAGAGCCACAGGTGTGGGTCTTATCAGTACCCACGAGAAAAATCGGGTCAATGTCCACCCAAGCCAAGGTTAAAGGCCCACTCATCTACGGATGAGAAAATCATTTGATCACCTCAGTTAAGCATTGCCTTATTTAACTTAATTAATAGGGGGGAGAGAGATTGGAGACCGTACTGTCTTCACTGCCTCCCTCCCCAAAATAAAAAAGCCAATTGGCCTTGTACTACAGAGCTGGCCGAACCCCTTTTCCCTGTTTCCCACCTATCATCCAAAAATGCGGAGGAATATCAACTTAGTGTTATTCTTATTATAGTGTATTTCACATTTGTTCAGTCAAACTTAGCCAGAGTTCCAACGCCCTACTTAAAATTCAACTAGAAAGTTACCTACCAAGTACTAATTAGCATTATAAATTCAGAGCCTACAGCTCCAGGCTTTTCAGTTAGTTGTTTACTAAGATAAGAAAGGACAGTCTTAGCCTTATACAGTTTACCATAAGAAAAGTTAAGGAATCCCACGAAAGCAAGTTTTTTCTTTAGCCCTAGATTCCAGGCAGAACTATTGAGCATAGATAATTTTCCCCCCTCAGGCCAGCTTTTTCTTTTTTTAGATTTTGTTAATAAAAGGGAGGAGATATAGTCTCCCCTCCCCCAGCCTGAAACCTGCTTGTTCAGGGGTGGAGCTTCCTGCTCATTCGTTCTGCCACGCCCACTGCTAGAACCTGCGGAGCCACACACGTGCACCTTTCTACTGGACCAGAGATTATTTGGCGGGAATCGGGTCCCCTCCCCCTTCCTTCATAACTAGTGTCGCAACAATAAAATTTGAGCCTTGATCAGAATAACTGTCTTGGCTACATTCCTTTCTCTCGCCACCTAGCCCCTCTTCTCTTCCAGGTTTCCAAAATGCCTTTCCAGGCTAGAACCCAGGTTGTGGTCTGCTGGCCGGACACAACACTTCTGTTCTCTATATGTTGTTATTAGTTACTAGAGCAAATTTTATTTTTTCCTTTCAAGCCATGCTTAAAGAAACCATGTGAGTCTTAGGATAGAGGACTGTGAGGAAAGAAATGTTCACAAGATGGCAGTAGAGGTGCACACAACAGTGTTATTAATGAAACTGTCCTTTTGCTCACAATAACACCCGGAATCCATGTTTTTCCCATTAATTTTACTTTTATTTATTCACTTTATATTTCAACCGCTCACTGGCCTACCTCCTTCTGGTTCCCCCCCCCCACCCTGTCACACAGCCCCTCCCCCACCCCCTCTCTGTTCTCCTCTGATAGGGTAAGGCCTCCCTGAATACCCCCTACCCTTGCACATCAAGCATCTGCAGGTCTAGGTACATCCTCTCCCACCAAAAAAATTTAAAATTAAACTAAACTTACACTTATTCATTTATTTACATATTTATTAATAGAGTCTCTTTATGTAGCTCAGGCTGTCCTGGAATTTTCTATGTATAACAGGCTGGTGTTGAATTCAGAGAGCTGCCTGCCTCTGCCTCCTAAGTGCTGGTATTAAAGGGGTGGACCACCACACAAGGTTTAAAATTTTAATTGTTTTAGATTTACTATTTATTATCAATTTGTGTGTGTGTGTGTGTGTGTGTGTCCCTGTGAAGGCCAGAAGAGTGCACTGAATCTCCTGGAGTAGAAATTACAGGTGGTTTTACTCTATCTTATACGAGTGATAGAATCTGAGCTTGGGTCTTCTTAACCTCTGAGCCATCTCTCCTGCCTCTTTGTACATTTAACTTGAACTTTTGGTAAAATAGTAGTTTGAAGAATACTTATAGAATGATTCACTAATTCTAAACTCCTAGGATAAATCCAATCTGTGTGTTTAATTGGTTGAATTTAATTGAGTCACAAAATTCTCATCAAAAAAAAAAAAAAATCTCATCGAAGAAGAGAATGTAACAGATGACAAGGAAATTGATAAGGAACTGTTAAGGATTTTGAGTATTTATATTAATTCACTATACTAATGGAAGAGAAACTGCATTTGGGAAACCAGTCAATGTCAGATCAGTTTTTGTAGGATAGTTTAAAATCATTAAGTATTTTCTCCTTTTGTCTCTCTCGATATAGGAAAGGATTATTTGCCCTTCTGAATGCAGTGTTCATCCTTTTAAAACTGTTAACTGCCTATATACAGGAATGTAGTAACTAAGAATGAAGCTACTTTTATTCACAGATACTAAGACTTACAATGTAGAAAATCTTGAAGGGTGCACAATAAAAACTGTCTTGAACTAACATGAATATAAGAAAATTTCCAGTTACATGGTTAAAATAAAAAAATGCTTTTCATATATCAACAAAGAATAATTGAGTTGTGTTTCAAAATAAGAGCATATTACTATTTTAAAGCAGTTAAATGTAAACCTAACAAAACATGTTCAAGGGTTACGTGAAGGAGACTGCAGAGCAGGGCAAGGTGGTGCACACCTTTAATCCCAGCACTTGGGAGGCAGAGGCAGGCGAATTTCTGAGTTTGAGGCCAGCCTGGTCTACAAAATGAGTTCAGGACAGCCACAGCTATACAGAGAAACCCTGTCTTGAAAAACAAACAAACAAACAAACAAAAAAAAAAAGAAGAAGAAAGAAAGAAAGAAAGAAGGAAGGAAAGAAAGAAAAAAAGGAGACTGCAAAATTTCAATGAAACAGATTGAAGAGTACATAAACAATAAAATCATATTCTGTAATTCATGCTGTTAAAATTTTAATTGCTCCACATATCCCTAGATGAAAGAGTCAACAGAGTGTACGTACCTGCCAATTATAAAAGTAGATGAATTATATGTGGTATGATTAGGGCAGTTGTACAGTGCTCAGCTACATGCTGCAGAGGCTGAGAACTAGATTTGAAATCCAGGAAGGATGACTTTGCACTGTCAGTCTAATGTGTAAAGCCTTGAAGAGTTGAGTACATGCTGAATATCTGGACATCTGGACTCTAATGTCAGCAGTGGCCACAGCAATAGAAACAGTCATTGGGAAAAGAAAGGTAGCTTGTATCTTGCTTCATCTCACTTCTTCATTGGAGCAGTTTACACTGTTGATAATCTCACCCTTATTCAGGGCAGGGGCTTCCTTACTATTCACTGACATGTCAACCCTATCTGAAAAAGTCTTCACAGGCATTCAGTTGCAGTGCACAAATTCTTGATATCTTTACCCAGCAGATCAATTATCACACTAGCTCTTTACAGCTTGACATTATAAATTCACTATAATCTTAACAAAACCCCTACCAAGTTATTTTCTAAATAACTAACCAAATGAAGTTTATATGAAAGAAGAAAAGGAACAGAACAACCAGTTCAGTATTAAAAGAGAAAAGTAGAATACTGACACAGAAAGGTTTAATAAATAGGTACATCAATCAGTGACACACAGCATTGATGAAGACTTTTAAAAATCAATGGAAAATATTAGCGTCCAAAATACACCATGTTAGTAGAATTAACTAATTTTTTACTGAGGAGGAAAGACATTGTCACAGAGGAAAAGATTGCCTTTTCTCAGCATATGGCTTTGGTAATGTCCATATTCACATCCATATATATTTTAAAAATCTTGGTGTATACCTACTTCTTTAAAAAATGAACTCAAAGAAGAATATGAGAACAGGAAAATCACAGATAACATCTATACATCTACTGCTAAATCTAATACATCTAGTGCATAGGTATTCTTTTTGTCTATAAACCCAGGGAAGTGGTATTTAAAAGTATATTTCATAAATTACTAAAACGGTTAAGTATAACCTTGCATGATATCTGTCCCCTCACCAAATATTTTAAAGCAAAATTAGCATCTGAACTACTTTACATAAGGCTTAGTTCATTTAGAACAACACTTTTTAATTCATAAAAGAAATTTTCATGAATCTACGAACTTAAACATTGACTACCTAAATCTTAATATCGTAAACATGTTTATAAGAAACCCACATCCGATAGAGGGTTAATATCCAAAGTATATAACAAATTCAAGAAGTTAATCACCAAAAAACCAAAACAATCCAATCAAAAAATGGGGTATATATCTAAACTGAGAATTCACAACTGAGAAATTTTGAATGGCTGAGAAGCACCTAAAGTAATTTTTAAAGTCCTCAGTGATCAGAGAAATCCAATTTAAAATGACCCTGAAATTCTACCTTACACCAATCACAATGGCTAAGATCAAAACCTCAGATGACAACACATGTTGGAGAGGATGTGGAGAAAGAGGAACACTCCTCCACTGCTGGAGGATTGTAAACTGGTACAACCACTCTGGAAATCAATCTTGAGGTTCCTCAGAAAACTGGAAATAGATCTACCCGAGGACCCAGTTATACCACTCTAGGGAATATACCCAAAAGATGGCCCACCATACCACAGGGGTACTTGTTCCACTATGTTCATGCAGTCTTATTTGTGATATCCAGAAGCTGGAAACAACCTAGATGTCCCATGATACAAGAATGGCTACAAAAAATGTGGCTCATTTACACAGTGGAATACTACTTAGCTATTAAGAATGAGGACATGCTGAGTTTTCCAGGCAAAAGAATGGAACTGGAAAATATCATCCTGTGTGAGGTAACTCAGACCCAGAAGGACTTGCATAGTATGCATTCACCAATAAGTGGATATTAGCCAAAAAAAAAAGTATAGAATACTAAGATACAGTCCACAGAACTCAAAAAGATCAAAAAGCTGAAGTGCCCAAGGGAGGATGCCTCAGTCCCACTTGGGAGAGAGAAGAAAGCAGTCACCAGTGGGAGGGAGGGTGGGATCTAGGAGGGAAAGTGGATGGGAGGAGGTGGTTTATAGGGGGGAGAAGGGAACCTGATCTCCTCTTGGGTGAGGGAAAAAACCTGAAGCCCTGAGGGCAAGCAGAAGCAATGGAAACAGGCAACCTTGGGAAACAAGAGGTTGGGGGCACCCTCCAGAATGCACCAGAAACCTGGGAGGTAAGAGATTCTAAGGACTCAAAAGGAGGGATCTTAGATGAATGCACAACAGTAGGAAGAGGGATCTTATAGAGCCCACCTCCAGCAGGAAGACAGGACATCAAGTGAGGGATGGGATTGCCATTCCACAATCACAACTCTGACCCACAATTGTTCCTGTCTGAAACAATTACAGGGATGGAAATGGGAAGGAGCCTGAGTAAAAGAAGGTCCAGCGGACAGGCTCAAAGTAGAATCCAGCTCAAGGGGAAGTCCTAAGTCCTGACACTATTACTGAGGCTATGGGGTGCTCACAAAAAGAGGCCTATCGTCACCGCCTTCCAAAAGACCCCACAAGCAGCTGAAAGAGTCAGATGCAGATATTTGCACCCAACCAGTGGACAGAAGCCGCTGACCTTTATTGTTGAATTAGGGCAGGCTGAAAGAAGCTGAGGAGAAGGATGACCCTATAGGAAGACCAGCAGTCTCAATTAATCTGAACCCCGAGATCTCTCAAACACTGGAACCCCAAACAGGCTGCCGGTATGAGGCCCGCAACACATATACAGTAGAGGACTTCTGGGTCTGTGTTCATTCACAGATGATGAATGTAACCCTTAAGAGACTGGAGTCCCCAGGGGGTTTAGAGTTCAGATGGGGTGGGGGTGGGGACATCCACATGGAGTCAGGGGGAAGGAGGTACAGGATGTGGAACAGTCTGAGGGTGGATCGGGGTGGGGGAAATAACATATGGAGTGTAAAAAATAAGTTAAAAAAAGAATAAATTTTATTTTTTAAAACAGTCAATGATAAAAAAACCCTAAAAACCCATAAAATGTTTTGTTAGTCAACTATATTGATATACATGTAAATCCTTTGATTAGATTTGATAAAAACAATGGATGTGTTTTAAAAAATTAACCTACAGGGTGCTTTGTCCATAGAAAGGGGAACAAAACAATTATGGGAGCTAATACGGACAAAGTGTGGGGCGGAGCCTGAAGAAAAGGCCATCTAGAGACTTCCTAATCTGGGGATCCACCCCATATAATGTAACCAAATGCAGACACTATGGTGGATGCCAAGAAGTGCATGCTGCTCCTTAGAATTGGGAACAAAACACCCATGGAAGGAGTTACAGAGACAAAGTTTGGAGCTGAGATGAAAGGATGGTCCATGTAGAGACTTCCATATCCAGGGATCCACCCCATAATCAGCATCCAAACGCTGACACCATTGCATATACTAGCAAGATTTTATCGAAAGGACCCAGATGTAGCTGTCTCTTGTGAGACTATGCGGGGGCCTAGCAAACACAGAAGTGGATGCTCACAGTCAGCTAATGGATGGATCACAGGGCTCCCAATGGAGGAGCTAGAGAAAGTACCCAAGGAGCTAAAGGGATCTGCAACCCTATAGGTGGAACAACATTATGAACTAACCAGTACCCCGGAGCTCTTGACTCTAGCTGCATATGTATCAAAAGATGGCCTAGTCGGCCATCACTGGAAAGAGAGGCCCATTGGACACGCAAACTTTATATGCCCCAGTACAGGGGAACGCCAGGGCCAAAAAGGGGGAGTGGGTGGGTAGGGGAGTGGGGGTGGGTGGGTATGGGGGACTTTTGGTATAGCATTGGAAATGTAAATGAGCTAAATACCTAATAAAAAATGGAAAAAAAAAGAAAAGAAAAGAAAAAAAAACAAAACAAAAACAACAACAACAACAACAACAAAAAAGATTAGTATGGTAAAATAAATAAATAGTAAGTTCACCAATAAATATTTTCTAAGTAAAAAGAAAATTGCTAAACATGTGCATTGGAGAATTGGGTGAAAAAAAGATAAAAAAAAAAAAAAGTGCATGCTGACAGGAGCCTGATATAGCTGTCTGCTGGGAGGCTCTGCCAGAGCCTGACAAATATAGAGGTGGATACTCACAGCCAACCACTGGACTCCCCAATGGAGTAGTTAGAGAAAGGACTGCAGGAGCTGAAGGGGTTTGCAACCCCTTAAGAAGTACAACAATATCAACAAACCAGACCCGCAGAGCTCCCAGGGATTAAACCACCAACCAAGAGGTACACATGGAGGGACCCATGACTCCAGATGTATAAGTAGCAGTTGATGGCCATTTCAGGCATCAATGGGAGGAGAGGCCCTTGTGTCCTGTGAAGGCTGAATGCCCCAGTGTAGGGGAATTCGAGGATGGGGAGGTGGGAGTGGGTGTTCAGGTGGGGAAACACACTCATAGAAGCATGGGGAGGGGTGATGGGATAGGGGTTTTCCAGGAGGGGAGGCAGGGATCAGGAAAGTGGATAACATTTGAAATGTAAATAAAGAAAATATACAATACAATTAAGAAAAAAATAAGCTATACAAAACAAAAACCCAACCCTCCCAAAAAACAAACAAACAAATTAACCTTTACATGGATATGATAAATGCAAGATTTTCATGAAGAGTGTGATACAAACAAAACGATAACTATACATACATATACATTTGCAAAATATCTTTATATTACTTTTCCACTTCATAATGGGAATTACCGAAGATCCTACCCCACAAACAGTAGAATACATAATGTAGGGAAGCTTACTTCATGCAGTTCTTTAAAATGGTAATTAATTTAGTATGGCTAACACAGTATAGTATATCTCGAAGATAAATTTATCTAACAGTTGTGTCATTTATGTGTAAAAACTATTTTCTACCTGATTGAGTCTTTCCCCAAACAAAACAAAACAGATTTCTCCTTAAGTTTCTTATCTTGACCAGTTTAAGACCAGAAAGACAAAAACAGGATGAAAAGAGAAAGCAGACTCTGGGATTGCTAACTTATTTTGCCTGAGTTTCAAATACAGTTTCATGTGTATTTATTTGAAATATAAATATCTTGTTAGGAAGCAAGAGCTTTCTAAATTTTGTTGGCTCAAAATATATAATGCAATAGGTAATATCAATTAAAATGAAAGATATAAAATGTTATGAATACAGCATATATTTTGATAAGAGTATTAAAAGCATAATTTTAGATGGGAGGGCAGTTGTTTTGTAGATTTTAAGGTAAAAGATTGTTCTAATAAACATAAAGAGATTGGATAAAACTGAGTTTATGTGTATCACAAAATGATTTATAAAAGTTAAAACTTGAAAATAGTGTATTGAGTCAGTGAGATTGCTCAGTGGGGAAAGGCAATGGCAGACTGAGTTTGATCCTCAGACCTCAGAACTGACCTCCACACATATGCTGTGTCACCGATTCCCAAGACACACATACACACAGACACATACATGTAAAGGGCTGCAATATATGTGCCGCCACTAGATGGTGCTAAACCTCCTTGTGCGCAGCTGCGAGAGCACAGCCAGCCAAAGTCACCAGTCCATCTCCAGGGCTTTTGCCCAACCCCTGGGGGCTTTAACCTATCCCCAGGGTGCATGAGGATCATGGGTGTTGCTACCAGTCCTAGTTTAGACACGTCACCAAAAGTATTTAAACCACACTCTTTCTGAGCTTTCTTTGTCTACCTCAATATGATATAGAAGTAAAAGTTAACCGTGGAAGAATCTGGTGTGTCCTGTGTTTATTTCCCGCGGGACGGGGATAAGCTCGAGATACATACATGCACAGACACACACACACACACACACAGACATACACACAAATATACACACACACATACACACACACACACACACAAAAGAGTAAATGTAAAAGTATTATAATTCATAAAAACTTGCTTAAAGAGCAAGGATTTTATGTTTTATTAAAATAGCTGTATATGATTCTAAATAGAAAACTCTGTAT
The DNA here is from genome assembly GCF_000001635.26 of Mus musculus. Lineage (NCBI taxonomy): Eukaryota > Metazoa > Chordata > Mammalia > Rodentia > Muridae > Mus > Mus musculus. The sequence goes on from NC_000073.6 coordinate 105,953,132, forward strand.
TAAAGGAATAAAGGTTTGTTTTAAGATATTTGTCAAGCTTCACTTTAGTGTTATAGAACCAAATTTTATTCATTTGTCAATACTGCTGTAACAGAAGCTCTGGTTGCTCAATAATCATAGTTAGAGGCCCAAATCAATGAGGATATATAGTCTAAAAGGGATATCAACATTTTGGCCATTGTTTCAGGTCAATAGATTACCAAGGGAGCAGGGAAAAATAGGATGTCTCTAAGAGCCTTACAGCTTCAGTAAACCAGCTGCCTTCCTAATCTGAGAGGTCAAGGAGTGAGGTCTCAAAGACCTGACTACAACCAGTACACCATTCACATGATTGGGACCATCATGGAAGGAAACGTTTTCAATGCTTTCAAGGAAAGCCATGTTTAACAAGCATCTCACCCATACAAACAAAAGGCACAACTTTTAAGAAATTAACAGGACCTACAAAAAAAGAAGGCAGATTTTTAGCATTTAGCTTTCTCAATACAGCACTGGCTAAAGATTCAATTCCTGTTTTGTTGTCAGTTCTTGGAAGTGTCATGGACAAAAGTCTAATCTTTCTGTGAGCCTTAGGTTCTAGCAACCTGGAAATGTTAATTTCCTATCTGTGGTTTTAGCTTGTTACAATCCCCGAATGTCCATACGTTTCATCTTTTCTCTTTCTACTCTAGTTTTTAAGTCTATTGTACTTATCTGTCTAGCCATTTAACTCCTTTCACTTACTTGTGTGCTTGAAGCCCAGTTCCAGTCTTCAGATTGTTGCTCTAGAGAGTAATTGGAGGTGGACATGCACCTTCCTCCAGCCTGCCAGGCTGCTGTCCATCTGCAGAGGCTCAGATAGGGCTCTATGAGGTCAGAGACTGAAATCACACTCAGAACCAGGCACCTCCCTTTTCCTTCCTGTTCTTCCCTGTTCACAGAGGTTTCGTTTCTTTCTTGGGTCTGTTGTGTAAGTTCTTGTAGCTAAATATGGACTGAGGAAGATTTACATGAGTTTTAGAGAAAAAATGAACAAACAATAAAACAAACAAAGAAAAAACCAAAAATAACCCAAATCAGCCTAGCTGCCAATCTTAGTAGCTGCCAAGTGGGGACAGGGTGTGGATAAAAGGATGATAGCAATTCTTTCAGAATCAGAGTTTTCTTTAAATTGATTATTTTATGTATTTACATTTCAAATGTTATCCTTATTTACAGTTTCCCAAAACAAGCCCCCTATCCCCTCTTCCCTCCCTCTGCCTCTATGAGGGTGCTCCCCTCTACTCCTGCCTCAGTGGCCTAGCAAGAGACTGTAGCCAGTGAGCTGCTTCTCTAGACCTACATAGTGCTGTTTCACAGATCCTAAAACCTGCTATGGTACAGCAGCTTCTTTATCTGTTGACCAGTTAGTTGCTGGAATTGTTTATGTCTGGGATTCTTATCAATAATATTACTACAAATATTTGTGTAATTATGATTAGTAGACATTTATTTTCATCTCTCATCATATCTAAAATATAGTGGCAGGATGACATAGTAAATAGATGTTTACTTTCAAATACTGACATGGCATTTTCTGAAATGACTGAACCATTTGTTATCTTCACAGGCAATGCATGCAAATTGGCTATGTGTCACCCACTGCTGCCACCCATCAGAGCACCCTCACTGCTTCTACTGGTTGTTTAAATGGGCTTGATATGAACTTACACAGTGGTTTGAATTGGCATTTTTGTGGGATTATGTTGAATATATTTTCATGTCCTTAGTAATTGGTAATATATCTTCTATTATAACTTTTTTCTCAAGTATTATACTTGTTTTCACTTTGGCTTTTTTTCTAGGACAGAAACCATAAGCAAAGTACACACTGACAGACACTATAATGTTCCCAGAAAACCAAAACCAAAAGGAAATGACTGTCTCAGGTGGTCTTCCTACCTGTTCATTGAAGATCCACAGACACACAGCGATTCATAAATCAGATGAGAACTACCAAGGTTTCCAGATGGGGTTCATGGCTGTCCTCCATAATCCTAGACTAGATGACAGAAAGCATGTCTGCTCTGTCTCTCTTGGCCTCTAGATTGAACCAGAAATAGAAAACACAGAAGTGAAAATTGACAAAACAAGAAACAAACTTTTTTTTTAAGCTTTTTATTTATTTTTAATTTAATTTTATTTTTATATTAGATATTTTCTTCATTTACATTTCAAATGCAATCCCAAAAGTCCCCTAACCCACACTACTGCCCTGCACCCCTACCCACTCACTCCCACTTCTTGGTCCTGGCATTCCCCTGTACTGGGGCATATAAAGTTTGCTAGACCAAGGGGCCTCTCTTCCCAATGATGGCCAACTAGGCCATCTTCTGCTACATATGCAGCTAGAGATCGAGCTCCGGGGTTGCTGATTAGTTCACATTGTTGATCCACCTATCGGGTTGCAGACCCCTTCAGCTCTTGGGTTCTTTCTCTAGCTCCTACATTGGGGACCCTGTGTTCCATACTATAGATGACTGTGAGCATCTATTTCTTTATTTTTCAGGCACTTGCATAGCCTCACAAGAGACAGCTATATCAGGATCCTTTCAGCAAAATCTTGCTGGTGTATGCAATATTGTCTGCATTTAGTGGCTGATTATGGGATGGACCCCTGGGAGCAGCAGTGTCTGGATGGTCCATTCTTTTATCTTAGCTCCAAACTTTGTCTCAGCAACTCATTCCATGGATATTTTATTTCATATTCTAGGGAGGAATGAAGTATCCACTAGTTGGTCTACCTTCTTAAATTTATTCTGTTTTGGAAGTTGTATCTTGGGTATTCTAGGTTTCTGGGATAATACCCAGTTATCAGTGAGTACATATCATGGGAGTTCTTCTGTGATTGGGTTACCTCACTCAGGATGATATTCTCCAGATACATCCATTTACCCAAGATTTCATAAATTCATTGTCATTAATAGCTGAGTAGTACTCCATTGTGTAAATGTACCACATTATCTGTATCCATTCCTCTGTTGAGGGACATCTGGGTTCTTTCCAGCTTCTGGCTAATATAAATAAGGCTGCTATGAACATAGTAGAGCAAGTGTCCTTATTACCAGTTGGAACGTCTTCTGGATATATGCCCAGGAGAGGTATTGCGGGGTCCTCCTGTAGTACTATGTCCAATTTTCTGAGAAACTGCCAGACTGATTTCCAGAGTGTTTGTACAAGTTTGCAATCCCCCCAGCAATGGAGGAGTGTTCCTCTTCCTCCACATCCTTGCCAGCATCTGCTGTCACCTGAATTTTTGATCTTAATCATTCTGACTGGTGTGAGGTGGAATTCCAGGATTGTTTTGATTTGCATTTCCCTGATGATTAAGGATGCCTAATATTTTTTCAGGTGCTTCTCACCCATTTGGTATTCCTCGGGTGAGAATTCTTTGTTTAGCTCTGATATTAATGGGGTCATTTGATTATCTGGAGTCCACCTTCTTGAGTTCTTTATATCTATTGGATATTAATTCCCTAACTGATTTAGGATTGGTAAAGATCCTTTCCCAATCTTTTAGTGGCCTTTTTGTCTTATTGACAGTGTCTTTTGCCTTACAGAAGGTTTGCAATTTTATGAGGTCCCATTTGTTGATTTTTGATCTTACAGCATAAGCCATTTATGTTCTATTCAGGAATTTTCTCCCTGTGCCCATATCTTTGATGCTTTCCCCCACTTTCTCCTCTATATGTTTCAATATTAGGTTTTATGTGGAGTTCCTTGATCCACTTAGACTTGAGCATTGTACAGGAGATAAGAATGGATCATTTCCCATTCTTCTACATGATAACCTCCAGTTGTGCCAGCACCATTTGTTGAAAATGCTGTCTTTTTTCCACTGGATGGTTTTAGCTCCCTTGTCAAAGATCAAGTGACCATAGGTGTGTGTGTTCATTTCTGGGTCTTCAATTTCATTCCATTGGTCTACTTTTCTGTCACTATACCAGTACCATGCAGTTTTTTTTTTTTTAATCACAATTGCTCTGTAGTACAGCTTTAGGTTAAGTATGGTGATTCCACCAGAGGTTCTTTTATCCTTGAGAAGAGTTTTTGCTATCCTAGGTTTTTTGTTATTCAAGATGAATTTGCAAATTGCCTTTTCTAACTCAGTGAAGAATTGAGGTGGCATCTTGATGGGGATTGCATTGAATCTGTAGATTGCATTTGGCATGATAGCCATTTTTACTGTATTGATCCTGCCTATCCATGAGTATGGGAGGTCTTTCCATCTTTTGAGATCTTCTTTGATTTCTTTCTTCAGAGACTTGAATTCTTATCATACAGATCTTTCACTTCCTTAGTTAGAGTCACAACAAGGTATTTTATATTATGTGTGACTATTGTGAAGTGTGTTGTTTCCCTAATTTCTTTCTCAGCCTGTTTATCCTTTGTGTACAGAAAGGCCATTGACTTGTTTGAGTTAATTTTATATCCAGCTACTTGATTGAAGCTGTTTATCAGGCTTAGGACTTCTCTGGTGGAATTTTTAGGGTCACTTATATATACTATCATATCATCTGCAAAAAGTGATATTTTGACTTCTTCCTTTCCAATTTGCATCCCCTTGATCTCCTTTTGTTGTCTAATTGCCCTGGCTAGGACTTCAAGTACAATGTTGAATAGGTAGGGAGAGAGTGGACAGCCTTGGCTAGTCCCTGATTTTAGTGGGATTGTTTCCAGCTTCTCACCATTTACTTTGATGTTGGCTACTGGTTTGCTGTAGATTGCTTTTATTATGTTTAGGTATGGGCCTTGAATACCTGATCTTTCCAAGACTTTTATCATGATGGGTGTTGGATTTTGTCAAATGCTTTTTTCTGCATCTAACGAGATGATAATGTGGTTTTTGTCTTTGAGTTTGTTTATATAGTGGATTATGTATTAAACCATCTCTGAGTCCCTGGAATGAAATGTACTTGATCAGGTTTGATGATTGTTTTGATGTGTTCTTGGATTCTGTTAGTGAGAATTTTATTGAGTATTTTTGCATAGATATTCATAAGGGAAATTGGTCTGAAGTTTTCTATCTTTGTTGGGTCTTTCTGTGTTTTAGGTATCAGAGTAATTGTGGCTTCATAGAATGAATTCGGTAGAGTACCTTCTGTTTCTATTTTGTGTAGTAGTTTGAGGAGAATTGGAATTAGGTCTTCTTTGAAGTCTGATAGAACTCTGCACAAAACCTATCTGGTCCTGGGCTTATTTTGGTTGGGAAACTATTAATAACTGCTTCTATTTCTTTAGGGTATATAAATCTGTGAGGTCATTAATCTCATCCTGAATTAACTTTGGTACCTGGTATCTGTCTACGAATTTTTCCATTTCATCCAGGTTTTCCAGTTTTGTTGAGTATAGCCTTTTGTAGAAGTATCTGATGGTGTTTTGGATTTCTTCAGGATCTGTTGTTATGTCTCCCTTTTCATTTTTGATTTTGTTAATTAGGATGCTGTCCCTGTGCTCTCTAGTAAGTCTGGCTTAGGGTTTATCTATCCTGTTGATTTTCTCAAAGAACCAGCTGCTCTTTGGTTGATTCTTTGAATAGTTCTTCTTGTTTTCACTTGGTTGATTTCACCCCTAAGTTTGATTATTTCCTGCCTTCTACTCCTCTTGGGTGAATTTGCTTCCTTTTGTTCTAAAGCTTTTAGGTGTGTTGTCAAGCTGCTAGTGTGTGCTCTCTCTAGTTTCTTTTTGGAGGCACTCAGAGCTATGAGTGTTCCTTTTAGAAATGCTTTCATTGTGTCCCATGAGTTTGGTGATGTTGTGGCTTCATTTTCATTCAACTCCAAAATGTCCTTAATTTCTTTCTTTATTCCTTCCTTGACCAATGTATCATTGAGGAGAGTGTTGTTCAGTTTCCATATGAATGTTGGCTTTATATTATTTATGTTGTTAATGAAGATCAGCCTTAGTCTATGGTGATCTGATAGGATGCATGGGACAATTTAAATATTTTTGTATCTGTTGAGGCCTGTTTTGTGACCAATTACATGGTCAATTTTAGAGAACGTACCATGAGGTTCTGAGAAGAAGGTATATCCTTTTGTTTTAGGATAAAATGTTCTGTAGACATCTGTTAAATCCATTTGTTTCATAACTTCTGTTATTTCACTGTGTCTCTGTTTAGTTTCTGTTTCCACAATCTGTCCATTGATGACACTGGGATGTTTAAGTCTCCCACTATTATTGTGTGAAATGCAATGTGTGCTTTGAGCTTTACTAAAGTTTCTTTAATGAATGTGGCTGCCCTTGCATTTGGAGCATAGATATTCAGAATTGAGAGTTCCTCTTGGAAGATTTTATCTTTGATGAGAATGAAGTGCCTCTCCTTGTCTTTTTTGATAACTTTGGGTTGGAAATCGATTTTATTCGATATTAGAATGGCTACTCCAAATTTTTTCTAAAGACTGTTTGCTTGGAAAATTGTTTATCAGCCTTTCACTCTGAGGTAGTGTCTGTTTTTCCTGAGATGGGTTTCCTGTAAGCAGCAAAATTTTGGGTCCTGTTTGTGTAGCCAGTTTGTTTGTCTATGTCTTTTTACTGGGGAATTGTGTCCATTTGATATTAAGAGTCATTAAGGAAAAGTAATTGCTGCTTCCTATTAATTTTGTTGTTAGAGTTGGCATTCTGTTCTTGTGGCTGTCTTCTTTTAGGTTTGTTGAAGGATTATTTTCTTGCTTTTTCTAGGGCGTAGTTTCCATCCTTGTATCGGTTTTTTTCTGTTATTAGTCTTTGAAGGGCTGGATTCGTGGAAAGATACTGTGTGAATTTTGTTTTGTCATGGAATACTTTGGTTTCTCCATCTATGGTAATTGAGAGTTTGGCTGGGTATAGCAGCCTGTACTGGCATTTGTGTTCTCTTAGTGTCTGTATAACATCTGTCCAGCATCTTCTGGCTTTCATAGTCTGTGGTGGAAGTCTGGAGTAATTCTAATAGGCCTGCCTTTATATGTTACTTGACCTTTTTCCCGTGCTGCTTTTAATATTTTGTCTTTATTTAGTTCATTTGTTGTTCTGATGTGTCAGGAGGAATTTCTTTTCTGGTCGAGTCTATTTGGAGTTCTGTAGTCTTCTTGTATGTTCATGGGAATCTCTTTCTTTAGGTATGGAAAGTGTTCTATAATTTTGTTGAAGATATTTGCTGGCCCTTTAAGTTGAAAATCTTCATTCTCATCTACTCCTATTATCCGTAGGTTTGGTTTTCTCATTATGTCCTGGATTTCCTGGATGTTTTGAGTTAGGATCTTTTTGCATTTTGCATTTTCTTTTATTGTTTTGTCCATGTTCCCTATGGAATCTTCTGCACCTGAGATTCTCTCTTCCATCTCTTGTATTCTGTTGCTGATGCTCATATCTATGGTTCCTGATTTCTTTCCTAGAGTTTCTATCTCCAGAGTTGTCTCCCTTTGGGTTTTCTTTATTGTTTCTATTTCCCTTTTTAGATCCCGGATGGTTTTGTTCAATTCCATGTCCTGTTTGGTATTTTTTTTTCTTGTAACTCTCTAAGGCATTTTTTTTGTTTCCTCTTTAAATGTGTCTAGCTGTTTACCTGTGTTTTCCTATATTTCCTTCTTAAAGTCCTCCATCATCACCATAAGAAGTGACTTTAGATCCATGTCTTGCTTTTCTGGTGTGATCATGTGTCCAGGACTTGTTATGGTGAGAAAGTTTGGTTCTGATGATGCCAACTAACCTTGGTTTCTGTTGCTTCTGTTCTTATGCTTGCCTCCTGCCATCTGATTATCTCAAGTATTTGCTGTCCTCAATATATCTGATTGGAGTCTGTCCTTCCTATAATCCCAGTTGATTCAGTACTCCTCAGAGTCCAGATTTCTCTGTGATCCTTTGCTTTTGGGCTCCTATGAACCCGAGATTCTGGGTGTGTCAGAGTTCTTGGCAGTCAAGTTCCTCTGAGACCCTGAAATACTGGTGTGACCAAGCTCCTTTTATCCTGGGATCCTGTTTTCAAAGATAGTGGGCGTGTTACAGTGCCTGGAAGTGGTGTTTCCTTTGAGGAGCGTGGAGCTGTCTTGTCAGTGGTTCTAAGATTGCATGAAGAGTCCTCTAGGGAACATTGGGGTGTCTGCCAACTCTGTGCACAAGGTGACCGGGTACTAGAGCCAACCAGAAGGGACTTGTGACCCTGGTCATGCAGTGTTTTCTACTTCCCTAATGCTGTCTCTGGTCCCATGTGATTGGATTGGAACAGAAGTTCTGTTCCACTCACCAGTGGTCCTAAGATCACATGGAGAGTCTTCTAGGGACCTTGGGGGTGTCTGCTGATTCCACACCCAAGGTGACCATGTGCTGGCACCTTGGTGTGACCCTGGTCAGGCTGGGTTTTCTGAAGAACTTTTTTGTCTAAGCAATTGTTAAGGCTATTTGGATTAACTCTTACCTCAGAAGAATGTAGTATGTCTTTGTGATTTTATAATCCTTTAGGTAGTTTAGAATATCATGTCTTCACCTAGGGCCAGGATTGCAAATCAGATCCCATTATTTTGATTAAAAAAAGAAAAAAACTAATGTAGTAGAGTAGTTATAAAAGAATTAAGCAACAAAACAAAGAAACATAATCTATATGAGAACTCTGCTTTACCAGAAGAAAGCAGCCTTTCCATGAGTGACCTCAACTTTCATCCCAAGTCTTTAAATATTTTTAGTATAAAGGAGGGGCTGTTATGATACATAACTCACTCCTCTCACATGATACCTAATATTCTAAGGAGGGCCAGATGCTATACTTTTCCCAACTGGAAATGTTTTCAGGGACATTGATGTGGAGTCAAAGCTGTTGAGGAAGGAACACATCCTAATCTCCCCTAAGCCTGCTGGTTTCTGACTATCTACCTGAGCATGGCAGAGAAAGTGCATGAAGTGTATGGATATCCAAGAAACATGTGATGTTAAACAGGAAATGAGCTTACCAGTCTGCTCTGGTTATTTAATTGCATATTCAGAGTGACAATCATGTCATTGGAATGTCGCCAACAATGACACTTAAGTGTTAGCATAAAAGCAGTTTTCCCTTTTTAGGTTCTGAGTCTCATGAGGAAAAGTTATAGCCATAGCTTTTAAGTTGTTATCCAAGGAAGAACTCACTGGATCATATCATCAAATCTATTGGCCATTGTGATGTGAAATTGTTTCCTTTTTCCACCCTCAATAGAAAAAATTACATGTAATACATAATTGGATAATTATGTTGAGTTAAAATCAACAACACTATGTATCCTAAGAAGTAAAGGCAGCAGATATGGGAGGTAGGTATTTAACCAACAAAAAACCTGCCAATGCCATCATTTTTAACTGAACTAATGATATATTTTTCTCCCTGTGTCCATACTACCTGTATCTTTTGAATTATTTTAAGGAATGATTAGGGTATTTAAAGAGATTATTTGTCTTTTAATTGTAGCTTCTTCTCCGGAGATACCTATCACCTCATGTGGAGTAGCTATAAAAGGTTTGCACAGCAAGAATGAATATATCTTAAGAAGATACTTGTGTACCTTATTTGGGTTATCAGACTATGAAAATAATGGGCTATCAAGAACTTGATATTTCCCAAGGAACTCATGTTAGGAGAAGAAAAAGTCTAAACTTTGGCCAGTCAGTGCAGAAATCTTTTCTATAGGAAAGTGATTTACAACTTGTCAGACTACCTTACAGAAGAGTCAGTATTGGTAGGTAGTGGGACGGGCCATTCCTCGGCCTTGACTGCTCAGGTGCACCCAACCCTAGCCCCCTAGCCCTCTATTTCAAACATCAGCTGGCTTTAGGTCTCTGAGGATGGATTTAGGGGTGCTGCTGGATGGGGTTTTTTTTTCCCTTTTCACAATGTGGCCACACTGAATAAATCTCATTTCTTTGCTTTTTACTGTCAATATGACTCTTTTAATGGGCTTATCATGGACAAGTATCTAAACCTGGCTCATTGGAGCATGTTTGTCCTTAAGTTCTGGGACATGGCTATCTCTAATTCTTAGGAAAGTTTAATCTTTGATAGCTAGAGGATTACATAGCTCTTAGTTGTGGTTATTCAACTGATCTGTTTTAGCAACTCAGATTTAAGTTTTATGAAGTAAATGAAGTATAAAATAACAGAAAATTAGTAATTATTTAATGATAAAGTAAAAAATTCAGGTAGAAAAAGAATGTTGTTTCAAATGTTCTCTTAACAAAACTGTGTTTCCTCATATCTTTTATATTATTAATAACATTAAAGGGAAGTTCAGTTAGAAATCAGAATTTTATAGGTCTTGTAGACATAACCAAATCTAACTTTAAATTTAATAGTTAGCAAGGGAAATGGGACCCTAGCTGGTGTCAGTGCAATAGAGTGCACTTCGTTCCTGAGTGGAAAAATATTAACTTTTGTAGAGATTCGATATCTTGCCAAAAATAAGAATATTTAACTATCCTGCACAAGAATACTATAGAATACCAAAAAAAAAAAAAAAGAAACCAACCCAAAACCAAACACAAATAAACAAAAAACAAAAAACAAACAAAAGAAAAACAAGAAAAATCTGCTCTTAAGACAAAAAATGCTGGACCATGAACAGACCCAAATTGGGATACAGCTCAAGGGGAGGCCCCAAGGCCTGACACTGTTACTGAGGCTATGGAATGCTCACAAAAAGAGAACGATCATGACTGCTCTAAGAAAAACCCAACAAGCAGCTGAAAGAGTCAGATGCAGATGTTTACATCCAACCAATGGACAGAAGCAGTTGATTCCTGTTGTTGAATTAGGAAAATGCTGGGAAAAGCTGAGGAGGAGGGCGATTCGGTAGGACGACCAGCAGTCTCAACCAACCTGGACCTCTGAGATCTCTCAGACACTGGGCCACCAACCAGGTAGCATAAACCAGCCGATATGAGGCCCCCAACACATATACAGCAGAGGACTTCTGGGTCTGGACTCAATCAGAGAAGATACACCTAACCCTCCATAGACCTGAGGCCCCAGGTAGGGAAGAGATCTGGTGGGATGGGGTTAGGTAGGTGGAGGCATCCTCATGGAAACAACTGGGAGGAGGTATGAGATGTGGAACAGTCAGAGGGTAGACCGGGATTGGGATAAAATATGGACTGTAAAAAAATGATTAAATAAATTTAAAGTGCTTTGAGCCAGGCATAGTAGTATACACTTTTAATACCAGCATGTGAGAGTTAAATACACGCAGATCTCTGTGGGTCTGAGGCCAGCTAGCATGGTCTACAGAGTGAGTTCCAGGGCAACTAGGGCTACATGAGAGCTTCTCTCTCTCTCTCTCTCTCTCTCTCTCTCTCTCTCTCTCTCTCTCTCTCTCTCTCCCTCTCTCTCTCTCCCTCTCTCTCTCTCTCTCTCTCTCTCTCTCTCTCTCTCACACACACACACACACACCCATCACCACTACCATTAACAACAACAAACCCAACAACAGCAGGAACAACAATAAAAACAAAGGCAAAAAAAAGATATAAAATGTCATGAATATTATTATTAGAGCTTGATGTCTTTTGTGTCATTTGGATAAGGCAGGCAAATCCAAAACTTTGTCATTTCTTTTTTTTTTCCATTTTTTATTAGGTATTTAGCTCATTTACATTTCCAATGCTATACCAAAAGTCCCCCATACCCACCCACCCCCACTCCTCTACACACCCACTCCCCCTTTTTGGCCCTGGCGTTCCCCTGTACTGGGGCATACAAAGTTTACGTGTCCAATGGGCCTCTCTTTCCAGTGATGGCCGATTAGGCCATTTTTTGATACATATGCAGCTAGAGTCAAGAGCTCCGGGGTACTGGTTAGTTCATAATGTTGTTCCACCTATAGGGTTGCAGATCCCTTTAGCTCCTTGGGTTCTTTCTCTAGCTCCTCCATTGGGAGCCCTGTGATCCATCCGTTAGCTGACTGTGAGCATCCACTTCTGTGTTTGGTAGGCCCCGGCATAGTCTCAGAAGAGATAGCTACATCTGGGTCCTTTCAATAAAATCTTGGCAGGGTATGCAATGGTGTCAGCGTTTGGATGCTGATTATGGGGTGGATCCCTGGATATGGCAGTCTCTACATGGTCCATCCTTTCATCTCAGCTCCAAACTTTGTCTCTGTAACTCCTTCCATGGGTGTTTTGCTTCCAATTCTAAGGAGGGGCATAGTGTCCACACTTCAGTCTTCATTCTTCTTGAGTTTCATGTGTTTAGCAAATTGTACATTATATCTTGGGAATCCTAGGTTTGGGGCTAATATCCACTTATCAGTGAGTACATATTGTGTGAGTTCCTTTGTGAATGTGTTACCTCACTCAGGATGATGCCCTCCAGGTCCATCCATTTGGCTAGGAATTTCATAAATTCATTCTTTTTAATAGCTGAGTAGTACTCCATTGTGTAGATGTACCACATTTTCTGTATCCATTCCTATGTTGAGGGGCATCTGGGTTCTTTCCAGCTTCTGGCTATTATAAATAAGGCTGCTATGAACATAGTGGAGCATGTGTTCTTCTTACCAGTTGGGGCATCTTCTGGATAAATGCCGAGGAGAGGTATTGCTGGGTCCTCCGGTAGTACTATGTCCAATTTTCTGAGGAACCTCCAGACTGATTTCCAGAGTGGTTGTACAAGCCTGCAATCCCACCAACAATGGAGGAGTGTTCCTCTTTCTCCACATCCTTGCCAGCATCTGCTGTCACCTGAATTTTTGATCTTAGCCATTCTGACTGGTGTGAGGTGGAATCTCAGGGTTGTTTTGATTTGCGTTTCCCTGATGATTAAGGATGTTGAACATTTTTTCAGGTGCTTCTCTGCCATTCGGTATTCCTCAGGTGAGAATTCTTTGTTCAGTTCTGAGCCCCATTTTTTAATGGGGTTGTTCGATTTTCTGAAGTCCACCTTCTTGAGTTCTTTATATATGTTGGATATTAGCCCCCTATCTGATTTAGGATAGGTAAAGATCCTTTCCCAATCTGTTGGTGGTCTTTTTGTCTTATTGACGGTGTCTTTTGCCTTGCAGAAACTTTGGAGTTTCATTAGGTCCCATTTGTCAATTCTCGATCTTACAGCACATGCCATTGCTGTTCTGTTCAGGAATTTTTCCCCTGTGCCCATATCTTCAAGGCTTTTCCCCACTTTCTCCTCTATAAGTTTCAGTGTCTCTGGTTTTATGTGAAGGTATTTGATCCACTTAGATTTGACCTTAGTACAAGGAGATAAGTATGGATCGATTCGCATTCTTCTACATGATAACAACCAGTTGTTCCAGCTCCAATTGTTGAAAATGCTGTCTTTCTTCCACTGGATGGTTTTAGCTTCCTTGTCGAAGATCAAGTGACCAAAGGTGTGTGGGTTCATTTCTGGGTCTTCAATTCTATTCCATTGGTCTACTTGTCTGTTTCTATACCAGTACCATGCAGTTTAACTTTGTCATTTCTAAGCAATGTAAATAGATTTTAAGCTGATGTTGATGAAGCATCTGGGGATGTTATAGAGACTTTTAGAGAGTAGGCCACTATATCTTAATCTTTTTAAAAATCCAATAGGTTGGAACTGGAAAATAAATATTTTGCATTAAAAATATAAGTAGCACTGAAATGTAGTTTCTTTGGTAGATTTAAAATAAGTTTGGGCTGTTTTAAAATTGGATTTCCTCATCAAATTATACTAAGTGTTAAAATACTTCTGCAAGGACAGTGAAAGGTTTAAATCATTTACTCTTTGACTGTACAAATATTTATCTATAATTATCAGTGGTTATTAGAATTAAGGGGACACACTTTACTATTTTTATACATTCACGTATTCTGCATTTACCATCTCCCCATTTTTCTACTCTCACTTCACCTCTTCTTATGATTTTGTTTCAGATTTTCTTTTCTGTTTCCACATGTCACAGAACACATGTAATATATGACAGAAGTATAAATATGATCATATATAAATCAATATGATTTATATCACATAAATACAATTCATTGATAAATAAACATGAATTTTTGTTGTTTGCTCTAGAATGAATGAATGTAACAAGCAGAAATAATGTTTTTAAATTTTTTTCTTTTATTGAAATGGATTTTTACTCACTCTATTATGGGACTGGATGGAATTCCTACCAAACCTAAAAAGACTGCTCTGTTACTGCACAGATATTTCCCATTTCTTCCTGGTCATTTGTGGTTGTTGCCCCCACTCCATGTCCCCATGACATTTTAGAAAATTTCATGACTTTATTATTTTTCCATCATAAAACTTCCCTTGAATACTTCTTACTATGTTGTCTTCCTGACTCATCCCCTCCCAGGGACTTTCCTACCTCTCTCCTACCATCAATCCATCCTCAGGCTCCTCCTCCCCACTGCTGCTATCCATATTCTCCAATACTAATCAATAGCAGGTCCCTTATTCCTCTGTGCCAGATTCAGTATCTATTTCCAGAGGGATTTAAGGGAATTCATTCTATAATTATCAGGCTCCTTCATTCTATAATTTTCAACCTACATTTTATGGCCTACTAACTTACTTTGCAACCATGTATTATGGCAGTATAAAATCCAGATGACTTTTAACCCAAAGGTAAGGCTTATGACCTAGTAAGTAAGTAAGCTATAATTTCTACCCACTTGGCCATCTTCAACCTTCTATCTGATAATCCTCTTTTTGTCTCTCATTTCCTGCTCCTGAATCCCAAAGATATTTTGCTTTTTATTTCCCTTAACTCATTTTGTCACAATTTTACCACTTCTATACAAACAGACTCTCATATCCAAAAGTCTACTCCTCTGATCTTGCTAGTCCTTTTGATATCAAATTTGCAGTTCATTATTTATGCCCTAAGCCAGGTCTGCACACCCATCATCAATGAGCCAATTAAAAGAGCAATATTAATAGAAGAAAGAAGAAAGAGGAGATTTTCCAATGCAGCCTTTGTGAGAAGAGGTACAAAGAGTTCCCCAAGTCCCTCAAGTCCATCTTCAGGATCTTGAAACGTGATCATAATTAATTGGATGGCAAACAAGGATCAGTACACGTGAGTAGTTTCATCAAGGTATAATTTTGCCTACCATTGACCCATCATTATCTAGGCTTCAGCTCCAGAGTGGCCTTACATTCCTTTTTTCCCCTTCTGGGTGGAAAATTCCCACCGAGTGTTGGTAGAAGTTTCCATTTCTTTGGTGAACAGTCTAAATTGTTTCAGTAGTCTGATAGTAAGACTGAGACAGAAGAATCTCTTTAGAACATCTTCATTTGTGGCAGACAGGTTACACTTCCAAAGAGATTTGAGGTGGCCTTATTGTCTTTCATTTCCTGGTTGAACAGTATTATCAGCTGTATTAGGTAGGAACAGATCCTATAGCATGAATATTTATTGAAAAGGGATTTGTTGTATTGGCTTTTATGACATTATCTGGATAGTTCAAACTGGCTGTCTCATACCAGAGTGGCCAAGAATCTAGTAGTTTCTCACTCTACAATGCTATATATATCAGCAGTCCCAATCTGATACTGAAGGCTTAGATGACTCCTAGAGTCTTCAGGTTATGCTGTATGCTTGAAGAAGCTGGTTCTAATATCAGTGAGGAAATTGCAGTGAGGCAACAGCAGAATAAATGAACCTCCCCATGTTCATGAAGATAAAGAGGCAAAAAGCAAATTTTCCTTACTCTCTTTCTGCCTCTCTGTCTCTCGCTCACACACACACACACACACACACACACACACACACACACACACACACACACAAACATTACTGTATTTTTTTTCAAAGTTTTTTTTTTTAACCTTTCAAGTGTTACTCCTGACCCGGTTTTCCCTATTCCATCCCCCCTCCTCCTGCTTCTAAGAGGGTGTCCCTCCACCCACCCACCTACCCCTCCTTTGATTCCCCTACACTGGAGCATCTATGGAGCCTTCATAGGACCATAGACCTCTCCTCCCAAATTGTGCCTGACAAGGCTGTCCTCTGATACATATGCAGCTGGAGTCATGTGTACTACCTGGTTGGTGGTTTAGTCATCAGATCTCTGGAGGTCTGGTTGGTTGTTCTTTCTATGTGGTTGCAAACCCCACCAGTTCCTTCAATCCTTTCTTTAACTCCTCCATTGGAGACCCCACATTCAGTGTAATGGTTGGCTAAGAGCATCCTACTCCGTATTTGTAAGGCTCTGGCAGGGCCTTTCAGGAGACAGCTATATCAGACTCCTTTCAGCAAGTATATCTTAGCATCTACAAAGTGTCAGAGGTTGGTGACTATATCTGGGGTGAATCCCCAGGTAGGAAAGTCTCTAGTTGGCCTTTTCTTCAATCTCTGTTCTTCACTTTGCTTCCATATTTACTCCCATGTTTATTTTATTCTCCTTTCTAAGAAAGAATGAAAGACCCAAACTTTGGTCTTCATTCTTATTGATCTTCATGTGGTCTATGAATTGTATCTTGGGTATTCTGAGCTTTTAGGCTAATATCTACTTATCAGTGAGCTCATACCATGTGTGTTCTTTTGTAATTGGGTTACTTCACCCAGAATGAAATTTTCTAGTTCCATCCATTGGTTTAAGCATTTCATGAATTTATGAATAGCTGAGTAGTACTCTATTGTGTAAATAACCTGTAAATTTTCTGTATCCATTCCTCTGTTGAAGGATATGTGGGTCTTTCCAGCTTCTGGCAGAAATAAATAAATAAGGTTGCTTTGAACATAGTGGAACATGTGTCCTAGTTATATGTTGGAGAATCTTTTGGGTATATACTCAGGAGTGCTATTGCTGGGTCCCCAGGTACAACTATGTCCAGTTTTCTGAGGAACCACCAGACTTATTTTCAGCGTGGTTTTACCAGTTTGCAATCCCACCAACAATGAAGGAGTGTTCCTCTTTCTCCATATCCTTGCCAGCATCTGCTGTCACCTGAGTTTTTGATCTTATCCATTCTGTCTCGTATGAGGAGGAATCTCAGAGTTGTTTTGATTTGTATTTCCCTGATGATTAAGAATGTTGAACATTTTTTTTAGGTGCTTCTCAGCCATTCAGTATTCCTCAGTTGAGAATTCTTTGTTTAGCTCTATACCCATTTTTTAATGGGGTTATTTGATTTTTCTGGAGTCCAGCTTCTTGAATTCTTTGTATATATTGGATATTAGTCCCCTATCAGATTTAGGATTGGTAAAGATCCTTTCCCAATCTGTTGGTTGCTGCTTTGTCCTTTTGACAGTGTCCTTTGCTTTAAAGAAACTTTGCAATTTTATTCAGTCTCATTTGTCAGTTCTTGATGTTAGAGCATAAGCTATTGGTGTTCTTTTCAGGAACTTTTCTCCTGTGCCCATGTGTTTGAGGGTTCCCCCCCACTTTCTCTTTTATTAGATTCAGTGTATCTGGTTTTATGTGGAGGTCCTTGATCCACTTGGACTTGAACACTGTACAGGGAGATAATAATGGATAAATTTGCATTCTTCTGTATGTTCACTGCCAGTTGTGCCAGCACCATTTGTTGAAAATGCTGTCTTTTTCCACTGGATGGCTTTAGCTCCTTTGTCAAATATCAAGTGACCATAGGTATGAGGGTTCATTTCTGGGTCTTTAATTCTATTTCATGGATCTACCTTCCCATCACTGTACAAGTACCATGCAGTTTTTAACACGATTGCTCTGTAGTGTAGCTTGAGGTCAGGGATGGTGATTCTTTCAGAATTTCTTTTATTTTTGACAATAGTTTTCACCACCCTCAGTTTTTTTTTTTATTCCAAATGAACTTGAGAATTGCTATTTCTAACTCTATGAAGAATTGTGTTGGAAATTTGATAGGGATTACATTTAATCTGAAGATTGCTTTTGGCAAGATGGACATTTTTGCTATATTAATCCTGCCAATCCATGAGCATGGGAGGAGGCCTTTCCATCTTCTGAGGTCTTCTTTGATTTTTTTCTTCAAAGACTTGAAGTTCTTGTCTGTCATAGACATCTTTCACTTGTTTGGTTAGAGTAACACCAAGATACTTTATATTGTGTGTGACTATTGTGAAGGTTGTCATTTTCATAATTTCTTTCTCAGCCCATTTATCATTTGAGTAGAGGAAGGCCCCTGATTTGTTTGAGTTAATCTTATATCCAGCCACTTTGCTAAGGTTGTTTTTCAGGTTTATGAATTCTCTGGTAGAGTTTTTGGGGTCACTTATAAGTATACTATCATACCATGTGTAAATAGTAATATTTTGACTTTTTCCTTTCCAATTTGTATCACTTTGACCTCCTTTTATTGTCTAATTGCTCTAGGTAGAATTTCAAGCACTATATTGAATAGATAAGGGGGAAGTGGGGAGCCTTGTCTACTCCCTGATTTTAGTGATATTGCTTCAAGTTTCTCTCCATTTAGTTTAATATAGGCTACTGGTTTGCTGTATATTGTTTTACTATGTTCATATATGGACCCTGAGTCCCTGATCTTTCCAAGAATTTTACCATGAAGGTTTGCTGAATTTTGTCAAATATTTTCTTAGCATTTAATGAAATGATCATGTGGGTTTTTTTTCCTTTGAGTTTGTTTATGTAGTGAATTACATTGATGGACTTCCATATATTGAACCATCCCTCCATCCCTGGGATGAAGCCTCCTTGGTCATGATGGATGATCATTTTGATGTGTTCTTGGATTTGGCTTGTGAGAATTTTATACAGTATTTTTGCATCAATATTCATAATTGAAATTGGTCTGAAGTTCTCTTTCTTTGTTAGGTCTTTGTGAGGTTTTGGTATCAGCATAACTGTGGCTTCATAGAAAGAATTGGGTAGTATTCCCTCTGTTTCTGCTTTGTAGATAGTTTGAAGAGTATTGGCATTAGGTCTATTTTAAACATCTCCTATAATTCTGCACTAAACTCATCTGGTGCTGGCCCTTTTTTGGTTGGCAGACTATTAATGACTTCTATTTCTTGAGGGGTTTTTGGACTGTTTAGATGGTTTATCTGATCCTGGTATAACTTTGATATTTGCTGGTCCCTTACTTTAGGAATCTTCACCTTCTTCTATACCTATTATCCTTACATTTGGTCTTCTCATTGTGCCCTGG
Organism: Mus musculus; assembly: GCF_000001635.26. Taxonomy (NCBI): domain Eukaryota; kingdom Metazoa; phylum Chordata; class Mammalia; order Rodentia; family Muridae; genus Mus; species Mus musculus. Next base: position 105,972,183 of record NC_000073.6, read on the forward strand.
ATTCCCTGGATATTTTGGATTAGGAGCTTTTTGCCTTTTGCATTTTCTTTGACTGTTGTACCAACGTTATCTGATGTGAGGTATCTTCTGCCTCTGATATTCTCTCCTTTGTATTCTGTTGGTGATGCTTGCATCTATTACTCCTGATGTCTTTTTAGCTTTTTTTTTCTCCAGGGTTGTATCCTTTGTGATTTCTTTATTGTTTCTATTTCCATTTTTAGATCCTGGATGGGTTTGTTCAATTCATTCACCTGTTTGGTTGTATTTTCCTTTAATTCTTCAAGTACTTTTTTGTCTTTTCTCTTTAAGGTCTTTTACCTGTTTATCTGTGTTTGCTTGTTTTTTTTAAGGGAGTTATTTATGTCTTTCTTAAAGTTGTCTATCATCATCATGAGATATGACAGAGTCTTGCTTTTCTGGTGTGTTGGGGTATTCAGGGTTCACTGTGGTGGAAGAACTGGGTTCTGATGATGCCCAGTAGCCTTGGTTTCTGTTTCTTATGTTTTTGCCCTTGCCTTTCACTGTCTGGTTATCTCTGATGTTAGCTCATCTTGCTGTCTCTGACTGTGGCTTGTCCCTCCTGCAAGTCTCTGTGTCAGTACTCCTGGAAGACCAGTTTTCTATGGGAAGAATTTGGGTATGAAGAGTTATAGGACAGGGTCAGCTCTGGGGTGCAGACAGAAACCAGAGGGATCCTGTCCCCAGATGTTACTTGATTCCTGTGTCACGATGGTTCTGGGAAGGTCCCTCTTGGGTCAGGAATTTGAACAGAAGTGGTGGCATTTCCTGAGCTTGCAGATATTTCAGCTGTCCTGGGAGAGCAGCTCTCTCTTGATGGTATTTGTGTGCAAGCCTCTGTGTCAGTACTCCTGGGAGACCAGTTTTCTTTGAGAAGAATTTGGGTATAAAGAGGTGTGGTACAGAATCAGCTCTGGGTGCAGATGGGAAACAGAAGACTCCTTTCCCAAGATGCTCCTTAGGTCCTGTGTCCTGAGGGTTCCGGGAGTGTCCATCTGCGTAGCAGTGGTAGTTTTACTTGCACTCACAGGCTTGTCTGCACTCCTGGGAGACTAGTTCTCTCTCACCTGTTGCTATTTGAGTATGGAGCCCTGAGACAGAGGATCAGCTCCGGGCACAGACAGAAACCCTCTATCTCTCTTTTATCTTGTTGTGGTGACCATGTTTTGGGTGGGCCTTCAATCTTCAAATAATCTGACCACAGAGTCCAACATGTGTGCTCCATAGCTTGCATTTTAGGTGATACAGATCCAGTCAAGTAGACAACTAAGATTAACTATCATATCAGGCATCTCCCTTGTAAAGATCCGATACCTTCAGCATGAACTTACCATAGATTTACTTCAAGTCTCTCTTCATCCAACATAGATCAAAGCTGTGAAACTATAAAGCAGGACATATTTCCCTTGCTTCCAGACCAAATGCAACCTTCTCTCTTTTTTAGAACTAATGAGTTAAGTTTGTATTTGGACCTCAAGATATTCATGGTCCTCTCTAGGCCCCTCCCAACATGCCCAACTTTTATGATTCAAAATTAAAGAGGTCCTTCTGTCCTCTTCTGCTTTAGAAATCCTAGACCCTAAAGAAAGAACTCCATCCAGCTGAAGGCTATGTCATTGACACAGAAACCATCATCTTAGAAGCCTACATTTGAATTCACAACAGGCAGAATTC